>NC_063164.1:3995667-4313167 GCF_023159225.1 Perognathus longimembris pacificus | reverse complement strand
ACTGCCAACTGAAGCTTCTGAGTGTGGATGCACCTGAACACACATCTACTGTTTTACCCACACACCTGAGTTCACAATGGCATTCCTAGTCCTAACCGCAAGCTTAATTCTTTTTCTCTGTAGTACGGTTACTTGCTCAGTTCTAGAATCCGTGAACACTGGTTTCAGAACTGCTGTTACTACTGCGAAAAGTAAACGCATGAATCCCAGCTCAGGATGCCTAGTAGAGTTATTTTCATCTCTATGGCCGAACTCTTGGGCTACCGTTTTTTGTCTTTCTTTAGTGTGGTTTTGCTTTCTGCTTGAAATAGTGTTGATTTCCTTTTTTTTTTTTTTTTTTTTTTTTTGCTATTTGTGTTTCATTTTCTATTGCTTTGTATTCCTAACGTTACCGACTTCTTTACCTGTCTCTAGCATGTAAACTATTCTCAACACCAAAATGACACACAAACGTGTACTCAGAAAAGACACCTGTCACTCAACCCCTTAGGATCTCAACACCGTATCCTACTCCTGACTCCCGCCCACCCTGCGTGTGACGCGTGTCTCCGGTCCCTGGCTTGTCCTTTCTGCGTTCCTTCTGCACTAATGGGCGTGTACAAAAACAAGTACTTCTTACACCTCTTTTCTTAAGATGGCAGCCACAGCCTCATTGGTAATCTAGCCCCAGCAGTAACATTCGCGCACAGTCTACCCTGCTCTATTCTCCTGACGTGAGTCACCAAGTCTACCAACCCCCGAGGGAAAGGCTGTAAGCTCTAACTTTCAAAGGAAGGAGTGTCAGGAATTCGGTGAGGAGGTGGCGTGCTTTTTAAACATCCTCACACTAAAGCGAGCACGTTTTCTCAGTTGTAGGACACTATTGCCGTGAGAACTCCAAGTGTGTCATCTTATTTCGTACCTTAGAAAGATCATTTTCACAAAGTGTGTGATCTTATTTCATACCAGAGAAAGATCTTTTTTTTTTTAAACAGCTACTTAAAGGGAATTTGTTTTAAAAAGATTCTCACAGAAAAAAAAAAAAGTCCCAGTCCTCCAAGCCAGCACAGCCTGGGAATGGGCGTCCTGCTTTGCACGCCTCTGTGATCTCGTCCGGCTGCTCATTGAACGTGGCTACAGGTGAACCTCCGGCCCAGAAGAACAAGAACTACTGCGCCGCTTGGGCGCACGAGAAAGGCTTGCAGAGGGGCTGACGCGGCCCAGTGCTCCCGGGAATAACGGGGCGCAGCCCTTTCTCCACAGAATATGCCATCCTGACACAGCCTCCCTGGTCTGGAAAGACACTCAGGTCTCCACTGCCTAGACAGTGAGGATTTGGGGATACCGACGAACCCCCACCCCCTCCCAAAAGGAAGATAGCTGACCTGAGAAGCTAGGGAAAGACCTGGCTCTTCAGCAGGTCTCTGTTTTGATGTGGACGGCGGGGTGGCTTGTGTGTTTCTGAAAAACGAGGATAAAATCCTTCTTTCCTCCAGCCTGTTTTGCACCGCGTCGATGCTCTCCTGCTAAGCCAGACACTGGAAGCGGTGCCTCACACTCCCTGGCTTCCACTGGAGCCATTGCTTCGTCTGCGGCAAATCTAATTTTCACTCGGGGGTGATTGACTTCTTCTCTCCAGCTATTTTAAAGACTTTTCTTTTTCATTTGGATTTCCAAGATAGCATGGAAATCTAACATCGTGCGGATTTCTGTTCATGTAATCAGCTTGGGATGAATTGTGTTTTCTCTAACTGCAGATTCTCTCCATTCTAGAATATTCCAAGCCATTTTTTTTTCTCCTGGTATTTCTCAGTTTCCCATTTTGCTTTGAGCTTCTGATTAGACACATAGTACTTTTTTTTTTTTTTTTTTGGCAGTCCTGGGGCTTGGACTCAGGGCCTGAGCACTGTCCCTGGCTTCTTCCCGCTCAAGGCTAGCACTCTGCCACTTGAGCCACAGTGCCACTTCTGGCCATTTTCTGTATATGTGGTGCTGGGGAATTGAACCCAGGGCCTCATGTATACGAGGCAAGCACTCTTGCCACTAGGCCATATCCCCAGCCCCACATAGTACATTTTTAAATTTGCAAGTTGTATGTCTTCATTTTTTTTTTTTAGATTTTCTCTCTTCTTGTGGAAAACGGAACAATTTCTTTTCAAATCAGCGTTTACTATTCTTTCTTTGTATGTCATATATTTGTAACCTATCTGCTGACGTTTTTGTTTCTCCATATGAGTATTTCCAATTAGAAAATTTGACTTAACTTTAAACTATCCCAGGAAATTTTTATTGTCTAGTATTTCTGACTATTAAAGTTTTTATTAGTACTGTTTTTATTTCTTGACAACGTACTTACGTTTTTAAGTTACACAATATGGTGTTTTGATATATACATATATTGCGAATTATCACCAAAATTAACTTCCTTATTTTGCATAGTTACAGTTTGAGGAGGGAGGGCTGGTACTGAATGTACTTTGTAGGCAAATTAAAGTATGTGTACAATGTAGTGTTCATTATTAACTGTGTAGCGTGATGTTCAGTATTTGTCTTCTTATTACTAATAAACTTTGTATCTTTTAAACAAAATATCCCCTTCTCCTTTACCTCCGGTCATTTTTTTCTCTCTTTCATGTCTTCAAATTTAAAAAATGATTATTTTGGCCAGACACCGGTGGCTCACAACTGTAATGCTAGCTACTCAGAGGCTGAGAGCTGAGGACCGCAGTTCAAAGCCAATCCAGGCAGAAAAGTCCTCGAGACTCTTATTTCCAATTACCAATCAGAAAGCCAGAAGTGGCACTGCGGTAGAGCACAAGGCACAAGGACAGCGCCCAAGCTCTGAGTTCAAGCCCCATGACCAACCCAAAAAAAAAAATCTATAGTCTATATGGAACAATTTCAACAATGCAGGGCACTGAAGACCTGCTTCTGTTAATTCATGTTGCTGCCAACTCTCCCATGGTCTATTTCTTCGTATATGATGTATAACAATTTTTGAGCCTGTATTTGTTTCACGTTCTGTTGCTAATGACACAATATTAACGATCAGGGAAGTTAGTGAAAGTAAAGGCTCTTCTGGCTTTCCGTTCTAGACCAAGGCAAGGAGCCAGCACTTGGTGATGGTCTTTTTGCACTCTTTTTTTTTTTTTTTTGTCGGTTGTGAGGCTTGAACTTGCACCCTGAGCACTGTCCCTGAGCTCTTCAGCTCAAGGCCGGCGCTCTACCATGTGAGCCGCAGCGCCCCTTCCACGGTGACGGTCTTTTTGCAGGTGAAGGCTTGTCACTTGCCAAGCAACGGCGAGCGACCCAGCTAACCTGGCTTTGCTGGGGGCCCACTGTCAAGGTGGCTCACCAGACCACGAATCCATTGCTGTATTCCTTAAGTAAACGGACTGGTCTATCCATAAGGGGAGAGGCCCAGAAATCGGAGGCCATCCTGTCTCTTGAGGAAGCTCCCGTCCATCAGGGATTTACTTCTGCCTGTCTCGGCCTTCTTCCTTCGCTTCCTGCCTCCCGGGCCAGCCCCTTCCCTTTCCTACCACCTTGCAGAGTGACTTTCACTGGAGAGAATTAAGAACTGAGGGCCAGATCTTTGGGCGTATTTCCTCAGACTGTTTGGGGTGCTTAGTGGGGTTTCTAAGAGTTAACTGGATTGAGTGCTCTCAGGCAATGTAGGGACAGGGAATTACTGTTTTCCTGAGAAAACCACACCTTCAGGATGAGGCTGAGACAAAAGAAAAAAAAATCATTCACGTAGAGTGAACACAAAGGCATTCTTTATCCATGATGCATCTTAATGGGGTGACTCAGGAAACACTTTTTCCCCCTGCAGTGTTACTGAAAGAAGCAAACCTCCAGTTGAAAGCAGAAAGTCTCAAAAGTTTTCAGTGTTGATTAAAAGAAAGATGGAATGTAACTTATCTAATCTCTCAAGAGGATCTTAAAAATGTACCATAAAACATTTCACAGAAGAACAGAATGTTATAGGCCCAATGCAGAGTTAAAAAATTAAGTAAGGGTGTTAGGTAATTTTATTGTCTCTGTGGCCAAATACCAGAGAGCAAAACTTAAAGGAGAAAACGTTTCAGTCAATAGTCCTTGGACCCTCATGGTGGGATCCCCTCCTACGGGCAGGAACCAGGTGCAACCCTCAAATCACACCCCCAGTGAACACACTTCCTCCAATGAGGCCCCACTTCTAAAGTTCCCACCACCTCCCAAAACAGAGCCACCACCTTGAGACCACGTATTGAATACATGAGCCTGTGGGAGAATTTCACATTCAATCCATCAGAGTAACATCAATACGAACTGGCTTCATTTAAACTAAGAGCATTTTCCCCTCTTTGAGTAATTGACATCATTAATAGTAAAGATAAGAATTGTTGATAACCTTACCGTTTTTATTGTTCTAAAATTGAAGCTAAAGCTGGTGCTGGCGCTGTCTGATTGAGACCTGTGTTCTGATCTCAGCTCTGCTAGGGCTTCTTGCAGGCCACAGGAGACTCCCATCTGATCTCTGGGGCCTGAGATACTCGAACATGAAGCCAGTCCCTCCAGGTCTTCTCCTATCCTTGGAATCCCAAGGTTCTTATGACAAATCTCAAGCTTGGGAAAACACAAGTCAACAATGACAAAAATGGCTGAAAGTGAATCCCTGAAGATTTTGTAGAACCACTGATTGGTATTTCATTTCTAATGAGATTTAAGGGCTGGGAGAGAAACCACCATTCTAGTGGTAGTATAAATGATTAATGTCAAAATACTTCACAGAGTATGATTCTCCTGTTTTCCTAACAAAATAAGGCTTATCATAGATTAAGTTTGTGAATAACACTATTTATCACAGAACTGTTTCCATTACTAATTATTGGGTGGTTTTGATTGTGTACCAGTACTGAGGCTTGAATTTAGGGACATGTGCTGTCACTTGGCTCTTTTACTCAAGTCTAAAGCTCTACCACTTGGGCAACAGCTTCATTTCTTTTTCCTAGTTAATTGAATAGATTATTAATGAATAGAATGAATAGAAATGAATAGAATATTAATTGAATAGATTTTTCTGAACAGGCTGGCTCCAAACTGTGATCCTCAGATCTCAGTTTCCTGAATAGCAGGATTCTAATAAGCATGAGCCATCAGCACCTGGTTAAATTGCTTAATTATTTTTTTAACTATTTAAATGTCTAACATTCGTGAAATGTACAATTAGCTGAATGTAGAATAATCTTATAGTCACTAAAGATTGTGTTTCAGCGAGATTCTGAACAGCAAAATAAAAGGGATGTGCTACAATATTAATCAAACACGAGGAGTGTAAACTATAGTTTTCATCCGTCAACAACTATTTTGAAATTCTCCAGGTAAAGACTAACAAGTGTAAAGTTCATTGTCACTGATTAGGGTGGACACATTTGCTTTATGCTTCTTTGTGTTTATGAAATTTCCATGATGGTAAAAAGAAGAAACTAAAAAGGAAGGCTTTCTTCTAAACATACTTTTCAATTTCTCCTTCATGGCTTTCTTCAGAAACGTATCTTCAAAAGAAACCTTTTAGCTTGGTCTGGAATTGGGCAGAAAGGGTAATGTTGCCACACACTTGAGGCTTTCTAAGGGCTAGAACCATGAGAAGAGGCTTGTATGAGCCATACAAAGTATACACCATCCAGGCTTTCCTAAATCAGGATGCGTTTTAGTACAGTTCTTCCAGGGGCTCCACCCCAGAAAGCCCTTGGACACACACAAGGGCCCAGCTGGATGTGATGGCTGGTTACAGCTGGGGGAAAGGTTCTTACAGAGGCTTTGCAGAACCCTGGCTAGACGTGACACACATTCCAGGTGCAGGGGGGCGGGGGGTCTTTTCCCTGTCTCATGAGAGACGCCATCAAATTAAAGAATGTGGCCCTATGACAAGCACCAGTGGCTCACACCTGTAATCCTACTCAGGAGGCTGAGATCTGAGGATCTGAGGTCCAAGGTTCAAAGCCAGCCTAGACAAGAAAATTCATGAGACTCCTCTCTAACCGCCAAAAAGCTGTGGCTCAAGAAATGGAGACTAGCCTTGAGCAAAACTGCTCAGGAATAGTGCCTGGGCCCTGAGTTCAAGCTCCAGGACCAGCACAGAATTTAAAAGGAAAGAAAGAAAGAAAAGAAAAGAAGAAGAAGAATGTGACACAAGACACAATACTTTCACTCACTAAGTGCTTTTTCAACTGACAACTCATCTTGTCTGTTTTCACCAATGAGCCACATTAATAACCACAGAATAGAGATAGTGAATGACTCACTAGAGTCCCAATGCCAGCTGGGCTGGACGCCTCAGGAGCCTGTTTTCACTTGAATAAGGAGTTGAGTTCCAGTCACACCAGCGCTGCCTTTCAGATTGGCCACTCTGATATGAAAAGTTGACAAGGGATCAACAAATGGCCTGCTTTGACCTGTTGAGGCTAACACTAAACACACTGCGTTCTCAGGCTTGTTCACAAGTAAGACAAGCTTGAGACAGAGAAAGACTGAATAGAAAAGTACACAACCTGGTGGAGTAGGATGGGTAGATTTTGTCCATGAATTCTCATCATATGTGTGTGTATGTATATATGCATATATATCATATATATGCACATATGCATGTATATACATATACTCATATACATACATGCAAATATATATATGAAATGTAGGCATATTCACATACCCTGTTACCTGTCTCCTGGACTCTTTCTCAACCTGGAATGCATAAGTGGGATTGTGAGGACTCTACAAGGTCAGATATTCTCAGAGATATTAGCAAGCGAAAATTACACACAACAAAGTGGTTCTTCTTCTTTTGCTGGTCATGGGACTTGAACTCAGGGTTTGGGGTGCTGTCCCTGATTTTTTTTTTTTTTTTTTTTGCTCAAGGCTAGCAATCTACCACTTTGAGGTACAATGCCACTTTCAGTTTTCTGGTGGTTAATGGGGGTAAGAGTCTTACAGACATTCTTTCTTGGGCTGGCTTCAAACTGTGAGAGTCAGATCTCAGCATCCTGAGTCGCTAGGATAACAGGCATGAGCCACCAGTGCCTGGCTTAGGTGGTTATTCTTGTGGAAAGCTGGGCCCTTTTCTATTAGCTCTCTACCTGCCTATCTGCTGCAGTCATTCCAAGAACGCATCTTCTGCTCAGTTTCTGAGTAGGATATGCCTGTAGCCAAGAAAAATGTGTCAGAATGAAATAAGCACAACTGGAGGAAGTCCTTGTAATAAGCCAGAGTTACAAAATGACGCGAGATCACGATCCATCTCTGAACAGAAACCATCCATCTCTGAATAGAAAATGTAAGTTAGATCTCCAGGTGCCAGCAGTTGTCATCTTAGCCATCTCAGTGTGTTGGGGATTCATCTTGGCCTTAAGGGGGGGAAGGGCGAGGAGAGCGCTCCCGAGACGCCGCCCTTCCCCCAGCCCTGGGGCAGTGTGGAAGTGAGCCACACCTATCTCCTTCTGGGTCCGGAACCAGAAGGGGTAGCTTTGAGACCATCCCCCACCTTGCGCCAGCGAGCACGTGTGCTCCCTTTCCGCGGGCTTTGCCCAGAGGGCGGTACTATGGGAAGTGACGTTAGCCCATGAGGGAGGTCCTTGGGAGCTGCTCTTGGATGGACAAGCTCGCCAGCCTATCGCCAGCTCCTGCTCAATACTCGTCATCACTACTATATTACTGTGAGCCCCTCCCGATTAAATTGGATTGATCTCCGAAGCGTCTCCAAGATCCGTCTGCGCCTGGCTTCCTTGGTGGGTAAGGCGGGAGGAAAGGGGGATCTCGTTTGGCCACGTGCACCTTAGGCTAGCCCGTGTCCCTTTGCTCCACCTTGACCGCCTGCGGGTCGGGCGCCCAGGGGAGAGGGTGAAGAGGGGAGCATTGATAAGGGAGTGAGCTTAGCATCCCCGCACCGGGGGAGGTGAATCTAGCCCGGCATCAGTGGAGATCAGGAAGACTGTGATATCAGCCCAGCCCAGGCAAAAGTAACGTCCACGAGTTCCTATATCAACATAAAAAGCTGGCCATGGGGGGTTCATACTTGTCATTCTGAATGAAGGAAAACAAGAGAAAATGGCAGCGGCAGCAGCAGCAGCAACAACAGCAACAACAACATAAAACAGAATTCCTGGAGGGAACTATAACCCAGAAACTGAGCTGGAGGTGCTGACAGTTGAAGAAGTCCCAGGGAAACCCACTTTAGGATCCCTTTCCATTTCTGGGCTCTGCAGTAAACAGCTTTGGAACCAGGCACTGTGTGCCAGGGACCCAACTCCCCAGGCTTTGAATTGATTGTCAACCTCCCCCCCCCCCCGCATCTGCATTTAGAGATTCTCCTCTACCTTCCCAAAGCAGGGCCTAGGATCCTTCTAGGAGAGATGGGGCCAAATCTTCAGTGACCCTGCACAGGCTCTAGTGGAGTGTCTTCCTGTTTAGTGGCTAAGGTGGTCAACATAAGACTCAATGCCACACACTGAATAAAGAATGGAAATCCTCAAATCGATGGCAATCCAACTCTGACCCCGAGGACGGGAATAACAAGTCTGGGAGCCCTAGGCGGCTTCCACCCCTCGGTATAACTTCCTTCATCATAATAACCATAATTCGGGGGAAATGTATAATTTATGTTCTTAACTAGATAAGCAAACATCATACTTACTCAATTACCCCCAAACCTTTCAGATACTAAAAAAATAGAAGACAACAAATGCTGGTGCTCAATGCAAAGCTCAACTTCTGTAGAGAGAGCATCCGTGGTCACCTTAAAAACGCCCTGAGCTCACTGCCTGCGTGACGTACACCTGGGAGCTGGCTTTGCGGGTTGCATGTGATGATTTACAACCTGATGGCCCATGATGCAGCACCTCACTGTGCCTGTGGTTTTTGTAAGAGAGAGTGTGGCGGCCTTGGGGACACTGAGATCCCTGGGCTCTGCCCTTGTGAACACTTCTCCTCAACCCCCTGTAAACAGCTTCCTTCAGAGAAATACAACTTCGGCACTGCGCTGTTTGAGTCGGTTGGTTCTGATTGACCAGCACGTGAGCTCCCCAGAGCAGGGTCTTTGTCTACCTGGCTCACCTCATGTTGCCCACCTGGACTAAACCCAGGGGAGACTCCCCAAGAAGTCATGGGTGCTGCTTCGGCCCATCCTTGTCACCCGGATGGGGTGGCCAACCTCTTTCCTAGCATCCCATCACGTCGTCTGGGACTCATTCCACTGGGTTCCCAACACAGACAAGTGGATAAGACAGTGGGACTTGTAAGCACGGCAAGTCGAAGTGACTTGAGCACCAAATCTGCGTCTCCAAGGGATGGATGACCAAGGCTGGGAAGAGATTGAAGATGTTGCAGCCGTGGGTGCACGGGGCCATAGGCTCTCCACCGCGTCTTCTGCCTTTTTCTCTCTCCAGGTGCTGGGCAGCCCGGTGCTGCAGGGAGAAATTCGATTGTCCTACCCTGTTCTAATTCTTGGCAGACCCACATGTGAAAATCGATGTGTCAGTCATGTTCACGATTTCCGGGGAGACTGCCAAGAACCCAGCAGGACTGGGGTGGGAAGGGACGTGGCAGGCGTGCACCTGCTATTTTCCCATTAACATCTCCATGTTTGGGGCTACAATTCTCCCAGCTTGTTGGGAGATTTTATCTGTTTACATTCGAATGTGTGAATTCCGGCTTCTTGTGCGTTCAAAATTAAAAGCACAGATGAAGACGGGGGCGGTGGAGGGGAAGAGAAAGATTCCATTCTCTGGGATTTCTTTTGAAAATGCTGTCGGAAGAGACAGTGCCACAGCTGGTCCCCCTCTTGGGTCCATAGTTGGGGTCTATTCTCTTCCTCCAACACCAGAATCACCACCAGTCCCTCCCCACCTGTGGGCACCACTGCTGTCAGAATTCAAATCAATAACGTTCTAACAGTTGCTGTTACAGCCCGTGGAGCTGGAATGCGTCTTCTATAGCTCATGTGCTGAGAATTCCCTGAATTGTATTTTAACGTTGCTTAGGGATCAGTTCCTTGGGCGGTAATCCGGGTTAGATGAGGTGGTGGGCATGGCGTCCCTCATAGCGGTATCTGCGGCTTTCTAAGAAGAAGAGACGTGAGCCTGAGCGAGCCGGCTCTGCTTCCCTCTGCAACGCCCTGCGCCATCTCAGGACCGCGCCCCATCAAATGCCACGTGGACAGCGGCACCAGGCCTTTGAACGCAGCAAACCTCTTTTTATAAGTGACTCCATCTCAGGGATGTAGCTCCAACAACAGAAAACCCACTGTCGCATTTCCCTATTGAACAGATGAGAAAATGGAAGTCCAGCTTGGTTAAGTAGCTTGCCCAGGAGCCTGGAGCCTGCGTGGGGGGGTGGGGGGGGGGTGGAAGGGAAGGCAGCCCAAGGGTCTGCGGAGACCGGAGCCCGTGCCCCAGCAGTCACGCCGGGAGGGAGGGCTTAGGGAAAACAAACACAGGAGCGAACAGAAATAGAACGCTTTAAGAGGATTGGAAACGGAGTTAAACTGAGCATCTTGTACTTTATCTGTCTGTGTATTGGCAGCTAATCGCTGATTTGGGCATCTTGCCACGTGGAACTGGGTGTGGGTGGGGGGTGGGGTTTGTTCAGGACAGGAAGGTCCAGAGGGGGACAGGAGGCTCCTCGCATCCTGTTCCCCAGTAAAGCCCACCGGTACTGACGGAACTCCAGGGAAATGCCCTCCCTGCCTCATCCCACCCCGACACGCACACACACGCACACACACACGCACACACACACACACACACGCCTCTCTCCTTGTGATGGCCTACCCATGAGAGGTGAGCGCATGCCAGAATGGCGTTTTGGAGCCTCTGCCGTCGCTATGGGAAGCTGAGGCTCCAGATCATTCTAGGAAGCCCAGAGACCCCGGCTCCCCAAGAACACATGGCTTCATTCTTAAACTGTGTTTTTAACTGACACGCGATACATACATGCAAATCATGCCGTGGTCAAAGCAGGGTATTTAGAAAGTGACTTAGTCCCTGTGTGCAAACAACGGGTTCTTCTCTATAACAAAAAGACAAAATACTTAGGAATAAAGGGAAAGGTCTCTATACTGGAGATGATGAAAAACAACACTTAGGAAAGAAGTTGAAACTACCTAATGGAGGGGGCTGGGAATATGGCCTAGTGGCAAGAGTGATTCCCTCGTATACATGAAGCCCTGGGTTCGATTCCCCAGCACCACATATACAGAAAAGGCCAGAAGTGGCGCTGTGGCTCAAGTGGCAGAGTGCTAGCCTTGAGCAAAAAGAAGCCAGGGACAGTGCTCAGGCCCTGAGTTCAAGCCCCAGGACTGGCAAAACAACAACAACAAAACTACCTAATGGAAGTGTATCGCCTGAGTGTGGACTGGAATGGAAAGTACAGACAGAGCTGTCCAGAACAAGCTGCAGACCCTGCGCCAGGGCTCTCGCGGTCACTTGTGAGGGAGGGGATTCTGAGGGCCTGCTGTCTCTGTCATGGGGCGCAGCTACACTTTCTCCAGATGTGCTCGTCTGCCCACACTACATTCGCAAAAACTCCCCGGTGGGTTCTGGGACGTAATTGATTTCAGGCTCAATTTGCAGTCAGGCTCCTCGTCGGCTCTCCTTGACCGTTTCAGCTGTAGTGCACCCGTGGCCGTAGAGGTAGAGAGACGCACAGACGTACACTCGCTTTGAACATGAGTCGCCGTGTCTTAGGTCACCGTGACCTACGTGAGGACAACGGGAAAGGGGAGAGATCCCAGGCTTCACCAAGGGCCTCCGCCTTGCTCCAAAACCCCACATTTTATATCGCCAACCAGGACCTAAGACGCTAAACACAAGAACGGTTGTCAGTCACTCAGTAAAGAACCTTGAACCTTATCTCCCCTCAATCGCTTTGTAATATCTGATTTAGCAAATATTATTTGGTCAAAATAATTTAGAGTACTCTAGCCAACAACTCTTCCCTCAGCCAATTAATTAGATGGTTAATAGCGGTTACATATGATTGAATTCAGAATCCTGTTTGCGATCCCCTAGGTGGATGGACGTTCGTGGTGTCTTATTATTCCTGGAAATTCTGAGTCTTCTTGGGCTAAACAAGAGCAGGTGGTGATGGCACTGTGTGTTGCATGTACTGTATAATCTAAAAATGTGTATGCCTCATATATAAATCATATATGATAGCTGTCATTGTTAAGTTTAAGTACCTTGGACTTACCTGTTCGGCGATTAGTGGTTGGTTCATGAAAAGCAGACGTCGGGGGGGAAAAGAAATCAGAGTCACTCCTTCCAAATGAAAGGATAAGCATGACTCCCGTGAGCAACACCGTTCTAGGTGAGGCGGCCCAGTACAGCCAACCAGGCACAGCTAAAAGACAAAGGCCACCTTGCCCAGCTGTCACGCAACTGCCCAGTGGCCACGGTAAGCCAAACCACTCGGACCGGCACGGAACAACCGGTGACGTTTCCTGTTGAGGCGCAGAAATCAGGCGAGATGAGCAAATGCCCCTGCTCCAGCCCCCCACCCCCCCCCCCCAGACCCATTAGCCATAGACCTGCCACTAGGTCAATGACGGCGAGGTTGAGGAATTCCCAATTAAGTGCCTGCGTCTGTGTTCAGCTAGTCAAATGATGGCTGGATTCTGCTGGTCTTCAACTGCGTTAGCAGAACTCTGGGTATGTTAGATGTGTCTGTGTGTGCGCACTCGTGTGTGTGTGTGTGTGTGAGTGTGTGTGTAGTTTTGTATGCATATATACTTTGGGGTTTTAATTCATTTTTTAAAGGCTATCCCTCGCCCACAAAGCCCAGCTCCAAGGAGGCTGCAATTCTCCTTCCGGATTCCGATACTCATCGCCTGGTGCCTTGAAGTTCTTTATCACTGCCTGCATGTGTGCCCAACTCTCTCCCACCAGGGTGAGCCTTCTCTGTCTGGGGACTATTTTTCCCTTTGGAACAAGGGCTCTTCCCTGACATGACCCCCTCTCCGCGCCGCCCACCCAGCCAAAGCGGGAAGGAAGAGAGGGCCCTTTGCTTCTTCATTCCCCATCGGTGTCTCTTACAAGAACATGGAAAGGCTCAACGGAGGAGCCCGTGGCTTCGTTTTCTGTTGCTAGGAGATGTTCTTGGAGGAGAAAGAAGTCTGGGATGGAAAACTCTAGGGTTCCCATGTGATAAGATAAAGCACAAACGCATCAAAGCACAAACAGAGCCTTGTAGTTGTCACCCTCGGTGTAATGGAGCTTATCTAAGACAAAGCCACCATGTGCAGGGGTGGGGACAGAGGCTGGCGTCCTCTGTTGGTCAACGGGTTGCTTTCCAAGCTGGGAAATGTCCCTGAGCCAGAAAGGTTCCGGCACGCGCAAACCATCTCCGAGAGAGCGAGAGTGTGGCTACCTGCTCTTCTTGGAAGGCTGCGCAGTCGGCGTTGTTTTAGCATGGGGGTGATGTCCCTTGTGATTGCCCCTCGTGTTCCTGGATTCTCAAGTAGGTCTGAGAGCAGGACGCTGCTCCGGGTGCAGCAGAAGAACCTTGGAAAGCAGGAAGATTTCCTTATCTTTTCTGTTTTATTTTAAATCATCTTTCCATATCCTCTGAGTCTGTTTCTCAAAGTTTCCACCGTAAGGATCTATTTGTTTGCTATAGGGACTAAGTCTCCGTTCCTTGCTCTTTGCTTGTAATTTTTTTTTTTTTAGCTAGAATTCTCTTGACTTACTTGTGGATCTCCTGATCCTCCTCCTCCTCCTCCCTTTCCTCCTCCTCTTCCTCTTCCTTTCCTTCCTCCTCTTCCTCTTTCTCATCTTCCTCCTCCATACTGAGAAGTGAACCCAGGGCCTCATGCATGCAAATCGAATACTACACCACTGAACTGCATCCCCAGACTTACTTATCTCTTTGTAGTCATAATTCTGCCTATTACTGATTCCTGGAAAGGTTTTTTTTTTAAAAAAATTAAAATACCTCTGCTTTTTAACAACGGAATGCATTCATAGTCAGAGAGCGTGCGGGTCTCTGAGAGCCTTATCAATGCTGTATAACCGGCCTGACTCAGCGGTGCGGGGTCCCGACGGCGGCTCTCTCCTCTCCAGAGCCCAAGGGCCTTCCTTGTGGAAGCAGGGCGGGGCACCCCCACCCGATGACAGCCCCTCATCCCCAGCGATGCTACCGTTGCAGTGTTCTCAGTTCTGTGTCTCAAAAGTAATCTTTAAAGTGGAGGTTCCCCAGGCTGTATTCCCACGGCTGCAGCTATTTTTGTTCCTATTTGTGTCTGCACAGATGAAGAGAGCGCTGCGATGTAGACTGTGAAATGCGAATGAGTTCGGCAATATGCTTCTCTCTTGTCCTACTACAACAGCGGGAAGCTGGCGCCTCGTGCAGCTCTTTCTGCTCTTTCTTCTTCCTCCCAGGAGCCAGTTTCCCTGGGTTTCGGGGACTATAAAACCTCCCCGGCCCCATCTTCAATACCAAGGGATAATCCCGCTGATGAGCTCAGAGCCCTCCCTACCCAAAGGCCCACCTCCAGAGGACAAACAAGCTGCAACATAGCAGCCCGTTTGGGTGAGATCTTGTGTTCAAACCCTAGCACTGCAGCCCAAGGGTTACATCCATCTTATCGTGCAAATTTCATGCTTTGTGATTGCCCAGAGTTCCCATAAGGAGAGGATTTCTGAGCTCCACCTTTGGGTGGGGCGGGCTGTGAGGGTTCCTGGCTCTGGAACTCACAGGGACTAGGATGTTCTCCATGACCTTGGAAGCTGCTGGCTAAGGGGACTCAGTGCCCGCGTGACCTTGGCTTTGCCCATCAGGAAGCCCCTCCTTTCCCTTATTCTCCTAGTTCACACCTGGAGGGCCTCGACCCCCTGTAGGCTCCAGAGCCCCCCAGCATCCCTTCTGACTGAGTTCAAGGGGCTCGGAACAGACAAGTCGTGCTGTGTAGAAGCTTCCAGAACGTTCTGTGGGCTTCTGCCTCCTTCATTGGCAACTGGCCTTTTCAATGCTTTTCTAGGTGGTTTTTTTCCTCCTTTCTCTCGAGGGAACAGCCACATGAATATTTTTGGGACACAACACCCAACAAACAACCAACAGCAGGAGACAATCTTTCATCGCTGTACTGGTGTGGCCCTCCTGGGTGTTCTTGATCACAATGCATGTTTCTGGGGAGGTAGGGTTGGCTGGTCCGACCAGCAAGGCCTTGAGCTTTGGGGTTGCCCAACGTCTTTTCATTTCTGTTTGTAAACTCATAGATTCTCCCCTCCCCACTTTGCACGGCACACTTTGTCAAATGCAGGCCATCAAGATGACGGACACACTCCTGGGGGTGTCTTCTCTGTGCCTTCTCCCCACAGCTCCAATGCATTAGGCCTGTGTCAGCCTCTGAGCTGGGGGGGTGGGGGAGACAGCGTCTGGTGCCCGTCACCCTGATGCCCGCGGCCAAACCCGATGCCAGTGCTATATCTTTCAGAGCTTCTGTTCACAGCACCAGCCCCTTTCTAGTTCCGGAGCATCTAGAAGACGGCAGAAATCCAGGAACCATCAGGAACCGTCTCAGATTTCCCCCTCCTGCAGCACAAATTGACAGAGGGCTCCATCGACGTCGGCCAGCTAGGCACAATGCAAGCTGAATACACTTCGCTGACCCCAGAGAAGAAAGTCAGCAAAATAGGGCCAGGGTGGGGTGAGTTTTCACTGTGTGAAACTGCCACCCTTTCCACAGGACCTCATATCCGAGAAAAGGTGCAAAATGTGGTGAACTTGAAAAAAGTAAGTCGATCCGCCCTGCCATGGTGCACCTGCTTAGCTATGTTTATGTCTGTGAAAACATATTGTAGCATAGAAGAAGGCACTTTTCCAGAAGGAAAAAGCAGTACAAGAAAGAAAAGGAAAAGGTGGAGGTTTGACCAGCATCCTTTCATTTCTCATCCACATCTGCATTTGCTTGTTTAGCCAAAGAATGGTAACATATGCACGATGTTTTTTCCCCCAACGGAATAGGGCAGATAAGAGCATAGACTCTGAGTTCCGAGCACCAAGGCTAAAAGCCTTTTCTGGGGAGTAACTATGGAAGCTGAAGCCTTCTATTCATCTTTCCGTACCTCAGTTTCCTCAACTGTGAGCAGGGATGAGAATAGTATCAGATTCCAGTGATGTATTGTGTGGGTGAATGAGTTCAATGATGTTCCTGGCAAAGTAAACACTCTGTGATGGTGGCATTGACTGTTATTTAAGTATCTATTATTTAAGTAATGCTATTGAACTTGTTCATTATTTATTATCTAAGGACTTACTGTTATTTAAATATTACTGTTAAAAGATCGATAGGAGGAGAAAAGTGGGCTGGTAACTCGTTTTTTTAAGCACATGACTGTCATTTGTGAACTAACTCAGTGGATCCAATTTCCTCCTACAACTAAAACAACTAGTCACAGGAAAGAAGGGCCATGAACTGAATCAAGCACGCGAATCCTTTCTGGGAACAGCTGTGTCTCTCTGCAGACAGATAAATCTGGGGTGGCCTTTGATGTCTCTGGAAGCAGAGTATTAAAACAAGTCATGGCCTCTTCCAAAGCATTTCATCATCCCTGCAAAAATACAGCACAGTATCAGCCATCGCCTGCTCACTTCCGGGAGGAGTGCTTACGAAGCCCAGCCCTTGGCTGTGGGCTCCCAGGTGGCCGGACGGTGGCCGTGCCCTGTGGGGTCAAATCGCCCTGGCCCTGATCCTTGCCTCCTGTGGGCAGTGTGTCCTTGTCTTGGCGGGGACGGAGGGCTCGTTCTCAAGGGGCTGCGGCCGGGGCTTCCTGACCAGGAGGACTCCTCGGGGAACCGATGCAGGCTGACGATGGCGGATGCTCAGGGTTGAACTGAAGCACGGGGAACTCTGCTAAACAGCGATTTCCGCCTTCTGCGATTCAAAGCCACGCTAAGGAAGAGCAGAAGGGGAGCAGGGCGTTTCAAAGGCTACTCATGAGGGACTCTGGCGAGGTGAGCCCTCTGCCCCTCCAAGCTGAGTCCTGGACAGGGCCCATCCGAGGGGGGGCGGGTGTTCCATCCAGGCCAGCCTTCCCCGGCTGTGAGTCCAGTCAGATTTGCCGGCGATGGGGAGGAGGGGTGCCGCTGGATTCCTAATCCAGCCCAAGCCCATCTGGTTCCCACGTGAGCTTGCGTCCTCCACCTTCGTCCTGATCAAGAATCAGAGGGAAGCCAGGCACCAGTGGCTCACGCCCGTCATCCCAGCTGCTCAGGAGCCTGAGATCTGAGGTCAGCCCAGGCAGGAACGTCCATGAGACTCTTATCTCCAATTAATTACTAAACAGCTGGAAGTCGAGGTGTGACTGGAGTGGTGGAGTGCCACTTGAGTGAAGAAAAAAAAAAGCTAAGGACTGTGCCCAGGCCTTGAGTTGAGCTTAATCCCTAATTATCACCATCACCATCACCATCATCATCATCACCATCATCATCATCACCATCATCGCCTGTGGAAATCTCTGGAAACCGAACTGTGAGATCTGACAGGGACAAAGAACCGGACCGCCGTTCTCTAACAAGACTCTCAGCGTGCTGGGAAGGAGGGGGCAAACCGCCCTGGCTGGACAGACATTCCAACTGGGAGTCGGTCAGGCCCCAAGCTGTCTGGGAGCCTGGGGGTTAGACAAAAGCTTGTGCAAATTATACGTTGTGTACTGCTTGCCTGCACTTCCCAAGGTAAGGCGGTCATGTGTCACTTGTAAACACCATAGCACCTCGTGTTGGGCCAGCTACCAAACTCGGGTCCAAGAATGCAAACACGAGAGGCCGTCTGTCCGCTCCGTGGGGTGTGCGTGGTGGGAAGACTGACCTTTTACTTGTGACGAATGGCAAAACTCTAGGGAGTCTCGTCTAGGACTCCGAGAGCCTTGAAACCCCACCCTTGGGCCCTGTCATCTCTCTTCTAGGACTCCTCCCTGGGGACTGGGGCTGTGAGTTCAAGCCCCAGGGAGAGAAAAGAAAGAAGGGAGGGAGGGAGGGAGGGAGGGAGGGAGGGAGGGAGGGAGGGAGGGAGGGACTACAATATCCAGCAAAGGGACAGTCACTATCAATGGTGAGGCAGACACAAGATGGTACGTAGTAATACTGTGGAAAAGAGTGCTCATAAAACATTTTATAATAGCCCTACAATATTGATAACCAAAAATTAAAATAAAGCACTCCTCAAAAGGGGAAAAAGAAATCAGATGCCGTGTTTAGGATTTGGAAGGAGATGCACATAGACTCTAATGGGAGCTCTATCTTTGAGGCTAGGTTGAGCGCACTGCAGAACTTTAATAGAAAGACAATTTCAAAGCACAATCTGAAATTAACCCAGTACTGAATAAAGCCTGTATAATCAGAAGATGGAGCTGCTGGGAGGGAGGGAGGGAGGGAGGGAGGGAGGGAGGGAGGGAGGGAGGGAGGGAGGGAGGGAGGGAGGCAGATAGGCTAGTTATCCCCTTGCTACACTCACAACACTGTCTAGGGTGAGCACCCACCTGCTAGGAGCCTCGTTTCAGCTTTTCCCTACTTACCTTGAGTCCCCAAGCCCCCATCACGCGGGTTATTTGCCCCCCCCCCACCTATGTTCTTCCTCTATCACTGTCCACATACATGTGTACATGCTCGTGCACACACACACACACACACACACACACACACACACACGCCCCCATGCCTTTGGGAAACGAACCGCTCTCCATTCAGAGCCAGGAACTGGACATTTCCCAGATGGCCAGAAGAGGGCGACGTGGGGCAGGACGGGTGTCAGGTGCCAGGGCTCGGCTGAGTCGGGGTCACCACCTCTCTACATGTGTGTTCTCCACGTACTCCCCCCCCCCACGTGTAGGGGGGCTCGTGAGGTCCTGCCAGGCCAGGCCCCTTGCTCTTCAGCCTGCGAGGACCAAGGCCAGGCCAGACAGGCAGCCACGGCAGCCCTGCTGCAGTACGGGGGAACCAGCTGTGATCCAGCTGTGTGGCCCTGGACCTGTGCCCTGGCCTGGCTTCTAGCCGTGAGGTCTCAGACTCTCTCTGAAGCTTAGGTTCTGCAATTGTAAAGTGAGGGGTAGCTTGAGTGACTCCCTCCCTCCCTCCCTCCCTCCCTCCCTCCCTCCCTTCCTCCTTCCCTCCCTTTCCTTTTTTTTTCTGTACGCATATGTGCCAGTCCTGGTACCTGGGTGCTATCCCTAGACTTTTTTGCTCAAGGTTAGCACTCTACCACGTAAGCCACAGCTCCACTTCTGGCGTTGTTGTTGTTGTTGGGGGGGGGGGGAAGGAGTTAGGTGTTTGTTGTTGTGGTTTGCCAGTCCTGGGGCTTGGACTCAGGGCCTGAGCACTGTCCCTGAGCTTCTTTGGGTCAAGGCTAGCACTCTGCCACTTGAGCCACAGCGCCACTTCCGGCTTTTTCTGTTCATGTAGTACTGAGGAATCGAACCCAGGGCTTCGGGCATGTTAGGCAAGGGCTCTACCACGAAGCCACATTCCCAGCCCGTCTTTACTGAAGATAAGCTGGCTTCACACGGTGACCTTCAGATCTCAGCCACCTGAGAAGCGAGGGTCACAGACGTGAGCCGCCGGCCCCTGGCTGGCGTGATCTCCACGCTTGCTGTGGTCTGGCCTGGCCTCAATGCGCTCCCGCCATGTCCCAGGGTCCCTGGCCTCCGGGCTCATCTCATGGATCTGGGATCCTGGCTCTGTTGGTCGTCACTACTGTCCTACGTCTGCTGCTGCCCTGGGCCCCGTTGCACACCCCGCGATGGAGAGCCCTCCCTGAAGGCCCAGCGCGGGCGTGCGCACCCTCCTGGACGCACGCGAGCCTGCGCTGCACCTGCTGGAGGAGAGCGGGCACAGCCCGTGTACCGGCAGAGTGGACTGGGATGGGGGTGCTCTGGAGCCCAGCCCGCCCGAGCCAGAGCACCCCGCAAGGCCCAGGGGAGCGTGCTGGCTAGAATCTGGGCGGGGAAACTCCAGGGTCCATGCTGGCTCTCCTGTGATCGTGCTGGGCTGGCAGGACAACTGGGGGGGGGGAGGGGAGGCGGGAGGGGGTACGTGCAGGGCAGGTGTCAGCTCTTAGTGCCCCGAAGCCTCGCACGGTCAGCTCATCCACCCTGACTCCCCAGCAGGAAGGGAGCTGGGAGTGAGGACTCCGGCCAGCCGAGGTCACGGGACGGATACTGACTAGCCACCGAGGTCAAATTCACCCCGCAGGGTGACTGTGGCCCCTCTGTCACGGTCCCTCGGGAGAGCTGACCTCCACGGAAGGCCAGCACCTCCCCACACACAACGCCAGACAAGGGCACCGGCCAGCGGGCGCACCGCACGGAGGCCGGAGCCCTGCCCGCCGTCTTCCAACTCGTTCTGGAGCGCCCGGGGTCGGTAACGCATGGAGCGTCACCAAGGGGATGCACATGTGTTTCAAAGACATCGCTCTGGCCACCTGCAGAGAGAGAACGGGGTGGCGGAGGGGGGCAGAGCTACAGCGCGACTCCAGGGAGCCCACCCCGGTCGCACCCCCCTGGAGCGAAGGCAGCTCCGGTGCAGCCTGCCCCGTCCAGTCAGTTCTTCACTCATCTGCCTCGCCACACACACCTGGGGCTGTCTCTACCTGCCTCGCCACACACACCTGGGGCTGTGTTTATCAGCCCGACAGCCAGGCCTGCACACGTCCAGCCTGGACAACGATCAGGAACAGGAACCACCCCCATGGGGTTGGGACAGAGTCACAACATGGCACCCACCACGCACGGACGCTCAGAGATGATTCATTTTTCAAGCAGGAACAACAAAAAAACCACATCCGGAGAAGACTTGATAAAACTCAGAGGAGCCGCGAGCAAAACAAAACAAGACACGGCGATCGCCTGGCCGTGTGGAAGGCCTCCAAAAAGTGACGCATTCATTTTAAGATTGTGAGAGAAGGAAGAAAGGTTGAGGGGTGAATTCAGAGACACAATGGCTTGGCCTTTTGGTCTGGTGTCTCCCGTTTAAGAGACTACAGAAAACCACTCTCAGTGGTTAGGTGTAAACCCAAGCGTCTCTCTCCTCACAGCTTCTTATTTCAAGATGATAGTGGATTAGGATACAGTCGTCAGAAGCAAAATAGATTCCAGGCTGTCTCCTCGCATCTCACCAGCGGTCGCACTTTCCAGAGCCGTTGTGTAAGAGCACACACCCAGGGAGCTGGCAAGCTTCACTGTTTCCCCGCGTGGAGAACGCCTCGATGTGTCGGTATGCCTGCAAACATAGAAATACCTCTGCATTTTGAAACAAACCGGAGTTAACTGATCAGAAAATTAAGCAAGGAGGAAACTCCTTCACACGCACTTCCTAGTCCCGGCCTCCATCCAGGAGCTGAGGAAAATCCGGCAGCCTCTTCTGGTCCAGCCTTCTCCACCCCCCCCCCCCCCTCGCCTTCCTCCCTTCTCCTGCCTGCCGGCTGCTGGCTCAGGCCTCCTGCAAACGGCCTTTCTTGAGCAGAGAATCCAAAGTCTCACGCACTGAAAGACCTCCTCTCCAGAGGGGAGTAGAGACGATTCCGTTTCGTTTCCGGGAGGGCCCCCAAGTCCTATGGATCGGTTGGATTCTGCTAAGGTCACTCACTCCCCTTAGGGGGAGCCGGTCTGCTGGGCCTTGCTTGTATCCTACTTTATGTACCTACTTTATGTTGCACGTGCGCGCACACACAGAGTGTATACTCCTGTGGGTTTCTTCCACTTAAAGTAGATCAAAATGTGTTAACTTTTGGCACACACTGTCCCACTGGCTTTCAAAAACACTGTAAAATGTTACCTGTCGGGAACGATGATCGTGTTTGGATCACCCTACCTGTGTGTGTGTGTGTGTGTGTGTGTGTGTGTGTGTGTGTGTGTGTGTGGTATCTATGTTGCCAGTTACAGAGGGAGAACTGGGTCCTTCTTTTGTTCAATTTTCCTTTTCTTTGAGTCTTTGTAAGATGGCTTACGTTGTTATTTCTTTGCAAGACAATCGCACGTCAACTTTCTGAAGCTTCTGAACTTTTCTTACTATATCTTATAAACTATTATAAGTCCTTCCTTAATTTTGCTTATTGGGGTTGAAGTTTTTCTTGCCTGTAATTTGTCCGTTGTTTTCTTTTCATTTCATGTTACATGCCTTTGTTTGTGTGTACTTAAATTCATCCATCTTTTCCTTTTCCATAACTTATGTACCTTCCCATGGTTTTAAGCTTGGGGAAGTCCTTGCTCTACAAAGAGGTCAGGAATTATTTGTGTTTATTTCTTCCCCCCATCCCCCCATACACATTTTTAATTGTTTTTTATAACAGGCCTGCAATCGATGTGCCATTTGTTTTAGTGTATGGTAGTTAGAAGTGGATATTTCTCAGTAATGCCTGTCTTGACAACTGTGTCATCTTTGATTGAGAAATCTTTCATTTCCCCCTTCATCAGTGATACCTCATTTCACATATGCTAACATCCGAACAATTTTAGTTTCTTGTCTCGTGCTGCCCCCGCCAAACCAGCACATTCAGCGCTGCGTCTTCTAGACTTTCCAACAGGCTGTGGTAGGAAAGCGAATCTCCCCTCTTGTTCCTCTTCTCGGGGAAAGTCTGCTTAGCTGTTTCTGCTGTTCACTCTTCCAGGGGCATTTGGGAAAGCCGCTCGTGCTAAAAAAAAAACCCAGAAATCGCCACCAGGATCCCTATCTGAAGAGAGTATGTTTTCAACTTAGGTTGTAGCTCTATTTATTTGACCCTTTCTGGTTTTGATGGGAGCTGTTATGAATGGGATTCTTTTCTGCCATTAAAAAAAATGTATTAAAGGCTTTGCGACAGTCATTTCCTCGTCCGTGTATCTACAGCGGGTGGATTGCTTTCCTGCCCTCTCCTCTTCTACTTTCAGGCGGGTCTCTTGAGTTTCAAGGTACCCGCCCTTCTAGGAAAACAAAAACAACAGTGAGAGCCGTGGCAACTGGCGATCGCCAACTCGGGCACGAGGATCGTGGCAGAGGCCGGGGGGGGGGCAGAGGCCGGCCCTGGGGGAGGGGGGGGAGCGGGGAGCGGGGAGGGGGCATCTGGGAGGGCCCCGAGGTGCCGTCAGTCATTCGTCACTGGTCACTCCACGATCCCATGGGGAAATCTGTGTCTGTAAGTCAGCTGCATTGTCCACTTCTGCCCATCACCTGTGTGTGTGTGTGCGCGCGCACACGCGCGTGTACGATACCCCCCCCCAGCCCCAAAGTGTGTTCAAATGACAATCTTCATGCCGACGAGGGAGACCTCACTGGGAAAGGGGGCCACTGGACGTGTAACGCCGGTTAGGGTGAAGATGGTTGTCCACTCGGGCATGTCCTTGTAAGGGGGGGGAGGAGGGACACGCGGAGGAGTTCACGAGGAGGCGGCGGGGGTGGGGGAGAGCTCAGCTGACCCGGGAACTGACTGCAGGGCGGCCAGCAGCCAGCAGAAGCTCGACGGAGGCCCGCAGGACCCTTTCTGGAGACAGCGACGCCCTGCTGGCCCTCCCTGGCCCTCAGCAAGGCCCAGGTGCGGCCCAACGACTATTGTGGTTTCCGTGGCACTCCCAGGAAGGCAGGGCCGACTCCTGCCCAGCCCCTCCCGCCTCTTCTGCCCCTCCAAGCCCACCCCCGGGCTCCACGCCTGCCCTTTAGCGTCCCCACGAGAACTGGGGAGCCATCACCCTCTCCAGCTTCCATCTGCTCCCCCACCTCCAGCCCCCCCCCCCCCAGACCAGAAGATCCCTGGAAGCCAAGGCACTCTTCAGACCTGCTCACGCCGGGCCCGCGTGCGAGGCAGGGCGCTCCTCCCCCCCCCCCCCACGCTCGCTCTACTTCGGGACACCCACACGGCGTAAAAACAGCCTAAGCCAGCCGCTGGCTTGTGAAGGATCGCAAGGCCAAAGGTCAGCTCCGGGGAGGGGCGGAGGCTCTGAGCCATTGCAGAGGCAGGAGGTAAGATGGCGTCGGCTTCCAGAAGAACTCAGTATGGCTCCTTCAGTAGGGGGAGGAAGGAATCCATGCACCTGAGCTACGCTCAGATCTTCCTCTGCAAGACAGGTCTGGAAACCCAGCATGGTAGGGCCTGTGGGCTCCAAGGCCAACCTTCCCCGGGGCTGCTTTCAGCCAGGGGCAAGAACCAGAGCTGGGGCGTTCCTGACCAATGCAAGGCCTTTCACAGCTATCCCTTGTCTGGGACCTTCCCCCTTCCCCCAGCCTCACCCACCAGGACTCTGACACCCCTCCTCCTGCCCAGCTCCTCCCGCTCCTTCAGACTTGCCTCTCCCCACCCCTCTGGGCCGCACCGGTAAGGCCTGCTCTAAGCCTCTGGGTGCCAATCCTGTCCCGGGGTGTGCTTCTAAGAGGCCCCTAACTTTGCACCGCCTTGGCCCCAACTGATGGAGCTCAGGTGACTGGGTTTCGTAACCTCCGTTGTCCTTCAGGACCTCAAACGTCACCCGCCACTGGCGTCGCAGACCAGAGGGTTCATCTCCAAAGAGGAAGGCACTGAGCGTCCGCCATGCTTGTGCCTGGTCCGCCACACACGCAGACTCGCTCCACGCCCCCCCCCCCCGGAAGAACAGCTCATCAGCCAGCGCCCCCCTGGAGTCCCCAGTCATCCCCAGTCACACCCGTTTCATGACAGGGTCACGAGGTCTGAAAAGGCTGGCCATGGCGGTTGGCTTGTTTGTGTATCTTTGGGTTATAGAAAGCTCTGAGGTGGAAGCCATGTTCCCCCCCCCAATTCCCCCACCACCACCCCGCCCTGCCTTTGTACACGATAAACAAAGCCAGACTCCCAAAGGGTGTCAAAGACCGTCCAGGAACCCACGTGGCCTCCCGCATGACTGGGTCCTCAGGAGAGCACGCCCGCTCCCAGGTCGTTTGCTGAGCTCAGACCGCCCTCACCTCTGGGCTGGGCTGTCCTCGGACTACGGTCTTTCTGACCTCCGCTCTCGGTCACGGCTGGCATTACAGCCGCGAGCCGCTGTGCCCAAGCCATCTTACGCGCCAGCCTCACCGTCTCTGGCGGCAGAACGTAGCGGGCTGAAGTGGTAACCGTGTCAGCGGTTCTCAGCCTCGCACCCGGGCGGGAATCCTCTCACGGTGATTTCTTAGCCCTCTCTCTGCTCACAACTCTTCATCCGCCCCGTGAGAAGCTCCTGCTGGCCACGGCTGGCCACGGCTGGCCACGGCTGGCCACGGCTGGCCACCTGCCTCTATGCCGACGTGTTGGCTCGCGTTGGGCCCCGCTCTGTCGTTTCGTTGCTAAGCTGCGGCTTCCTGGCAGCAGGAGCCTGGCCTGTTCTTGAGCACTCATTTATTGACTCATTATTTATTAATTCAGGTATTCGTTTGACAAATATTTATGTAGCACTTAATATTCCGGGGTTCTATAGAAACAGAGAAATTAGCTATAAAAGTTAAACAGGAAATCCAAACAACCAGCAGTCGGGAAACTCCAGGCGGCTTCTGTACGAAGAATAATATGGGGAAGCCGGAGAAGGGCCAATTAAAATAATGATGAAGTGACATCTCCATCCCACCGCCCATGCTTACGATACGACTAGAAAGCTCAGTGCCGCTCAGGGTAGGATAATTCAGGAAATTTCTTTTTTGCTGTGGTTGCAAGATCAGGACTAGAACTCGGTACCTGATGCTTACTTCTTAGCTCGTTGGCTGGCTCTCTCTCCACCAACTGAGCCACCCCTCCAACCCCAATTCAGGGGATTCCTATTGTCTATCAGGAGGCAGGAATCAATGGAGTGCAGCTGGCCCATCTTGTCAGAGCAAGCTCCGTATCCGCCAGCCCGTGCTCCGGCGGCCCTGGGAACAACCCACGCTCCTGCCACTTCACGGAGGAGTTCAGGTCCTCTGGCCACAGGACTGTGACTCTCATCTATTTGCTAACTATCAGCTGGGAACTCTCAGCGTCTCCCTGCATCTTTGTCCGGCTGCCTCTGTCTCCAAAGCCAGTATCTGAGCTCATTCTCTTTCCTGTTCACCTCCAGGAAAAGCCCTGTCTCTTGCAAGGGCTCAACTAATTGTACCCATCAGTATCCATCGTTGAAAATTCCATGAAACTGAATAAGGGACAGAATACCGAGTTTCCTCATGATATGCACGCAGTAGTTGTGGCAAAAGATAACAGATATACTGACTTCCCTATAGTTAAAATAAAGACATCTCATCCCCGAGTCCCTTCTGGCCATAAAGCTGGAAGAACGGCAGCAGAGGGATTTGGGGTTGCAGGAAGATAAGAAAGACGTGAATCTTGCTTGCGTGGCTCAGTGTTTTCACACTCATTGACTGGGACAGAAGAACAAGGATGGGTGACTTGGCCGTGGGCCGTAGAGATTCTGTCCCACAATGCACGGCCAACGTAGCCCTGCGTGCGCCTGCTACGCACGTACTTACACATACATGTGCACATACCTATGTCCACGCCTCACACACACAGACAAAACCTTACGTACACACGGGTACACCCGTATACCTCCAAACAGACACACACTTACACGGAAACACGCGTAGTCTCCCACACAGACACGCTTGCTCACACCTAGACACCCACGCCCAAATGCACACCCGAGCGCGCACTGGGCAGGCGGCGCCACCCTCGGTCATGGGCGTTCCGAGGAAAGGAAACCCAATAGCCTGGCAGCCCCGGGCAACTGGCATCAGCCAAGCCTTGCGCCAGGGCAGGGGGCGGGGCGGGGGCGGGGCCCCGGGGACGTGGCATTTGGGTTTCGAGCATAAACCCTTCATGTCTGCCCTCAGCTTCCCCAAATGCGCCCCTTCTTCCCCGGCTAGGACACCGATCGCCTTGGGTGCCGAAGCACTCCCAGATGCATGAAAAACCCACAGTGCCTGAGCTGCGGGCTCCTCCCTGCGTCCCGGCTCCCCCCACCCCTACCCCCACCCCCCCCCCCACCATCCACCGGTGGCCGGCAGGCCCTGCAAGGTGAGGCGTACAGCATCCCCCAACTGCGGGGTGGGGAAGGTGCTAGAAGCTGCTAGAAGAACGAGGATGGAAGCTTCCAGCCCTGCTTTTGGCTGGATCCGCTTCATGTGGGAAGGAAAAAAAACAATGTTGGCAGTTCCGCGTGGATTTCTAGGAACTTCTCCCCTAGAAACACAAGAGTCGCTCGTGTTCTCTTGAACCCGCTTGGCTGCGACACAAGCCTGCGTGGATGGCTTTCCTTTGGGCGGTGCCCCCCCGGGGGGGGGGTAGTGGGACCCACGGGGGTCCCCTCTGCGGAGGCGTCTGATGGAGCCTGAGGGGCAGGAAGGAGAGAGGGCACAAGCCATCTCCCCTCCCAGGGGTCCGGACCAGCTGTGAAGGAATGCCAGGGAGGCTGAGGGGGGAGGGGGAGGGGGAGGGGCTTCGTGAAGCCGAACGGCAGGGAGGGGAGGCCGGCCCCACCGCCCCAGCTCGGTCCCTTAAATGTCCCGACGTCTCCTTGGCATCCTGTATGGTGTGGTAGTGATGGAATGCCACGTGGGAGGCTGGCTCTTGATGTCCCCCGCTGGGTGAGCTCCGGCTGGGGAGGGAGGAGAGAGGATCTCACTTCCAGCCCCCAGCACCCCGGCACCCGCCCAGCCGGGGCGTCTGCCGCTTTTGAGCCTTCACCAAATGTCTCCCGGGCGCCCTGGGTGCCGAGGGATACGGGTGACCAGAAAGAGCAACGTGGCTGTAACAGCCAGGCAAGCGAGTGCAGAGACTGACAGCTACCTGCCCCCCCCCCCCTGCTGGCAGAGGGGGCTCCTGGGAGAGAGGGATGGAGACCTACCGACTGACCGACGGACCGACTGACCGACTGACCGTGCCCCTTCACGTTCCCGCTCCGTTCCCTCCACCACGCCTGCCCATCGCGTCTCACCAGTCATCACCTGACCCCCTTTGCTTCGGAGTTAGACTCGTTCAGTGCCGCGGATGAGGGGGCTGGGAAGAACGGCTGAACGGGACCCGGGGGAGAGCACCGAGACACTTCAGCCCGTCCGACGTGAGCTTCCCAGCGCGGTCCCGATCAACAACAGCACAAAACACCCTCCAGGTTTGTAACAGATTCATCCTCCACCTTTCTTCTCCTAACGGGGAGAACCATGAACGATGTCTTCATGAGTTGAAGGGCCGCCTTATTTCATGAATGCGGTCACCCGTAGGCTAGGAACGGATCGGAAGGTTCTAGACGGGTGGTTGTCAAGTTTGCATGTATACCGGGCTCCCCTGCGTAGCAGGTAAGACCGCAGGGCCGGTCCTGAGTTTCTGACAGAGCAGTGGTGGGGTACGGCCAGCGGAGGTTGCATTGGTCCCTCGCTCTGAGAATCGCGGCCTCCTTTCAGCTTCCCCTGTGTAGCCTAGACAAGCACTCAGACATGACAGGAACAGGCACTAGGCCTGAAATTCACTCCTGATCACAAGATCTTACCCTCAGCCACCACGTCTGAGCCACAATCAACAGCTCCGGGAGTGTTCAGCCACCGAGAAAGGAGGCAGGGGATAGGAATAAGATCCTCATCGTCTGGACTCCTGCTCTTGGCCTACTTGTTGACTTGGGGAAAGTCATATAGACTCTTTGTCACTCTTGGGTCTTTTCAGTTTAAAATTCCCTTTATTACACAAGGCTCTTAATAGGCTAATGGGAACCAAAAGATTTGAAAACAGTTTCTGTCCTATTCAACTCCTAGTCGCCTATTACTTCACACAGCACGTCAGAGCCCTGGCGATTTGGTGCTCAGATCTGAGCTTCAAGACCCGGGGACTGGCTGTTCACCCAAACAGGCAAGCGGGAAGAGCGGAGTGCGAGCTCCGGCGGGGAGCTTGGCCGGTGTGTGGCGTCCTGTCCCTCCGCCGGTCCTGGTGAAGGTCACGGACACCAGTGTGAGCAGCCGGGGTTTGGGAGGTGGGTGGGCGTGGCTGGGACTCCGCGGGGGCTCCGTGCTCCGGGCCAGGGTCGCGAGCTGGTCCGGGATTCGGCATCCTTCCCATTTCCTGGGCCGGGTGCCAGGCATCGACCAGGGAGGCCAGGAGGTGAGCATGGTGGTGGACGGCAGGTCTGCATCCAGACACGCTGAATCCATTCTGATTGGAGCTGAGCTGAGCCCCAAGCTTTCTGGCCGTGTGCACCAGGGGCACACAGATCAGACTAGTCAGCCCGGCTTTGCCACCTCACTACCCAGCCCACTGAGACACGGCGTCCGAGTGGGGCCTGCCGCCTGCTCGGCCAAGAACCGGGGGGCAGCGGCAACAGACCGCAGACCCCCAGCTTTGAATCCAGCCATCTTGCGAGGCCTTGGTGCACCCAGCAGCCCTCTGACCCTGTGAGGAGGAGGAGGAGGAGAGGTGTGTGGAGCGGAGCCCCCCCCCAGCTAAGCTCCCCTGCCAGGCCCAGTCCAGAGCAATGACCCCCCCCCCAACAACACCCCAGAGTTCATCTGAGGTCAGCCGTGTTCGGATCCGCTTACGAAGTGGTGGCTATCTTAAGCCATTCCGTTTGAGGCCTGCGTCACACGCAAGTACTAACCAGTCTGAGGGGTACATCTACCGTGTTATATTGGGGAATAAGGAGACCGGCTAACACAAAACATCCACCTGCAGGGAAGTCCCGCAGAAGCAGCAGCGACAGTTACACAGCGTGGTAAGCAGAGCTCAATCGGTGCTAGTATGTCATCTGCTACAGAGGCAGGAAAAAAGTATAAATGAGGAGGGTTTTCTCCAAAGTGCCTTGAGATAGCACACAGGTAATGGGGCAGCTCAGAATTCATATCCTCCAGAGAAAATGCTAAACACGTGGCTGACTTGTCCAGTGGCCCTTCATATATATAAATATATATTAATATTAATATATAAACATATATCCTCTGTACATTATTATGGCACTTTTAGGAATCAAACCCAGCTCTGTGGATCAAACCCCAAACTGCCCCAATGCTAGGCATCTTGCTTCCTCATTGAGCCACACCCCCGTCTCCCTCCACAAGCCTTCACCGGACACCATCCGAGAGAATCTCTTATTTAAAATCACTGTTTGGTACAGGACTTGGGTTGGTGTAAAAAGCAAAGGAGAGGAGCTTGGAGTTTGCAGGCAGTTGGGTTTTCCTCCTCCTGTATGTCAGCTTTCAGACAGGGAATTGTGAGAAGCCCACCAGCCACCCGGGGCAGACAGCCTGACATTGGGGGAGGGGTCTGAGTATCCTGTGTGGGGAGCAGGCCCTCGTGCCCCAGCGTCCCCAGGGCAAGGCCTTGTCCACCGGGGTCCTGTGCAGCCACACCAGGCCTGTGGGAGCTGCCCCCGGGTTTAGGCGGGCCTGTGCGCGTCCCTACGAGCTGCTCATACAAGGTCAGACCTTGGTTTGAAGGGCAAGGGGTTTGGGAGGGCCTAGCACGTAACTGTCCAAGTTACTGCTCGAAGCTCTGTAACTCCCCGAGGTCAAGCCTCAGTGTCACTACCATCCGCAGAAAAATAGCATGACTCAAGGAACAGCTGATTTCCCCTTTCCTAAAATGAGGAAACCACAGACAAACGCCAGCACAGACGAGTTGGCGGCATCGTGGTCTGCACGGTGTGGGGGGGGGATTGGGGACAAGGATCCGAGACAGCCCAGGATTACTCAGATTTCCAAGAAAGAAGTGGAAATCTTGGAGCCACGGCACACGCACAGTGACGAAACCCCACACGCGATCCGGAGCCCGAGACCACAGTCACGGGTGCGGCTGCTTCGGGAACAACGCTGACCCGAGTCTTGGGGCTTACTGGCATTGCAGGAAGAAAAGGGGTGTCTCGTCAGCTTAAAATAAGACAGCGCAGTGGGAAAAGTGAATTCTGCACGTGGGGTGTCTCTCACACCGTCGGTTCATCGACCTCACGCTGAATCATCAGACTGAGGGCTAAGTTCTAATCGGGGCCCATTGGACCGCTTCCCGGACACGGTGGCTGCCGTTGTACAAAGGAAATGGCGAGAAGCGGCTGGAGTCTGGGTGGGTGTGGGAAGCGGAGCACGTGGCGAGGTGTGTCGGGAAGGAATGGAACATCAGCTCCAGTCAGCATGGAAAGAGAGAGGAGCAGCCCAAGTCCTGGGGGGTCCTTGGGAGAGGGTGCTTCACCCCCTCTTGCCAGCAGGGGACATTCCATCCTGAGGGACAAGATTGTGACAGAATCCGCTGCTAGGGAATGGGAAGGGTGTGCCGTGAATTCACCATGTGACACACACTAGTGAACCCACGACACACATGCACGCACACACACACGCACACGCACACCTGAAATGGACACACCACAGAACAGCACCTGCCCTTACCACATGTGGAGTCCTCCAGCGTTTCATTTTTTTTCTTTTTCTTAAAATAAAGAGTTGTCAGAAGACACAAGCGTTTTCCAGAGCACCTCAGAGCTTGCGCTGCCTTGACCCCAACCCACCTCCCCAGGGTCTCCATGGCTCCGTGGCCAACACACCTGTTACGTCAGCCCCACGGGTAGAATAAATAGGAGATCTTTGTCCAGGGAGGCCTGGGCAAAAAGCAAGGCCCTCTTACAAAGAGTAAGAAAGAGAGAAAGGACTTTGAGTCACGTCTCAAGTGGTAGAGCACCTACCTAGCAAGCACCTGCCCTGAGTTCAAATCCTAGTATCCCTGAAGGAGCGTAAAAAGATCTTGGGACACATAGCTGAACGAAACGAAGATCCTGCGCTCATGGACCTTATACACAGCTAAAGTCTGTGCTGAGAAGGTGTACTGGGTGTGACGAGACAATTTCTCTTAAGTATTCTTTTGAAGAGGTATTGTTTTAATTCCATCCTTGCAAGTGGCTAGGGTATTTTAAATGAGATTCATTTTTAACTTGAATGCACAAGGGCACAGGACTTTGCCTCTCTTGTCCATTTGTTTCTGTGCAAAAGTTAAATTAGAAGCCGGGTGCCAGCGGCTCACACCTGTAGTCTTAGCTACTCGGGAGCCTGAGACAGTCCTGTCAGACAGGAAAGTCCTGGTGGTTCTTATCTCCAGTAAACTATCAAAATGGGGGGCGGGGAGGAGTAAGTGGAGCTGTGGCTCAAGCAGTAGAGTGTTAACCTTGAGCCTAAAAGCTCATCGACAAAGCCCCGGCCCTGAGGTCAAGCCCTGGAACTAGCACAGGAGGAGGAGGAGGAGGAGGAGGAGGAGGAGGAGGAGGAGGAGGAGGAGGAGGAGGAGGAGGAGGAGGAGGAGGAGGGGAGGGAGGGAGGGAGGAGGAAGGAGGAGGGAGGGAGGAGGAAGGAGGAGGGGGAGGGAGGAGGAAGGAGGAGGGGGAGGGGGGGGAAGAGGAGGGGGATGAGGTGGAGGAGCAGGAGGAGGAGATGAAGAAGAGAAAGAGGAGGAAGAAGAGGAAGAGGAATAAGAGGAGGAGGAGGAGGAGGAGGAGGGGGAGGAGGCGGAAGAAGGAGGTGGAAGAGAAGGAGGAGGGAGCAGGAGGAGGAGGGGGAGGAGGAAAGGGAGGAGGAGAGGGAAGAGGAGAGGGAGGGAGGAGGAGAAGGTGGAGAAGGAGGTTGAGGAGCAAGAGGAGGATATGAAGAAGAGGAAGAAGAGGAAGAGCAGGAAGAGGAGGAGGAGGAAGAAGAAGAAGAAGAAGAAGAAGAAGAAGAAGAAGAAGAAGAAGAAGAAGAAGAAGAAGAAGAAGAAGAAGAAGAAGAAAAGGATGAGGATGAGGAGGAGGAGGAGGAGGAGGAGGAGGAGGAGTAAGGTAAGGATAAGCATTGTCTTCTCTGGCTTACAGAGTTTACTCTCTGCTGCCACATCCGTGTTTCCTGGCTACGTGAGACCCAGCCCAAAGTGACTCTCTGCTTTCCTGTCCTGCTGTGGGGATGCCCCCTCTTCCGCTCCCTCCTCCCCCTCCCCTCCCCTTTCCCTTTCTCTCCTCACCCTCCTTCTTCCCGCGCCTCTCCTCATTCTCCTCCCCGTCCCTTCCCTCTCTGCTCCCGACTCCCTTTCCCCTTTCCCTCCTCCTTCCCCACTTCTCTTCCTCTCCCTCCTCTCCCTCCTCCCCTCCTCACCTTGATGTAAGCTTCTGTCATCGCCCCCGGTGTCTTGCAGTTGATTCTTCTGCAGCGGTTTTCAACAGAAGCATGGGATCTGAGACCACCGTGTCACAGAAGCCTGTGTCCTGAGACAGTCGTGTCACAGAAGCGTGTGACCTGAGACCGCCGTGTCACAGAAGCGTGGGACCTGAGACCGCCGTGTCACAGAAGCCTGTGACCTGAGACCGTCTCACCGACACCGTGGTCCCGCCGACGGCGCCTGGCATTGCTCACTGTTGCTTTAGACATGAAGCTGACGTCGTCGGGTGAGTTGAAGGCTCTGCTCCTCCATGGCCTTCGAGCGCTCCAGCCCTGCGAGCCAGGGGACTGGAGGACACGCGGGTCACACACCGACGCCTGCGCGTTACAGGACAGACACCCCTAAGGGTCCTCACGAAACCCACCAAACACACAAACAAACACAGAAACCCTCCTTGTCCAAAATTGCTTCTTGAAGATTTTCTGATTTAATAATAGCGAAGAAGGGCTTAAGAGTGTGGCTCCAGGGTGGACTGTACGTCCAGTACGAAGCAAGAGGCCTTGCGTTCAAACCCTAGAACTGCCAAAAAAATGTTTACTGGAGGCACGGCTCAGGTGGTAGAGTGCCAGCCAAGCAAACAGGATGAGAAAGCATGAGCATGAGGCCCTGAGTTCAATAGCTCTGTGTGTGTGTGTGTGAGAGAGCGCGTGTGCCTACACACAGGCGAGAGCAAGGGGGAGAGAGAGAGAGGGAGAGAGAGAGAGAGAGAGAGAGAGAGAGAGAGAGAGAGAGAGAGAGAGAGAGAGGGAGAGGGAGAGGGAGAGACTGAGCTCCTCGGTGTATCACTGCTGGTTGGAACACTCCAAGCCCATGGGTCCCGTGCCAGGGCCCACACTCGTAATCCTAGCCACTCAGGAGGCTGAGACCTGAGCACCTTGGTTCGAAGCCAACTGGAGTACAGAAGTCAGCTGGAGGCCTGGCTCACGTACTAGAGTGCAGTGCGAAGTAGAAAGCTGAGCAGAATAGAGAGGCCTTGAGTTCAGTCCCCAGTACTGGCACGCGCGCGCACGCACGCACGCACACACGCACGCACGCACGCACGCACACAACGATGATAATAGTACTTTGCCCCAGACCAGGATCTTTGTCCACGTTTCTTTCCATGACGATGGAGGTGAGGTGACAGTGCATTTTCCTGCACCCACGACCTGCCAAGATGGCCCCCAGGGCCCCCAGGGCCCCAGGGCACCGCAGAGTCCTCCATGGGCTGGTGAGATGACACATGGTCAACGTTTGCACCGGAGCCTGCAGACCCAGCGCCTCCGCCTCCCACCATGGGGACAAAGCAGGCTCTTCCTCCACGCAGCAAGCCGCGGTCCTTGCCGGGCACTTGGTGACTGGGATCTGCAAGCCCAGGTTTAAGACCGACACAGAACCAGCGGGTTTCAGTCCCTCCCGTGACTACACTGGCCGTGGAGAGGGCGGTGCTCCCGGAGAAGGCTCTGCGGACAATACGTGGTGGACCGAGATGCCAGAAAGCAATCCTACCCAGGCACCATCTTTCCCCAGTTCCTCTCTGTCCGTCTGCCTCCTTCGTCCTCCATGAGCAAGGTCAAGGGCAAGGTTACAGAAGGATGAAGACAAAAGACTACTTCCCTCAAGATCCCTCCTCTCCATCACATCCAGGGTGCTGAGAGCGCGGGACAGAGGAGTGGTGGCGAATGCAGACACCATGCCCCCAGTTCAAAGTGACCATCGGGTGGGGGGTGGGGACGTGTGCCAGGAATCCCGGCGCTCGGGAGGGAGAGACCGGAGGATCACACGTTCCGGTCCAGTCTTATGCTAGGCCCCTCTCCCAATTTTTTAAATTAAATTAAATTTGGAAAATTTTTTTAAAATGTGATCATTGTTAATGAAGGCTATCAGCACAGGGTTTTGGTCTAACATCAACTGATAAAAGCAAATGTAAATTCAGGGTGCCTGTCTGTTTTCCTGTTGGAAACATGAAAATAGAAAGAAAAAGAAAAGCAATTGACCAGAGAGGCTAACAGCAACACATTTGGTTGTGTTGTAACTGTTATTTAATGCCGATGGATATACTGAACGTGAAACTGACCCCCAAGCCCAAACTTCGGGAGTTGTGCACCCAGGTGTAACCGTCACCCACTCACGCCAAACACAGAGCGCTGCCGGAGGACAGAGGAGGAGGCCGATTACACGGAGGCCTCGGAAGAAGGGGGCTCAGCCCGCCTTCAGCCGTCTGGACCGCGGGGTGCAGACGCGACAAAGAGAGAGGGGCAGGAGAGCGGAGCGCAGAATTGGTTAACTAGTTCTCATCAAGGCCTGGCCTGGATGATCCCGATTTCACTCCTGGAGGAGAAATTGATGTCGCTGCCCTCACCGGCTGGGGTAAAAGAATGGCATTCGCAGGGGAATGGTCAGATCTTGAACAAATAATGTTGAGCGAGACAAGCCTAGAACACAGAGGACAACGGCGCATGGTCTCCCTGATAGGTGGTTGTTGGGGGGAGGGGGGGGAAGAACAGTAGAGATCATGTCTGTAAAATAACAGACTTCTTTACAAATGGTATGTCCACATGTTTTGGTTAGCGACTTTACATTATGTCTCTAAAACCAAGCAACTACTAAATAAACATAAAAAGGTCTAGGATAAACCTATCAGAGGATCACAATAACTCAACAGCTATGTACACGTGATTACATAAGATGAGGCTAAGCAAAATGAACTCCAAGAGATGGAGACGGGAGGACTTTATTGCTGTCATTATGTTTGATGTACTAGGTGAATTTCCTGTGGGGTACCCCCTGTGGTCACTGTATATGATTTTGGTACACTGGATAATATATATATATATATATATATATATATATATATATATGCTTATCTGAACTAAGGAAGGGAAAGGAAAATGAGGGACAGTGTAATAAACATGACAAGAAATGTACTCACTGCCTTATTATGTAACTGTACCCCCTCTGTACATCACCTTGTCCATAAAATTTAATTTAAAAAAAAAAAGCCATCCTTGCTGCTGGCAGTCTACCCTGGGGAGACTCTGCTATTCCTTGGGGGAAGTTTTAGTCCCTCCTCCTAAGGATCTTATGGGTCTGCCCTGACCTTCCCAGATCCCAAGGTGACTGCCGAGCCACAGCAGAGACAACGGCTGGGAGCCGAGACACACAAAATGGCAGCAGGAAGGCCACGCTTTTCTCCAGCTTTTAGTTATGTCATGGGCCCAGGCCACGTGGGTTTCATCAAAAGCAGCTGGGAAGCCCCTCTTACAGAAGGGGTACCACGCTGGCTGTCGTGATGTATCCAGCGCGATTCCTCACAAGCTTTGTCACTAGAGAAAGCTGTCCCATAGGCACGCACACGTTCAGTTCCCAGTGGTAGAACCTCAGGGCACTTACGACATCGCCAACGGAACCACCGAGGCGCGGCTGCGATTAGAACAGACCAGCTTTTGGGACAGGCTTTTGAAGACAAGGACAGGCTCTGGATTACAGCGTGGGTACAAAAATGAGGTTAACAATTATTTTACTTTTTAAAGACATAATTATAACATGTAGATATGCTCTATTAAAAGTCCTTATCTGTGAGAGGTGAATTTACATAAAAACACCACACCTGACATTTCCTTCAGAAGTTGTTGGTTTTTTTTTTTTAATAAATGTTAAATTCAGCAAAATGAGACAGGGTTAGAAAAATGATACGAATTATCGAAGCTGAGGTTGAGTCGTTTTCACAGGATGTTTCAGTGTTGGGTTTGCTGTGGCTTTTTGTGGCAATGGGATGGAATCCAGGGCCTCGGGACTGTAAGGCTAGAGCAACCTCAACACTGCAGTTTTTAATTTCAAAATGTCTTTAAAGTTTTCTGCAAGTAAGAAATGAATCAACATCATTGATGGGGAAATGAAAATAAACTAGTATCTTCATGTGGGGCTGGGAGCATCTTCCCGACACTGGGCACTGAGATTTACGAGATTCCTTTCCTCTGTCAGCCCGAGCTCGTGCTGTTCCTTTGTGTGTCCCAGTCCGAAGAACAAGTGTTGGGTATTTGCATGGAGAGAGATGTTGAACTTTTCTCGACTTTCTTCTTCGGAAGAGTGTGTCCCCTCTTCTATTCCGTCTCCTTCTCTTTATCCTTCTCGTTCTGTTTCTTTTTCTTCTTCTTCCTTCTCCTTCTCTGCTCCTTCTCTTCACGTCCTTCTCCTCTCTCCTTCTTCTTTTCCTCCTTCTCCTCTTCCACTTCCTTTCTTTTTCCTGACTATGAGATCATTTGTTTTCCTCTGCCACACAACCCTGCCACAACTGGTGGTTCACCAGGCCTTAAAACAACAGGGCCAACTGACCACGGAAATGTAAAGTGGTCAACCCAAATAAACCTTTTCTTTGAGAAGAAGTTCATCTTCTCAAAACTTTTAACAGAGAGCGGACTGGCACATTAAATAAACCTCTTTATTTTTAATGCTCAATTTGTTTTAAATACCCCCCAAAATGTCATAGCAGTGCCAAACAGACTAACACATTGCCTGACGAATACATGTAAAATAGAGACTTCAAACTCTACTTAAGTCTGCAGTGGTTTCAACTTTAAAATATAGGAAATTTGAGTATTTTCAAACTCAGAGTCTATACGTACGAATACAGAGCACTTATGTCCCCAGGTAACTTCGATCAGGACACCTTCTTTGTTTCTCAGTTTCTTGGATACCAAAGCCAAGGACAAAATACAGATGATACTTAGTACCTAAAAATGAAATCAGAAATCTGTGTTTCTGTTCACAAGGCTATTAAGCAACAATAATATACAGCATTTTCCGCCCCTGCCCTGTGTTTTAAAACCCCGATGAAATATAAATGAAAACTTTCCGAATGAATTGGCTACGATGTCTCAAGAATATATATTATTAATGATAAATCAATGATCGGTTTTCTGGGAGGTTAAAAAAATATGCTCTGGGCATTTTGTTTTCTAAAGAACTAACATAGAGTGGGGGGGCAGAGGGCGGGGCTGACTTTCCTCCCATGATGCCTTGGGCCCGCTTTCGTCCTCTCCTGTTCTTCCATTAAGATGCTCTTTTCGCGCAGTTTCCACTGCACTCGAAGCTAAGACTATCAATGAATGCTTGGCCACAATCCAGGAGGGATTTCTGCCCATGGCAGTGCAGAGGAGGCTAGACTGAGAAATTCATTAGCTGATGTATACAATGTGGTTTGTGAAACAGTACCAAGGTCGGACCCGGGAAGCTAGACCCAAGGAGAACTCAGCAGAGCACTCGAAACAAGATGGGAAGAGAACCACCTCCTTCTCTGCCAGCTCCAGTCTGGCCACACGGGTGGGTGTATGCAGCTCTTCTTCTAGGCAGGAGGACCAAGCGGAGCCCCGCATGCCAACTGAAACGTTTCATTAAGAAGTGTGGTGAGGGGCTCTCCCCCTAGCTTGGGATTTGAGGAGAGAATTCTGTCCCCCACAGGAAATTTAAGACCTAAGAGAAAGCAAAATAGTTAAAAAAGCAAAATAGTTAAAAAATAGTTAAAAAAGAAATGTGTGTCCTTGATGAGATTTACCTAGAACGAAAGGACGAAGTGGACTTTGTACAAGTGAGCAAAGATGTGCTTGGCACACGCAGGTGACGCACAGCAGGGCTGTGCATCACAGAGCACAACCACGTGGGAAGTCAGTAAGGAGGGTCCTTCAAAAGCCTCACGATAGATCCAGGACACGAACCTGCTGTACACACCGCCGGGCACGCACCTCAGCGTGCCACAGGGATGCCGGCACACCGGGTTTACAGCAGCGTTGTTTCCAAGCAGGGGCACGGCTGACGGACCAAGAAAACAGTAGGTACACATAGACAATGGAGAATTCTTTGGCCGTAAAGAAGAATGGCATTGCGTCACTCGCAGGAAAATGGGTGGAACTGGAGATCATCAAGCTGAGTAAAATAAGTAAGAAATCTCTCATCTTCTCTCACACGTGTAGAACCTAAACCTGAGAGGGAAAAGTGAATGACAGAATGAATGTTCGCGTCTGTGGAAGAAGATGCGGCAAGGGGATATGGTGAAGTACTTTATGCTTATGTATAAAAACAGAATGATAAACTCTGCTGGAATTGTTTAAAAGTGGGGGAAGGGAAGATGAAAAAGGGTAGTGGAGGGTGAACTTGACCAATGAACCTATATGCGTATATGAAAATATCACAATGAAACCCTTTCGCATGATCAATATACAACCATTAAAAATGGGATCAGACAAACTCATACGTAAGAAAAAATAAACCAAGTATTATCTCCCATTGATAAAGATAAAATCATAATGAAACCAGCAACCATGAAACTTTTATTGCCAAATGAAGTTTCCATTGTTAAAATACACAAGAAGATGAGGAAAAATGATGATGGACTTTAATAAACTGAGGCAAGGTTTTCTTGGAAGCCAAGGGAGGAATGGAATGTTTTAAGAATCAGAAAATTTGGATATAGCCAACTAGGAGACGATCTTAGAACAAAGTAAAGGCTCCATACGAAAGAAAAAATGTATCCATCTTTTAAGCACCTATAGAAAATGTACCAAAGTGACTCTATTTTTTATTAGCACCAATTACTCGAACAGGCGTGTTTCTGGTTAAATACGTCCACCTGTAACAGGTGCATCTTCACCTGAGTGCCCTCCCTGGGGTCTCCTCTGCCCTCGCTCTTCTCAAACCCATCTCAAAGCGATTCTCACCAAGTACACAAGAGCACCTTGAATGCCCAACATGGCCAGCTTACAGAGGTGCGTTACGAACTTGGTAATGAAGCTGGAAAGTGGTCACTAAGATGTAAGCACAGTTGCTCAGTGGAAGTGGGCTGGGGCTATGAAATCCAAGCAAAGCAGACGAACAAGTAGAGATCATTTGCAAACCGTTCCACTGAACAATCTTCGCTTGGAAAGAAGTCTCGCTCCCTCCAGAAGCTGACGGCTCTCAATCATCGTCAGCAGCTCCGACACGGAGACCGTTCATTGCCACCCACGTGCACGGAGATCGCGTTGTTATTACCATTCAGAAATAGCAGTAGGGGGCTGGGGATATAGCCTAGTAGCAAGAGTGCCTGCCTCGTATACACGAGGCCCTAGGTTCGATTCCCCAACACCACATATACAGAAAACGGCCAGAAGCGGCGCTGTGGCTCAAGTGGCAGAGTGCTAGCCTTGAGAGGGAAGAAGCCAGGGACAGTGCTCAGGCCCTGAGTCCAAGGCCCAGGCCTGGCCAAAAAAAAAAAAAAAAAAAAGAAATAGCAGTAGGAAGAGCAAGGGCAAAGCCAGAATACTAACAGCATGAACACAAGCTCCTATTTATTTATTTTTTTTTAAGAAATAAACCAATGACCAAAGGTAAATCTGTTGGGTGAAATTGTAGACGGTTACATTTGCTTCCTAAGGGCTCCTCCTCCTCACCTCCAGGGCTCCTCCCTCAGGAAACCATCTGGTGAACTTTGGATGGCTTCCAACACTCCTTTTTTGTTTTTACAAGCCCCACCTTCTTTCTCTGCCTTCCCCTGCCCACAAGAATGCCAGCGGTGGGGGTGTCTCAGAAGTCCCCAAGGGGCCTCTGGGTGACAGACGTGGGAACGAAAGCAGCGTTAGGGAAACGAAACCCCAGCGGGGGTAGGGGAAGAGCCTGAGAACCACAGGCATTTGAGACCCAAGAGCCAACATGGCTGGAAGCAGAGCCCCACACAGCCCCAGGGGCTGGCCGTCTTTGCAGGTGGTTTGATGCTTTGGTTTAGACCGGTGGGCAGTTGTGGGAGAGAGAACAGCACAGTTCTCAGTTGGGGGGGGGTCCGTGATTCCGCCCCAGGCACATTGGACCAATTCTGGGGACCTGCTTGGTGGTTACATGGGGTGGGTTGAAGCTGACGATGCTGCCCGATGTCCTGAGACACGTAGAACAGGCCACTGCCCGGGCTGAAGCTCACCAGCGTTGCAGGCAGGCAAACCACCTGCATTATCCCATAGGAGCGGGGCTGGGAGCCAGGGCCGTGCCCTGGCTTGTGAATGGGGTTTATGAGTGTGGGCGAGCCCTGGGACCATTGAGTGCGACCTTTGAACTCCAGTTTGAGGGGTTCCCCCCGCCTTGAGAAGAAAAACTGCTGAGTCCTAGTTAGGACTTGAAGGAAAATGGAAAAAAAAAAAGATGTCCACCACACCTTTCTGGCGTCGTCCGTGTGAGGTTGGGCCTTTTCCAACGACGTTTGACCAACATCACATCTCACGTCATCGCCGTTTTCTTCCCACCTTGGAGCTGTGGGGAGGAAACGTCCTGGTGACGGGGGACGGGTGGTCTCCCTCCCGAGTGCACGAGAAGCCAGGCGCAGGCGGTGAGAGCCAGGGCGGACAGCTGCCCGGCCCGCAGCCGGCTCTGCGACGGACGGCCGCTGGCCCGTCCCCCCCGGCGTCGGGGCCCCTGCGGGCCTGTGCGGGCTCTGCTTCCCCACGGCTGCTCTAGACGGGTGACCGCCTCCTGCTCATGGGGGGGGGGGGGTCCTGCCGGGGAAGGCGGGGTGGGAAGGAAGAGCCCCGCCCGGCACGCACACAAGGACTCATGGGGCTTTGGGGGACGTCCGTCTCCTATCCTGTTTCCTTTCAACGCTGAGTGTCACGCGCCCTTGCCCTGCTGTAGCCGGCGCGCGTGCGCCCCCGCGCCGATCAGCGCTCTGTTACGTCAGCGGGGATGGAAAGGGGTGTCGTAGCTTAGGAGGTTTCAGCCCACCGCGGATGGATTGGCCCCATTGCTTGGGGGCCTGTGTTGAAGCAGCGCAAATCCACACCGCTCGTGGCTAGGGAGTCGTAGAGAAAGGGAGGAAGGGAAGGCGCCCAGGGTCCCCCTTTGCCGATACACCGCCCCCCCCCCCACCATGACCTACAGCCTGAGTGGGTCATCAGCGCTCCCTCCTCCCCCCTGCTCCTCCTCACCCCCTCCCAACAGCACCGCAGGCCGAGGACGAAGCTCTCCCCCGCACGGCCCTTGGGGAACGGTTTTCACATAACAGCACTTTCTAAGCTCTGCGTTGTTGCGCCTGGAGAAACTGAGTCACAGGCACAAACCGACTCGTAGAAGGAAAAGACCACGTCACCACCAGGAAATGAAGCTCCCAGGAAAGCGAGTAGAGGAGAATCTGGGTCCGTGGGCGGGCTCTGTCGTCCATGAGGGTTTGTAAGATTCCTCCTACAGGAGGAGAAGCAAGATCGCGAATGAATCGTGGAGCCGAGGGACAAACACGGACGATCATGTTAGGTGATAATGGTATATTCATCACTATGTATCTATGAAGAAAAACGTGTAGAGGTGTGTGCCGGAACCTATCTAAATGTTATACAAATGCTTGCAGTGGTAAGCGTGTGTTGGTTTAACACATGCAACGTGACTAGCGGGTGCATTCTTCCATGCAAGAGGCATTACATTCGGGCATTTGCGTAGAAAAACGGTGGGTGGAACTTCCGGCATTTCTGCCCTTTGGAACCTGTACCTCTCAGAGGGGGAGGGGGGACCCTTGGCACCCTGCCATTTCAAACCTGATCTACCTACCTCTCGTTCCCTTGGCTACGTGGGCGTTCTGTGACTGCATCCAAGACACACCTGCACACCGGGAAGTCCGTGTGCTCGGGTCACGAGCACTGTCTCGACTCTAAAGCTGCAGTTTTTGTCAGTGCTCCATACCTAATGCCCTCCAAAGACCACACACACACACACACACACACACACACACACACACACACTTATGCTGCACATGCCCACGTTTGATCCAAGTCCCAACTGAGAGCAATCTTTGACCCCCCAAGTCCCCCCAGGACCCCCATGTCAGCAGCCAGACCCTCTCCCACCTGTATCCCCCAGAGAACTCAGGGGCCCGAGCTCGGGGGGGGGGGGGGGGGTGTCGGGGGCGGGTGTTAGCATGGCCACGCAGCAACGAGGAAAGGCCCAGTCTACAACGTGACATTCTGGAAAACCTCAGTGGGCCACGCCCCGGACCAATGATTCGGACAAAGGCTCTACTACAGACGTCTTCCTGTGGAGTTCATTCCTCACACCCAAGTGCGACCGGGAGGGACAGAGAGCCAAGGGCTGACCTTCACCTTGGCCCGAAGGCCACAGCTTCCCACACCTGGCAGCCGCCGTGCGGGGAGGGGCCGCCAGGGAAGAGCTTCGCTTGGCACCCAGCAGCCCCAGCCCGTGGGGTGATAAAACCCCCAATCCTGCCAGGCTCTGAGCAGCAGCCGGCCCTCGCCCGGCCGCCTGCCTCACTCTCCTAGGCGTGCTTTCATCTTCCCTTCCTGTTTGCTTATTCTTTGTGGCTGTTTTGTGGCCCCTGGGGCAGCGCCCTTATCCTAGCCATTGCACCCTGAGAAGCCGGGGATATCTAGAACACCCCCAACACTGGTCGAGAGCTCTGTGCCCACAGCTCCACTAGTCCCAGTGCGCACGCTGCCTTTTCCCCTCTTTGTCCTGGGTTTCTCGAGTCTCGGCCTGGCCCCAGGTCTCCTGTGACAGCCTTTGGGATCCAGGCGGTTGAAGATGACTCCCCACAGCTCCAGTCTTCCGCACACCTGCCGAGCGCCTAGGACACCGTCCACCGATTTCCAGTTCTTTCTTTTCATCCATCCGTCTTGGCCTCCTGCCCACAGGCCTATCAACATTCTGGCTTTCTCTGAGCAGCCCCATGCTGCCCTTGCTCTTGTCTTCTGAGTCAGCGCCCCCACAATCGCTGTTAGTGCTCTGATCTGAGCGCCGTTGGCCACTCCAGCCTCTCCAGCTTGGGACTGCTCCCCAGCTCCTGTATTTTCAGGGAGCTGCTGTCACAGCAGCCTCACTTCTCTGAACTGATTGTGGGTCTTGATCTGAAGTATCTTGTTTTCTCTTGACTTCGTTCTCACGCTACGATTGGCACAGACTTCCGACACCAGCTCTGGGGGCTCATTCCCCTGGTGGCAAGTCAGCAGTCGCTTCTGCAGGGGCCCCAGCTGGGCCCCTTCGAGCTCCACTCAGTCTAGACCCCTGCCCACCTGAAGCTGCTACAGGTAGGAGTCTCCGTCTCCAAAGCTGCCACCGCCTTCAAAGCCAGCCACGAACGCAGGTGGCCTGCCCGGCCGTAAATCAAGGTTCCCACAGCCCTCTCTGTGGTTTTGAGTAGTTTACTTGAGTGGTTCACAGGTCTCCGGGTGATACTGAACCTCTTACTATAAAGGATGTGACAACTCAAACAGTGTAACTCGAGTGAACAACCAACAACAAAAGTGCAACAAAACAAACAACAGAAAATGGGTATTGGAAAGAGGGAGGGTAGATCAATGAAGAGAGGAAGGGGGATATAGGCAAAATTCAATGCATAGCCCACAAAATGGAGAAAAGTGAAGGAAAGGGTAAATCAGGAGGGATGGTTGGGAATGTTGGAAGGGGTGATGTTGCCCATGAACCATTATATTTATAAACTGCCTTGTCCAATGGCAACTCCTTTGTTCAACTACTCAAAGACAATAAAAAATAATTTTTGAAGAAGGCTAGGAGGAAGATTCAGCTACAGGGCTTCCCAGGGCAGGAAGGACTGGGCATTGTCCTTCCTGACGACATGCCCCGTTCCAGGAGCTTCGGCTTACTGGAGAGGCTCCCAGAACCCTGGCCTCTGGGGGGTCATGAAGACATACATCATTGCAAAGGCCTGGTTGCTGATAAGCTGGTGGAAAACTCAGCAAAGCCTGTCCTGATTCTTCTCAGCCAGCCTCTCTCTCTCTCTCTCTCTCTCTCTCTCTCTCTCTCTCTCCATTCTTCCTCCCTCCAGGGGTGTCAGGCAGGGCCACTCTGGGGTGAGGAGGATGCTATTACCCACTAGGGTACAAGAATAGGTCAGAGAATTGCTTTACGGCTAGCTACAAGCAGAAGGAGAGGGAGGAGGACGGGAGTTTCTACGATGAGGAGGAAACACAGAGCAGGAACTAAGGACAAAGACCGAATGTGTATTTCACGATGTCACAACCTGTTGTTATTGTTGTTGCTGTTAGAACACCATAGGCTAGGACATTTATAGAGAAAAATGCCTTTCTTCTGGCTCTACAGGCTGGGCGGCCCTCGGGCAGGGGGAGGGGCCCTGAGGGGAGGGGCTCGGCGCTGAGCCTCCTCAGGGAGAAGGAGGGACAGGTGAGTGCGTGCAAAAGAGAGCAGGCCGGGTTTGCACGTCAGTTCCTAAAGGCTCCACTTATTTCTTTTTCCCTGGTCCTGGGCTTGAACTCAGGGCCTGGGTGCTGTCCCTGAGCCTCTTTGTGCTCAAAACTAACGCGCTACTACTTGAGCCACAGCACCCGTTCTGGCTTTTTCTGGGTCGTTTATTGGAAATAAGAGTCTTATGAGATCCTCAGATCTCAGCCTCCCGAGAAGCTAGGGTTACAGGCGTGAGCCAGCAGCACCGGGCTCCTACTTCTTTACATTGTGACCATGATTGAATTCCTAGAGCACTTCTATTTCAGAGGAGACACTGCCTCTAGGTGGGGTGTGTGTGTGCACACGCACGCGCGCGTGCGCACCTGCCCAGCTAAACAGCCCCAAGGACACGTGAGAGAAGCCAGAACCACAGGCTCATTTCTCTTCCTGCCCAATCTAACGTGTGACTGTTTGTTTCATCTTTAAGGAACGAGACTGGCCACGTAACTTGCAAGCTCCAGCAGGAAGCAGATCGGCAGGGGTCTCTTGTCCACGAACATCAAGAAGTAAGAAGGGAAACACCACGACACCCAGCCCTCTGCACGGGGAGTGGCGGGGCTGAGCAGAAGACACGCGTCCAGCTGCAGAGACAACCTTCCCAAGCCTCGTGACACGGTTCCTGCGTTGCCTGAGCACGGCCATGCTGGGATCAGAGCTTTGGACCCCGGGCCCAAACTCCAGACCATGGCCAGGTCAGGCTTACACACCCACTCTTACATACAAATAAGGAGACAGGGCAGAGAGGAGAGCAAGCAGGAGATGCCCGGGCTGTGCGCGGGCAGCCAGGGGAAGATGGCCCGCCTGCCTGTTCAGCGCTTCTTCAGCCTTCGGCAGGGTGCAGATGTTTGCCTTTGGTTAAGTGGGGGGGGGGGGGGGGGGGAGCTGGGGTCGGGGCTCAGAAGGTACCCAGAGTCAAAACTCGCTGTCTCAGGCTGCCCAGAGGTGGTCGGAGGCCGCCAGAGGTCGTCGGATGTGGTCCGATCGTCCGTCTCGGAGGGCAGATGAGCTGACGCTCAGGGCCCCTGGACAGCATCATGGCCTGGCGGTCAGAAACCAGACGTCAAGGATGGTTCTGAGCATCTGTCCTCTGCCCCTCCCGAGCCCCTTCAAGTCTTGATAACCTTTCTGTGACCCTGGGGAGAGGCTTTGCAGAAGGGATCATACTGGGAATTAACGACCAGTCAATAGAGTGTCACCTTTCAAAATACCTAATGATCATAGGGGCCACCAATCAAGAGCCCCGCGCAGGGCGTGAGGACCTCGAGCCTCGGCGTGAGCCCGTGACTGAGAGACGGCTCTTCTGCATGAAGTTCTTTGCATCTATCTGGTCGTCTTCAGACAACGCGAGACACTGGCACTGAAGCTGCCACGCTCGTGGGCCCTGCCTGCGACTGAGCTGCAACCCCGGAACAGTAGGAGAAAGGGGATTGATTGGTCAAGACAGGCTTCGTTCCGGGAAGAGGAACTGATCCCTGGCAAGTGATCGGATCTCTTCCCGACTCCTTCCTGGTTTCCCAGTTGGACGAGACTGCAGGGGAGAATGGCGCAGGGTGAAGGACCCGGATACAGAATGCAAGCGGCTAGGATGCCTAGCCTCCTCCCCAGACAACTCTCTCCTGGTTAATGCGTGGGGCCACACAGGAAGTCGGTATTCCCGAGCGGGGGAGAAGGGTGACACTGACCAAGATACATTGTATTCATAAACTGCTTCAGTATAGGGCACCTCCTTTGTTACACCCCCCTAAAGATAATTTCAACAATAAATGATGGTTTTGAGAAAAAAAAATAAGTCAGTATTCTCCAAGGGGGGAAAAAAAAGAGAGTGCATCTGTCTTCCAATTCAACAAGGCTTTATCTGCCCGTGGCACAAAGGCAGGACAGGTGTCAATTTGAGTCCAGCCTGAGTTACATTACTGAGAGATCCTATAAAAAAAAAAAAATGTTTTCTTTCTTAATACATCAAAGACACAGCAAGCATAACCTCCCTGGTTGGCCTGAACGTTCCACCAGGCTCTGGGGAGGTAAAGAAATAAGGGAAGGCATGGAACAGCAGAGCTCCATAGCCCCCCAGCGCTATGGGCCCAGACCAACTGTCGTAAACGTCTCTGGGCTCGCTGCGGAGCCTGTGATTCAGGATCTTCCCCCAGGCGCCCTGGCCAAGTCCAGTCACTTCCTGGCTGGGATGGCCTACCTCCTCTGAAGCCACTTACTCATGCAACGCAGTGAGGACCAGAGGGTTCCTGAAGTAGATTCTTCTTCATTCAAAATGGTGGCCACCTCGTGACCCACTCACTGCAAAGAACTCTGGAGCTGGAGCTTTGCCTCCAAGGAGCTCTTGGCTTTCAAGACATTCCCTCCACTTCTCTGAGCTCCTTATTTTTATTTAAATTGTAAATGGACTTAATACTCTTGTCACCCAGAAGTTATTTTTTTTATGAGAGTTAAGTACGAAAATACTTTGAAACATTTAGCTGGATGAAATGTCAGGTGGGTCCTGGGTGTTGTGTTTGTGGGTAGAAGCAATGCTAGGATAAATCATTTGCTTGTCTGTGCCTGTCCTGGGGCTTGAACTCGGGGCCTGGGTGCTGTCCCTGAGGGATGTTTTTTCCTCAAGATGGCACTTGAGCTACAGTTCTACTTCCAGCCTTTTTTTGGGGGTGGGGGTGGGGCGGTGGTATTGGAGATAGAAGTCTAATGGACATTTCTGTGTGAGCAATCCCCAAATCTGAGTAGCTAGGGTTACAAGCTACCTACGGCCTGTGGTAAATAATTTTGTGCATCTTTGGGCACATCTCTGCTTATTCTAACAGGGGATGCTGTTCAATGACTAGCAATGTACTGCAGGTTGAAGACTTCCAGTCTAGATGTCTAGAACCTCCCCCCCCAAAAAAAATCCAAGTTTTGGAATAGTTGCCCTGGGGACTGGAGCCAAGTAAGTATAAAATTCACATATGTCTTATATACACCTTATGAGCATAGTCTACAATTACTTTCATACAATATTTTGAGTCATTTTGCACAGGAAGTGAAATTTCATGGTGTGAAATTTTCTCCTTGAGGTCATTGTGCACAAAGCTTTGGATTTTGGAGTTCTGAGATATTTTCAGATTAAGGATGGATGTTCAATCCATAGTTTCCTAAGTAGAACTTTGGGGAACAATAGATATGCTTTTATTCTTTCGTGTGTGTGTGTGTGTGTGTGTGTGTATGAGCACATGTGTGTGTGCAAGAGCTAGAGAGAGAGAGAGAGAGTAGCCTAGGCTCACTTCAAATTCTTAATCCTCCTGCTTCAACTTGAAAAATACTGGGATTACAAGTGCACACCATCATGCCAGGTCAATATGAAGATTTCTGAAGCCAAATTATCCTCTACAGATGTTGTTCATAGCATTGTAGATGAGTACTGTCCCCTGCTACCTTGCTCAACATTGAGTGTTACCCTTTATTGTTCTATTTGCAAATTCAGTCTAATTTAAGCCCATGTTTCCTAGTAGTCTAGTAATGCCGATATTATATTTTTTAATATATGTGTTTATAATGCCCTTGAAACTCTCCTTTTGCAGGATCTATGTCCTTAGACAGAGATGAGCAGAAAGCCCTCTACATAGGGCAGGGGTACAAGAAGGCTCAGCTAAGCTGCCACTTAGCTGCTGCTTCTTTGTTTAGATTTTCCACTTGGTGTTTTTCTTTGTTTAGTTTGGTTTTGGGTGTGGTACTGAGTTTTGAACTCCGGATCTGGGTACTGTGTCTTATCTTTTCCTTCAAGATAGGCACTCTACCCCCTCAGGCTTCTGGCTTTTTGGTGGCTAATTTGGAGATAAGAGTCACATGAACTCTCCTGTCTGGACTGGCCCGGAGCTGCCGTCCTTGTATCACAACTTCCTGAGTAACTAGGATGACAGCGTGAGCCGCCAGGGCTCATCTTCAGATTCTGCATTTGCAATCGTCGGGATTTTCCTGAGTTCATTTCACACATTGCTTCTGATGACATTTTGTAATACATGACAAGTTTTTAATGTCATGCTAATCAGAGAATTAAAGCACTGGATGAAAGCTTGCTAGTATTTATACCATCCAAAATATATACCCTGTCTGATTTGCGGCTTGAATTTTTCTCCCATTTTCCTGCATATGGACACCTACACGCGTACACATATGTGTGTATATATATATACATATATATAATATGAAAATTTCCACATTTTACAATGCTAGTTACATGTTGAACGCTCTGACCTTGTAGACCCATTTGGTAGTAAGGTAAGCAAGTTTCCCATTCATGCTAATTTATAGATTTTGGTTGTTGTTAGTGTCACTTTGGTAAATGTTACTTTCCACAGGGATATAGAAATGTTTTAATGTTAACCTCCTTCTCCTGTGGTTCCCATGACTTCTTCTTAATTTTTCATGATTATGCTTCCTTTGGGTTTTTCATTAGTTTTTCCCATGGCCGTACCTATTTCTCTCAGGATCAACGCCTCAGCCTCTGGGGTGAGCAAGGCGACCCTGGCACCCCATCGGGGTGTCTGGACAAAGTCACTGGATGTGGGCGTGCAAACAAGTTCTTCCCCACCTCTTCCCAGAACCCTAAAAGATGAAATCCTTTGTTCTTCTGGAGTAGCTTTAAGCAAAAGCCATCACTTTGGTTGTCTGCAAAGAATAGCACGTACTGGCACTTGCACGGGGAACCCAGGGCTCCTCTTGCTGGCTTCTTATCCATTCCTCAGGGCACCAGGCTGCCAGCGGGTCCTGGCTTGTTCCGCTTATTTGTGTGACTGGGGTGGGGGGAGGGGGGGCCTGTAGCACCCTGCTCTGTCCTAATTCACGGGGCCTTTCCAATGGAAACTTCAAAGGGCCGAGCTTGGAGTGTGAGCCTGGCTTAGCATTTGTGAAAGCCACTGAAAGACTTGAAAGGCAAGTCCAACAGTTCCCTGAGAAACTACCATTGATTCTGCAGCTTCTGATCCTTCCAGGGGGAAGTGCCTGCCACTCTTTGGCTTTGGGTTTTTAGCAAGTGTTGGAAACGGCTCTAATAAGCTCTGCTAGCCATAGGGTCTGGAAGAAAGAAAAAAAACTCTACAGAAAATGCTTAATTTTCTCCTTCCCGCAGAAGCTTCATGAAGGAAACTGAGCCCACGGGGTGAAAGGCGACTCAGAAAAGAGACCATTGCCTCAGAAAATAATTAGTTTGAATTCTCAGAGCTGCACATAAAAATTACATTTCTTTTATATACCGGGACACACATCAGAAAGCTTGAGCAGCTTTAAACTGTGAGGTTTTTGAGAACTTGCTTCAGGGTCAACTTCCTAAGTAGCATTGCATTCAGTTTTTATGCACAGCAGACTATTTTTAAACGTGAGCTCAACTTGAAAGTGGCCTTTCCTTTGGAAAGTAATGGGGTTCCTCTGCCTTAAGGAGGCAGAGCGTGGAGTTCCGACTTCGCTGAGCAGAAACCTGCAACTGGAGTCTGGCTGTGGTGGTGCGTGTCTATAATCCCAGCTGCTCAGGAGGCTGAGATCAGAGTCAGTAAGACTCTTATCTCCAATGAAACATTAATTATTAATTATTTCCAATTAAAAGCCAGAAGTGAAGCTCAAGCCAGCCTTGAGTCAAAAGGCTCAAGGACAGAGTCCAGGCGGCTGAGTGCATGTTCTAGCACCAGCACACGTGCACACGCATGCACACACACACATACACACACACACACACACACACACACACACACACACACACACACACCCTCCACTGAGATCCAAGCAGGGCAGACAGAGGCACTTGGTAGAGGAGGTGGTTTTCCCGTGACCCCACGGTGACAATCTATTCGCAGAGGTCTCTGTTGCTGCAAAAGCTGACGTCTGAGCCACTGCAGATGGCTGCCGCTTGGACAAGGCCCTGCCATGAGTGACAAGGCCTGGCCTTTGACAAAGCCCGTGCAACCCCCGCCCTGCCCACTGGGGCTGCTGTGTTTCTTTACCTCGGGTGCGTCTTGGAGCAAGTTCTCTCGTGGTCACGTGATCCGTGCTGGAGGAGCCTTGGCGGCTTTAGGCAGGTGGCCCGCCTGTCCCCGGAGCGTGCCCCCCAGTGGAGTGAGGGTCACCACTGGGCAGGAGCCCCCTCCCCACCCTGAAGCAGAGAAGAGGCCGTGCAGGTCCCCAGGCAGACCTCAGAAGCTCTTCACACCTCTCCGACAGACGGCCCTCCCTGTGAAGAGACAGACATGCTCAGGGCTCACAGCGTCCTGGGACCACCCTTCATTCATCACATCCGCCTCGTTTCAACGTGCAGTTACAAACACGCAGGCACATCCTCCCTGTCAATTTCCTTCCCCTTAAAATCCTTAAATCGTTTCACCATGAATTTTTTGTTATTTTATTCCGTCGTGAGACCATAGTATAAAATATAAAAATGTTATAAACTAGAAAGAAAAGAGTACCTCCATTTTATTCCTCTCACTTGGCCACCATTAATCACTGAATGCCACGTGCCAGAAGAAATTTCTACTCAGGTGAAATCTCTTTGTGAAAATGGAGGCAAGGGGCTTTAGATCTGGATTTCAGGCATTATGTAAGTAAAACAAGTGCACATTGTTGTTGTTTTTTTAAGGGTTCCATAAATTGGATCATACTACATATTCTAACACACAATTTATTGTCTTGTTAATGGTGTCATAACAGTTGGTGAATAAATGGCTCATAGATGATTTAACTAATTCCCAACTGATGGACCCTTTGAGTTGTTTCCAATTTCCCTTCTCCTTCTTTCTCTTTCTTCTTCAAAACGGTCACGCAAAATCTTTTTTTTTTTTTTTTGGTCAATACCTTTGCACATGTATGTTATGTTCAGAGGCTAAGTTAGGTGGGAAAGAGTCAATGAACCAAAGAAAATTGATGTCTTTCATTTTGGAAATCTCAAAGTGTGATTTCCTGATGATTGTTTTCGAGTATACCACCTTCCCAGCATGCATTACAATTTCCTGAGAGTTTCCCCCACTCATTCTGTGAATGCTGATTAGCTCCCGAGCGCTTTCATTATTTTCTCTACAATTTTGTTTAATTTCTAATATCTCTGCCATCATTATGAATTACTTGGTAAGTAATTAAACTAAAATGTAAGTGCTGAGGCGGCTTTCAAAAGGGAGGGAGACGAGGTTGGATCAGAAACGACAAAAGGTCTAGTATGGGTTGTAAAGTAGAACAATGCCTAGCAACCGGCAGAATTCCACATGGATAGGAAAGGAAGCCCCAAAGAACAAGGTCACCTTGATGGCGGGAGGGAGCAGGCGCAGACGCCACCCAAGGGGGACTCTGGTGGAGCCGGCTTGGGGGGCGGGGGAGAAGAGCCGGCAAGGAGATTCAACCCCCAAACCTTGTCACGACTCCAGCCACGAGGTGATGAGCCGTAGAGGGAGCCACAACGGGCCCCGAGGCTGTGCAGGCAGGAAGGTTAGCTCAATCCTGGTCGGCCTCGACCATCCATGGCGGAAGCAGAACAACCGGACGTGAGCAGGCTTTTCTCGCTCAGCTATTTGCGAAAAATCCATCTGTGCTTTGGAGGCCTGGGAGCATTGTGCAATTGCTCCTGAGAGAGGCCAGCAAGAGGGGGGCCATTCCAGCCACAAGGCCTGCCTTTCCCCCTTAGCGACATCTTGTTCCTTTACAACATCAAAAAAAACCCATGTGCTTCAGCAGTTCTGTTTCTCCACTCATATATTTCCAAGGAGAGGAAGAAATGACACCCGAAGGCCCAGCAAAGCAGAAGCAGTTCCCCGCCTCCGGAAAGACAGCCCCGGCCTGGGCTTGTGCGATTTCTCGGGTGCAGCTTATGCCCAGCACCACTCCATTCATTGCTCAGAAAAGCCAGTGGAAGAAGGGCCCTGAAATTCTGATCAGAGATTCAGTCACCGCCACGGTGGACGGTGTGTTTAGCGTACGTCTTTAGCCGTGAGACATCCCCCCCCAAGTCAGCTTCTGACAACCACTGAGGGCGGCGTCTCGCTCAGGTTACAGTTCTGTTCCACATGCTTTCCTTGACCCATCGGGAAGGGGCGGATAGTTCAGGGACTCCGGTGTTCTTACGGCAAAGGGGAAAGAGTAAATCAGCCGAAGGAGGAAAACCCAAACGAGCTTGCCTCACAATGGGCCTTGGAGATTCTGAGAACTGACTGGCAGGTTGGGTTACTTCTGGTGATACAAGAAGGTCCCACCGGCCCCCAAGACTATTCTCAGTGGATGGGAGACGGGCCTCACTCAAGGAAGCCCCTGCAGTCACGTGAGACCAGCAGCATCTCACCTTGTCCCTTGGGAGGATTGGTTCCAGAGCTTCCTTGGGAGCCAGAATCCATAGATACTCAGTTCTCATTGAAAATGGGACAGCATTGAACCTCAGGTTCCTCAAACCATCTCTAGATTCTTTATAATGCCCGTGCAGTAAAAGGACGACAGCATACTCTATTGTTTAGGGAATAATGACCAAGTGGGGAAAAAAACTCATATGGAAGCACAAGAGGCCCCAAATAGCCAAAATATTATTGAGTAACAAAAGCAATGCTGGAGGTATCATAGTTCCACACCCCAAATCATACTACAGGGCCTTAGTAACAAAACATCTTGGTGTCAGCACAGACACAGACCCAAAGTCCATAGAGTAGGCTAGAAGACCCGAAGGAACCCATGTACCCACAGCCATCTGATTTTTGACAAAGGAACTGAAAACACATGTTGGGAATAAGATAGCTGGGAAACCTGGATATCCATATGCTGAAGACTGAAACTGGCTCTCTGTGTCTCACCTTGTACTAATATCAACTCAAAGTAGATTAAAGCTCAGTATGAGACCAGAAGCTTTGAAACTACTAGATCAAGGCAGAACTTACTGGCCTAGGCAGGAACTTCCTGAATAGAACTCCAGGGACTCAGCAAATAGGAGAGAGAATTGACAAAGGCGATTACATCAAGATGAAAAGCTTTTGCACAGCAAAAGAGGTAGCTACTAGACGGAAAAGCCAGCCCACAAAATAAGGAAAGAAAAAATCTTTGTTAACTATACATCTGACATGGAGCTAATAACCAGAATATAGAAGGAGTTTAAAAAACTAAACCACCCCCAAAATCAATTACCCAGTTAATAAATGGGCAAATGAATGAAACAGACATTTCTTAAAATAAAAGTACAAATGACAAAATATATGCATGAAGAAATACTCAACATCCCAGGCCATAAAGAAAATGAAAATCAAAATGATATTGAAGCTAGGCACTGGTTGCTCACACCCGTAATCCTAACTACTCAGGAGGCTGAGATATAAGGATCGCAGTTCAAAGCCAGCCCTGGGAGAAAAGAGACTCTTATCTCCAATTAACCACCCCAAAACCAGAAGTGGAGCTGTGGCTCAAGTGGTAACATGTTAGCCTTGAGCAAAAAAATCTGAGGCACAGTGCCTAGGCCCTGAGTTCAAGCCCCAATCGTATTACGATTCCATCTCATTCCAGTCAGAATGGAAAGTATCAAGACAGGAGCACAAATGGCAACAAAGGCTGATGAGGATAAGGGGGAAAGGAGCCCTAATACACTATTAGGAGTGCGAACTAGTGCAACCACTATGGAAATCAGTATGGAGATTCCAAAAACAACACCCTAAAAACAGAACTACCTAACTCAGCCATACCACTTGGGCATTTATCTGAAGTAATGTAAGTCAGGACGTAATAGAGGCAGCTGCGCTTCCATGTTCACTGTAGTGCTACTTACAATAGCCAACCTATGAAAACAAGCTAGACAGGCTACAACCCGAGAATGAATGAAAACATGTGATATATAGATATAGGTAAATGAGTGTGTGTGTGTGTGTGTGTGTGTGTGTAAAAGAACTTTACTCAGCCAGAAAGAAGAAGGAGATTATTCATTTGCAGGAAAACAGATATATGTGGAAGATACAATTATTTTTTCCAGAATTTTAAATATCCACAGTCAATTGAATCCCCCCCCCTCACCCCGGAACATGGAATGTGGACAGCCAACTCTGCAAGGTTTTTACTGCAGGCAAGACCAGTAGTGGAGAACAATAATGCTGTCTTCCATGGGCAGTGGCTGGGGGCTGGATTGGGAAGCTCTGCCTCCCGGCCTTCAAAACGCTCTCCCTTGTCTCCTGGGCTCCTAGTGCTTTGCACGGGGACATGGCCCATCTGACTGGAGCAGTGACTCTACACTGGTTCTTCTCCCCCTTGCCTGTAGCTGGGCTTCTGTTCCGTGTTAGAAAGGACCACGTATGAACATAGGCCTCCCACCCACAAGGCATGACCCCTGCATCCTCCCTCAAAACCCAGAATGGCACACCGGCCATTGGTCAGTGAAACGCTGACTCAAGTTCTGTTCAAGATCAGGGTCTTTCGGGGATACACGAGATGGTCAACTTTCATCCTGAGGCTTGAAGGCATATTAATGTCGTCTACCATGATCCTTAGCCTTGCCAACGTCTACCAATTTACTATCGTCCATGCAGGGTGCCAACACACGGCAAGAGAGGACTGACCGTACCACACGCCTGCAGACGACTTAATACAGGTGTTCCTCAACTCCTCGGGAAGTGGCATCCTTATAAACCTACCACAGGCAGGAAACAAACAGGTTACTCAAAACAAGAAGAGGAATTTAGACAACTGAGGAACTAGAAAGGGGGGGAGGGGAAGGGAAGGATCTACCGTCTTTGGTTGTTAGTGTTCTTAAATTTAGTTCTGATCATTTTTCATAGGCAAGTAGAACTTAACCATTTTCAGGAATGCAGTCCTCAAGTCTCTAAACTGACATAAAAAATAAATGCTCTTCAAGTTTGCTTCTGATGGCTGAATCTGTTCCCACTGACTGAGGGATTCTATTCATGTTCAGCAATGTCCACCTCTCAGGGCCATTTGGGCAACTTTTCCATTTGCAGTGATAAAGGACACAGCTATGAGCATTCTTGTGCACTCGTGTTGGTGCACCAGTAGGAACTGTGGCTAATCTGACTTCTTTTTTAGGCAGTGCACCTGTATTCACAACAGTAGGGCAGAAAACAGTAGTGTGTGTTTATAAGAAACCCAAGAAAATGGTGCTGATTGTCCAGTGTGTCTTAGAATGTGCCGGAAGGTCTCCTCAAAGGCTTATGACGCAGGCCTGCCTCTTACAGCGGCATGCTATGAGAAGGGAGCTTGGATTGAAGTGCGGCAGCGAGGGGAGATTATCTCCTCCTCCAATCCACCTCAGGACCCCCCGTTACCGGGGCCCCTGTAACACAAGATGAATTACTAAGAGAAAGCATCAACTCGGTTTGACACAGACGTCCATCTGCTCGCCGTGGGGTTCCAACCCTATGAAGCCATCGTGTTGGAAACTCCGCAGTTGCAGATGGGCTGCCCGCACTTAGCCGGCGGAACGACCTAGCCCAGTGGCAGAGCACATTGGGGGTGTCATGTCTTCCCGTCCCGCCGTGGCTGACAGCTACTCCTCAGCGTGGCAAGAACGGTCATGCTGCGTGCCTCGGGCCCAGGAACGAGGCCAACACTCACAACCCAAAACATCTCTCCGGCTCACCTACTGCTCCTGTGCCGTCGTACAACTCTCTCTCTCTCTCTCCCTCTTCCCCCCTCCCTCTCTCTCTCATCCATTATACAGGACGTGAAGCCCTAAGGAAATGAAGACTCAAAGAAACGGTTAAACCTGAGCCATCGTTGCTGGTGTGATAGAGAGGAGAAAGGCGTGGGAGAACTGGCTAGGACGGACAGAGGGAGCGAGAGACCAGGGGACACGCAGCCAGCCCTGTCCATCCATCCCGATTCCTGGCTGTGTCTCCATCTTCAGATGGAAGGAGGTTCCTGCCTTCCGGATAGAGAGAGAGAGAGAGAGAGAGCCCCTCCTACCCCAAGGGTGTAGTGAGCTGCCTCAGAGTTTATGATATGATAAATGGGGGGGGGGGGAGATTGCCTGTTGGATAGTTGAACATAAAGACTTCTTCTCAGAGCTGGCTATATATGATGGATGTCACAGATCTTGCGAACGACCGCCTTGGGTGGGTGAGGACCCGACTCACTGCGGGTCACCTGTGTGTTTAGGACCATCCATCAGGCATTTCTCTGCTCATCTCATTTTTATTCCCAGCATGTCGTTGCTATTTAAAATGTTTTTTTTTTTAAGGTTCTTGATGAATGCAGCAGTGTGACTCTCTGGACACTGTGTTGAAAATGGACTATACAACGAGTGAGGGGGATGGGAGGGAAACGTTGGAAGAGGGGGAGGGAAGGAGTGACACTGTTCAAAAAGTGACTTAGGTCACCGTAACCCTTCTGTCCATCACTTTTACAGTAACGGCACACACACACACACACACACACACACACACACACACACACAAAAGAAACAGTCCTCGGTGATTTGGGAATTGGGGGACAGAACTCAATCATAACTCTTCATAAAATACCAAGCTGGGTGTGTCGGGCCACCTGCACCCCAGCAGTTGAGAAGCAAAGGCTGGAGTTTGAGAGCAGCCTGAGCAACACAGCAAGGCTCTGTCTGTCTGAAAAACCACCGAACCAAGGAGTGACGTCGAACACTGAAGACATAGCAACAGGACGAGGCTGGGAGTGACCAGGGAAAATGCCTTGGGGTGAGGAGATGGTGGGGAGCACCTTCCAGCTCTAGCGATTTTCCTCAACACGGGTGGCTTTGGGGAAGCTCTTGGGGAAAGCCATTAGCTTCAGAGACAGAAAGGAAGCGCCGGGGAAAAGCTGTGGGCAGCAGACAGCGCCGAGTAACGGACGCGCGGGGCTGGAAGCTCGGAGAGCGCCTTGTCTTGTGCTCGTGACTGACACGCAAGGGTCCTCAGCTATTTCGTCTGCAGAGCAGGCGTGCTCTTCGCTGGAGCTAATGTGGCCACATTAAACATGAATACAACATCTCCATCCCCAGGGCCCAGGTTTTGTTTGCAATTCTTCTCTACCCAAAGTAGAAGAGCTGAAGGCAAGGGCTTCGGGTGTTTCCCTTCTCTCTCCTCTCCCCCGGCCCACCCCTTCCGCCCCGGGGCTGCCCCTGGCCATGCTGAGCTCCTAATTCCTTTGCATGGAGGCTAACTGTTGGGGTTCAACAGTTTCTCCCAGGCAAGCTCAGAATCCTCCTGGGATATACGGTCACCGTCTTTCTAATTAGAGCTACGCCTTTCCCCAGCATTTCCAACACTTTCAGAATGCTGGATTCAAGTGTTCAACGGGTTTAGGAAACCGCTGGCCCCAAACAGTTGTGCCTACAAAGTATGATTGAATCCTGAAGAGTTTTTTTTTCTTTCTTTGTGTGACTACACTGGGACTTGAACTCAGGGCCTTGCCTCTTGCTTAGCTATTTTGCTCAAGGCTCTCTGTCACCTCCCCTTCTGGCTTTTGGGAGGTTAATTGGAGATGAGTGTCACCGTTGGGGCTGGCTTTGAACTGCAGTCCTCCGCCCTTGAACTCGTGAGTTGCTAGGATTACAGGCAGAAGCCACCAGTACCCAACTGGATTTCTGAGCTTTCTAAGTAATGTTCCTGATGGCAATTAGCCCCATGAAACACAAACTACCTTTATTCTTTCTTCCAAGGATTGCAAGATCATCCTGTTGATGTATCACTACCTGGGATGGGACGAGGCAAAGGAAGCATGGCCGGCTATCTTCCCCTACAGACAGGAGCTTTAAAGGCAAACAGAGGAAGAACGGGGAAGGGGGAAGAAGGTCTGTGAACTAACCCGTCTGGGTCCAAGTGTGGTCAGGTGGCTCCTCATCTCAGGACTGGTGATGAAGGAAGTCGTGTTGCCTGGGGGTAACGTCTGGATGAAGTCTCTGGGTGCGACCCCAGCAGCAGATGACTGGAGAGAGAGGTGGGACGAAGACAGACGGAAGATGGGCACAGGGGTCTCAAGTGGCTGCATCATCTCCTCCTCCTCCTCCTTCTTTGTCTTCTTCTCTTTCTGCTTCTTCCCCTTTCCCTTCACTTTGCTCCTCCTCCTCCTCCTCCTCCTCCTCCTCCTCCTCCTCCTCCTCCTCCTCCTCCTCCTCTTCTTCTTCTCCTCCTCCTCCTTCTTTGTCTTCTTCTCTTTCTCCCCATTTCCCTTCACTTTCCTCCTCCTCCTCTTATTCTTTCTTCTTGCTGGTCTTAGGACTTGAACCCAGAACCTCATGCTCTTCTTTCACTTTTTGGCTTTCTTAAAACACACACACACACACACACACACACACACACACACACACAACAAAAGTGTGTTTACTCAAGACTCAAGTTTACTCAAGACTGGCAAGGGTGCCACTGAAGCTGCATCTCCGTTTCTAGCTTTGTGCGGGTTAATGGAAGATAAGAATCTTGAGGACTTTTCTGCCCAGGTTGTCTTTGAGCTGAAATCCTCAGATCGCAATCTCTTGCACAGCTAGGATTGCAGACATGAGCCACCGGTGCCCAGCAACTTAGAGCAAATCGTATGTCTAGTTTTACACCTAACAGTGAAGCAACTACTTAACAAAGAGGTCTTGGTATGGTGTCGCTTCCTTGAACCCTTCTGAATGAAACTGCATGATGTGTCAATGTTGTCAATCTTGATCCACGAATATCAGTGTCGTCTTGATAAGGACTTCTCCTCCGTGGCCCTCCCTGCCTCGTCCACACCCGTGCTTGTGACCGGCCCAGAGGCATGGCCAGCAGAACTGCAATCATTGAGGGGCAGCATTGTCCTTCCCCCCCCCCCCCCCCCGCCCCGGGAAGAGAGAAGAGAATGCACCCCTGGTACCCTGGCCTGCCTAAACCATCCCAGAGAAACTCCTGTCACCACCTGAGGGGAACAAGGGGCCGAACACTTCTCAGCCCTGTTGTAGCCAAATGCTTCTAGCAGTGGGATGGATTCTAAGAGCAACACTCCCCATCTTTCACCAGACAGAGAGGGCCACAAGCATTCATTTCACCCGAAATTAGGAATGCAGACCACTGACTGGTCCCCGGTGGCTCTCGCCAGAAACAATTATCCACTTGGCTCATTAAGAGGAGTAACAAATGGCTAATTGCCCCCACAATTAAGCCAAAGGCTGGTTCAGTTCCTAGTGACTGTGAGCCAGGGGCTGTGAAGAACAGAAGAGGAATTCAAATGCCGCCTCTGAGAGGCGGGCTGTCATTCGATGGTGAGTTCACCGGGATTGCGCAGGGGAATTAGGAGACCGGGCTGGAAGGAGGAGGAGGAGGAGGTTGCCGGAGGTGACCCAGTGCTGCTTTCTGGTCTTTGAAGTCCCGCCACTCCTCGTGGAAGAAAGTACATCCCTAGGCTTGCACGGGAAGTTTAAGGCTTGGACGGAGGCCACCACCAGGCATCCTGAAGTCCCCAGGCAGGGAGGGAGAAGGGCTGTGTTCCTCACCCTCGGGGCTCGTCCAGAGGGCAGCCTGGCCTCTCCAAAGAGGGCAGAGGAGACCCAGGGCCGACGCCCAGGCTCACCAGGAAGGGCTGAGCCCGCGACACAGAGGTGCGTCTGAGTGCATGCTTTATCTCAATCGGCTAACGCAGTATATTTTTTAAAAATCTATTATGAACTTATCGACACTCGAATAATTTGTTTCTACAGTTCGGGGAGTTAGGACGTCTGAAATCCGCAGCTGGGCAGATTCCAAGTCCAGCGAGGGCCAGCTCTGTCTACTTCAAGATGGGGCCCTCGGGTGGGGCCCTGGGGTGGGGCCTCCTTAGTCTGGACTAGCCTATTCCCAGGCACCGGTGCTCCCATGTGCGTTCATGGGTCCCTCTGTCCACACACTCAACAAGCTCTGGGGGTGCCCAGCCTCCGGCCACGTGGGGAGCTGGCTGACCCTGGCCAGATGGAGATTCATTCCTGCAGCCCAACACGGGAAGGGTTCACAGAACACCCAGCAGGGCCCAGACCCCGAGGCTGACCTCCGGCTCCGTCTGTGTGAACTGCACTTCCTGCTCAGGACAGAGTCCGGTTTCTGTGCTCGCTTGTTGTGTTGAGTGACAAAGCACACCGAGTGTGAACCACAAACACACGATGACACTCACGTGTTGTCGGGAAGTCCTGAATCCGAGTGTCAGGAGGCTCTGTGAGCCCCAGGCCCCTCTCCTGGTCCCCGAGGCTACAGGCCCCTTGGGTGGTAGGTGACAGTCTGTCTGCCTCTGCACTGTCTTTCCTCGTACGTGTCTGTTCCTGTGTAGGGACACCAGTTACGCTAGGCCAAGTCTACCCCGATGAGCTCGTGCTACACTGATCATGTGCAAACACCCCGGTTCTAAATAACGTCATATGCTGGATGAGGAGGTGGGGCTTGGTGTGAGTCAGGCCTCTCCCAGACAAACAAAATCAGCAGTGTGTGACACACACGCAGACGCATTTTCATATTTGTTACAAACATTTGCAACATGTAGTACATATACAGGTCACAAGTGTCAAGTGGTTCTGAGGGACTTAAAAACAGAAATTAAACACCAAGAAAATAAAAGACCTAAAGAATAATATTTGCTGTGAATAAATGGGGATAAAATATTCTTTAGCCATGTTGGGTACTTTCAGAAAAATGTGCCACTTACAGCTTTATTTAAAATCGCAAAAACCAGAAAACCATGCAAGTGCCTAATGACAAGGAAACGTTGATAGATCTCTCTCCATGGAGACAATGAGATTCTGGATTTTCAAGGTGTGCTTGTCAAATACGCCTGTTAACGTGGTTGCAACAGGGTCCTAAGTTTGGATAGAGTGTCTTTTCAGGAGTGTGTCTGTGTTTGCACTCGTATGTGATACACATGGACACACAAGTCCCCCTGTGTGTGGGAGAGAGCAGGGACCTAAGCCAAGCAGAAAACGGGGAGTAATCACACCTGTTCGCTCATGGTGTCCTGATTGTGAAGTGACCGCTATTCCTTACACTAGTGACAGCTTCTCCAATGGCAATGGACTATGGTTAAAATCAGAGGGAAATATTGGTTAGAAGATGTTCCTATAGGAAGATAAGAAAAAGCGTCGAATTCCTAGAAACATGGGCAAATAGCGCACAGAGGTGGCGGTCACACTTGGGTTTCACACCAGAGGAGAGTAAAGGAACGTGACCCAGCCCCAGAAAGGGCTCACACCTGGTCCTCAGGGCCCTTGTGACCTAAGAAATCAATCTCATCACCCGCCAGAGAGAGAGGCGAACTTTTGAAAAGGAATTTTAAAAGTTCCCACCTAGAGGAAATGTCCTGAAATTCGGACACATATTTGTGGATCCATATTACATCATCGTTTATAGTAGCAGCATCTTAAGAATGGCATCTTTTGGAATAGTAAACTGAAGCATATTCAACACATGAATATATCTGATTATTTTAAGTAGTTGTACAAAAGAGTTTCAATTCCACATGTCAGATTATGTCAGCTCTTACATATAATGAAGTTAGGCGCTGTGATGTCTGCCTGCAATCCTGGCACTTGGGCATCTGGCACAGGAAGACTGTGAGCTTGAAGCCATCTAGGACTACATAGAAATCCTTAAAAAATTTAAATAAAAGGGAGGAAGGCAAGAAGGAAGGAAAGAAATATGAAAAGAAGGGAAGGGAAGGAGAGAAGCTAGGGAGGAAGGAATGTAAGAGGGAAAGAGGGATAGAAGGGAGAAAAAGTGAAGAGAGAGAAGGAAGAAAGGAAATTCGAGAACAAAGGAAGGAGGAGAGGAAGAAGAGAAAGGGTGAAAGTAGAAGAAGAAAAGGAAGGAAGAAATGAGGGAGGGATGGAAGGAGGGAGGGAGGAAAGGAGAGAGGAAAGGAGAGAAAAAGGGGGAGGAAATGAAGAAGAAAAGGGAGGAGGAGAGAGAGACGAAGGAAAAAAGAAGGGAGGGAGGGAGGGAAAGAGGAAGGAAGGAAGGGAGGGAGGGAGGGAGGGAGGGAAGGAGGGAGGAAGGGAGGAAGGAAGGAAAGGAAAAAGGGAGAAGAAAAGAAAAGGCGAGCCAGGCTCCAGTGCTCATGCTTGTAATCCTAGCTACTCAGGAGGCTGAGATCTGAGGATCACAGTTTGAAGCCAGCCCGGGCAGAAAAGCCAGTGAGACTCTTACTTGCAATTAACCACCAGAAAACTGGAAGTTGCACTGTGGGTCAAAGTGGTAGAGTGCTAGCCTTGGGCAAACATTGCTCAGGAACAGAGCCTAGGCCCTGAGTTCAAGCCCCATGACCAACAAACACAAAAAGGAAAAGATAAAGTAAAAAAGAAAGAGAGAGGAGGGGAAAGGAGGAAAAGGAGGGAGAGGAGGAGAAGAGGGAGATAAAGGATAAAAGAGAGCGAAAGAGGAGAAAGAAGGAAGGAAAGAGACATGAGAGGAGAAAGGAGGGAGGGGTGGAGGGGAGAGGAGGGAGGGGAGATGGGATGGGAAGTACTGTGCAGCTATTAACATGGTGGTCATGTTCTGGGACCTAGGATGTTCCAGAAGGTGCTAGGATGAATCCAGGGCACTTGTGTCATCAGCGTAGATGACCAGGTTTGGCCGAGTCCATGGGGCCCATCGTCACAGAGTGATTCCCAGGGCCTGCAGTGGGTGTGGAAGGAAGGAAGGCGTCTGAACGCCACCGTGGCGTCCCCAGTATCTGTGGGTTTTGACATCATAGACACTGCTTCTCCTCCTACATGATCGGAAATTTCTACAGAAGACTATCATGTTCTAATCAGGGAAAGAAAAATAAACACCCTAATACCTGCTCTCCTCTAAAATATGTCCTTACCACAAAAAAAACAACTGCCTTTTTTTTGTTCTTCTTTGTGAAACTTTTCAAATATTCAGAGACGTTGGAGAGAACGATGTAATTGTCACTCATTTACAGCCATTATAAAGCCATTCCATTTTTGAAGCATTTTAAAGTCAGACACCATGATGTTTCACACTGAAACGCTTTTCTCCTGCATCCTGCAGGAGCACACACATTTCCTTGCGCTTCTATTATCTTACCTAACAAAATCCATAGTGGCGTTTGTGCATTTCACATTCTCATAACCACCTCAGCCTGCAATCTCCTGGCTGGGTTTAGCCATCACAGGATGATACCACTGAAATTCCTTTTTTGTTGGTCTTTCATATGGGAGGCACCTGGTAGAACGAGAAGCGATGGGGGGGAGGTGTTGTTTGTTTCTAGCTAAAAGTGAACCAGCTCTTAAGTGCCATCTTAGCAGCCTGTGACCCTCAGGACACTGAACATGAAGGGCACACTCTGGCCGGTCCCATTGGATCCATGCAGCCTGCTGATGGGTCCTCTTCTATATTAATAAATTCATTTCAAATATTGTGATCTGGACTGAGGTGTGCGAGCCCATTTCCCGCATCTTCATAAGCTATCTGAGGCTAGGTGATTGATAAAGAGGTCAAAGGCTCCAGCACTGAGATCTGCCTTGCTCTGGTGAGGCCTCTGGGCTGCAAGGTCATGAGGATGGAGAGGGGAAGGAACACGTGGTCATCGAGTGGAGAAAAGGGAGATCATGTGGTCATCGGGTAACGAGAAGAGAAGGGAGATTACACAGTGGGACAGGAAGCCCAGGGCAGAGAGGGGCTGGCCCTGCTCTTGAGTGACAGCTGCCTAGATTCGGGCGGGGGGGGGGGGAGGGAAGCCCTCTAACCTCATTCCCTCTCGCTACTACTCCCACGTAGGCCGCACTACAGGAGTGCCCACGGACGCTCAAACCACGACCAGCGCACTGGGTGGAACGGGTCTAGGTGGCAGAGGGCATGTGGCCAGTGATGGAGACTCAGTGCTGCGTCTCAGGTGGGCGCGGGGGCCCGCGTGAAGCGGTGTCTTCCATCGCGGTCAACAACCGAAGACTATCCACCGTGCCTTGAATCTTCTCGGGCTCAGGCCTTGGGTCAGGGCCTGTGGATGAGTGACGGCCATGTGTGTCGTCCCGTGGTGTCCCACGACACAGCAGTGCTCTCTGTGCTCACACCTCCTTCCGCTGTGGTTCCCAACACACACGCAGAGGTGCCCCGCCCCTCCTGGCCCCTCCCCCACCCCCCAGAAGCTCTGCTGTCTGAGTTCGCAGTCATCAGCCCTGTCACCTTACTGACAGGCCTAATGCATGGGCCAGGGCCAGGCGACCCTCCCCTCCCCCTCCCCCCTCCCCCCCCGCCCCCATCTTCAGTGTGCTCATGAATGTCACAAAGCGGCTACAGATCCTTCCTTGATGGAAGGAGGACACGCCTGGGATCGGAACACAAAGGGGCCACACCTACGTGCATCTGGTCATATGAACTAACAGTTATCGAAATGAACTCCAAGAAACAGAAACAAGGAGTTTCGTTCTTCATTGCCATTCTCTTTCTGCCTTGTTTGTTCGTTTATCTGTCTTTGGAAGGGTAAGGTAGGTCACAGGAATGGAGGGACCGATGGCGAACAAACGCAGCCGTGGTACTTACGGGACACTATGTTGAGAATGAACTATACATACAACTTGTGGGGTGGGTGGCAACTGGAGGGGAGAAGGTGGGAGAGAGCGAGGAGGGGTGACATAGTACAAAAAGAAGTGTACACTTTCTTTGACTTATGTAACTATAACTCCTCCGTACATCCATAAAATAATAACAATAAAAACGCATGAAAAAGAAAAACAACCAAGTAATGCAGATGAGATGGTCCTGAGCCACTCCCCAGGGATTTCTGAAATGCCCTCATCCGTGGTGAGGGGCCCCACAAGGTCATTGCCATGGGCAGCTCTGGCACCCGTGTCCGTGAACATCCTGTCACCGGTTCACGGGTGGCGGAGCTCCCCCCCATCCCCGCCCCCGGGGACTCCCTGAGCCACCAGGGGCGGTGCAGCCCTCATCCATGGCAGGACAGGTAGCACAGCAGGTTGGAGTTACCTACATTTCATTTTCTCCATTGGCGCAGGTCTGCTCCAGGTCTGCCTCCATTCATTTGCATTTTTACAGAAGTGCTCCTGGGAAGAGCAAGGTTGCTCAGCAGTGAGGCAGAGGTTGCACACACTGTGGAGGAGAGGTATTTGAAGCTAAGAACATTCTAGATCCTTACCATCATTTTCCATGGCTGAGTCCTGGACCAAGAAGCCAACCTGGAGTCTCACCTAGCAGGCACATATCCCAAGGACACGTAGCCCTGCTCTCCTCAGGTCAGGTCAATGCTGAATGTGAGTTCAGAGACCCAGTGGTGTGTGTGTGTAGTCCTCGTGTCCTGCAGCACCCCCAACCACAGTCACACTGCTGAGGAGGACACCCCAACTTTGCCACAGACACGTTAACATTCAAGATACACCGAAGAGCTGGGGATCAGTGGCTCATGCCTATAATCCTAGCTACCCAGGAGGCTGAGGCCCGAGGACTGTGGTTCAAAGCCAGCCTAGGCAGGAAAGTCTGTGAGACTCATCTCTGATGAACTACCAAAAAGCTTTGGAGATGGACCTGTGGCTCAAGTGACAGAGTGCCACCCTTACATGGAAAAGCTCAAGGACAGTGCCCAGGCCCGGAGTTCAAAGAACCACTGATGCATTGTGGGGTGAGATGGGGGGTCCCACGAAGGAAGGGCGAGAGGGCGGTGGAGTACCAGCCTGCCTTGATCTAGTTCTTTAGGTGCATCGGTCCATCGTGACGTCCTAAACCCTCGGAGGGTTACCAGAGCCCAGGGAATACACGTACTGTAGGAGATCCGGATTTTCCAGTTAATGTACAGCAAACTCCATTTTTTTTCAAAGTAAAGACAACAGGCTTCAGTGCTATGTTTTTGTTTTTCTAGGATTGGGGATTGAATTGAATTTAGGGCCTTGAACTTTCTAGGCAAATGCTGGACTTCACATACTCCCTCCTCTAACCTCCCCTTCCGCAGGACTCAAGGACCATAGCCCAGCTGCTGGGCAGACTCAAGGACCATAGCCCAGCTGCTGGGCAGACTCAAGGACCATAGCCCAGCTGCTGGGCAGACTCTGGGTCCGAGCTGGCAGAGAGTGGCTGCATTTCCCACCCACAGGCGGTGTGGCCAGGATCCCAGCCCTCTCATCTCAGCACGGCCTCTCCCTCCACAGCTCTCCAGCCACCTGGCTGCATTCCTCAGAGTCCCAGCGTCAGTGTAATTAGTAGGCGCTCCTCTACGGAAATAAAAGGGACTCCGTCTCTGTGGTCACTCTCCACAGCAGGCCCCGGGTGGCCTCTGCTGTCCAGCTGCAAGAGAGTGGGCCTGAGGTTTAGACACCAGTGCAGTCAACTCCAGCCCTACAGCCCAGAACCTTCTAGTTCTGCTTCCTGTGCCACATACTACAGCAAACCAAGAATTGAAACAATGGATTGGCCATGTCATCATTGGCATCTGGTCACAGAAGTGTACCCACCGAGACAGCAAGCACGCCTGAGACAGGGTCCCGGTGGGATCATGGGGCTCCATCATGGAGCTTCCATCGGGATAAGATGAAATGACTCTCCCTGACTTCTCCTTGGCCCTGGATGAACAAGGGTCTTCCCATGCTCCCGGGCTCGACCTTGGATCTGGATAGACACCGGGGTGAGATCTGGAGGCCAGCACCCATGTGCCATTCCTTGAAGGACTTGCTCATCTTCCTGGAAGATGAGGTCTGTCCACTGTTGCAGTTGATCTGAGCCTCTGTGTCCCCTGCAGCCATCTGGGTCAGGACTTGGGATGCATCAGTGCTGGCTCGGGCTGGCGAGGGGTCTCAGGGTCATCATTCGAAAGCTTCCCCCTCCTAGTGGGGGGAGTGAGGGGCATGGGAAGACACGGGAATCAGGGCCCAGGATCTGAAGCCAGTGAGGCTGTGAGATGGATGGTAATAAAAATAAGGAAGCTCTTAGTGAGAGGAGGTCAGCCTAGCGAAGCTCAGTCAGCAAACAGTCCTAGGTGTCTAACCTTTGCTTTTCAGATAGAGTCCCGAGAAGCCGCGGAAGACAGTGTACCGTGGAATTCCTTCCCAGTGGAAACTGGAAACCTCTTCAGTGATGCCTGGTGTGTCCTTGGGCTGTCGGCACTCAGGACGTGCAGACAGGATGGGTGACAAGAAGGGTGAGATTTCAAGGAGATGCCAGCTGTGAGTGCATCTGGGGAGAGGAGAGAGGGGGCCAGCTCTAACTTGGAAAGTGCAAAGGACATAATGCTACCCGTTAGGCAACATGTTTGGAGCCATTTCCTTTTCTAACAAAGCCACATCCAGTCACTGACTCCTCAGGGAGGCGACAGCACATTCTGCGTCAAAAGTGAAACACTCTGAGACAGACACATGAAGGAGGGCCCCCTCCTCCTGCCGCGGCACATGGTTTCCGTCTGTCCAGAGTGTTCATTATGTCCATCTAAGATCTGAAATACACACGGAACCCAATTCAGCTTCCAGCTGGGGAAACCAAATCCAGTTGTAGCACCAGGATATATCGGGAGCAAGTCAGGAGTAGATACTTTCTCACACTCCCGGCGGGCATGTAAGGGTGCAGACACAATCCCGGAGTCCCTGGCGATCACTGGTCAAGTGAACACTGCCCCCCCCTTAGTGAAAGGATTCACCCCACTTCCACCCCTTCATCCCTGTGCCAGCCATCCAGTGTGATAAGGAAGGGGACAGGGTCAGGTGCCACCTGGACTCCCAAAGCAGCCTGGTGATTTGTCCAACGAGGGCTAGTTACTTCCCTACTGGAGCTGTCCACACCTGCAGCACTTCCTGGAAGTGGAAATAATGACCGGGCACCGCCCACCTTTCTCTGTCTCCCCATAGTCCTCTCCATCTCCTTCTCTGTCCATTGTTCCTCACTACTTCAGCTTCTCCCTCCTCGGGGTCTCTGCAACGCCAGGTCTGCATTTTCCATCCAAGGGGGCTTTTGCCAGTGATATCAGCCAAGATCTTGGCAAAGCCCCCAAATGTACAAGTGCGACTGTATCCTTTGACCAGCTCCTGACTGTACGAACCTGGCCGGCTCCAGGAAGTCGCTGTGGGATGGAGGTCTGCTCAGCTCGCTCTCCAGCGCAGGGACCCGGCCACCGGGCTGGGAGTCCTGTCCGCCCTACGCTCCCCCTCCACACACGGGTCCCTGCTTTTTATTCCAGCCCTGCACGCGTGTCGTCTCCCTCCAGAAGGCCCCTCCCGGCCCTCCCTCCATGACCACCCCAGGGCCTTGCCCGGCTGCCTTCGCACCAGTCACTCAGCACCTCGGGCTGTCTGAAGCCATCTTCGTGGGGTCGTGCGGCAGCCAGGACAGGGGGCTGGGGCTCAGGGCTTGTGCTCTCTGAGGGCAAAGCCCAGCTGCCCTTCTCACTGGAACAAGCAGCTGAAACCCTCTGAACCTCACACCCAAGACAGACAGAACAACAGAAGCTCCCGATGTGGGGTGCGGGGAAAGACTGGGGTCAGGAGGTGAACATTCAAAGAGCAACAGCGAGTGTGTGGGTTCAGAAGTCAGTCCCCTCCAGCCCCCCCCCCCCCGGCCCCCGGCTTGGGCACGCATTGCTCTCCTCCTCTTCTGCTCAGTTCATCCTCTCTGGGCAGCCGCAGGGGAGATGAGTTAGACGCAGCATAACTTGCCCAGTGCCAGAGGCTCACGCCTGTCATCCTAGCTCCTCAGAAGGCTGAGATCTAAGGATGGCGGGAGCCAGCCCAGTCAGACAAAGCCAAGAGGCCTTTATCTCCAATGAACCAGCAAAAGGCCAGGTCTGGAGGTATGGTTCAAGTGGGAGAACACCAGCCTTGAGCAAAAACTAAATCAGTGTGCAAGTTCCTGAGTTCTAGCCCCAGCACCTGCACAAAAAAAAAATGTGTTTTAAGTAAAAAAAAGAAGAAGAACATGACTCAGATACAATTTCTGGAACTTTAGTGGCTTAATTCTGAATCTCCAGTTCCCCAGGGGGAGAACAGTTCTTCTACCTCAGTGGGGGAGAGGAAGGGTGAAATAGCGGCCCACTATGCACCTTTTCTGCTTCATGTATTAAATAAGATCTTTAATCCGACCGCTCTCACCCTAACCACTTTGATAAAATGATGCTATTTGTCCACTCGCTCACGAAATCGAAAGCCCGGCTTTCAAAATGCAATCAAATATATTGTGCTCTCCTAAACTTAAAACGCAGAGAAGTTCTGCTTTGTGTCACCCTGAAGTTTACCTTTCCAATGAACTTTCTAGAAGCCTTCCCATGGCAGGAACTCCAAATACGTTAATTTTCCAAATGCCGGGAATGGAGCTTGAACTCGGGGCCTTGCGCTCTTGCTCGGCTTATTTGCTCGCGGCTGGTGTTTCACTACTTGCACTTCCAGCTTTTTGGCTGATTCATTGGGGATCACAGTCTCCCAGACTTTTCTGCCCAGGCTGGCTTTGAACCACAACTCTTGGAACTCAGCCTCCTGAGTAGCTAGAATTACAGGCGTGAGCCACCAGTGCCCCGCTCCGACCTTCTTTAATTATCTGGCTGGCGTGAGGCCTTCCTCGTGAGAAAACCTCTGGTGGCCTTGTGCAGGACTCCCCAGTAGCCTCGGGAAGGTGTTCTGGGCACGGTGACATACGGGGCCCTGGGGATCTCCTTGCGCGTTGAGGTTCCTGGGGAGATTCCTGAGGCTCTGCTCTCCCGTGGGTGGGAAACTCTGCCGCGGGAGCACTTGGATAGCAAGGGACGCTAGGAAAAATAAGAGCTGGACCCCGCACAGGGGACAGGGGAATCCCCGCACAAAAGAAGGAAGTGCCAACAATGAGCAGCGAGAGGGAGCTCGGTGGAGAGGAAGCTGGAGCCTGGCAGGGCAGGGAGACAGCCTGCGGCCGAAACTGCCCTGGGCTCAGCCCGTGGCAGGAATCCAGCCCGCCCTGCCGGCCCAGACCCTGCGGGGAAGGACCGCAGGCCCAGCTGCCGCCCTCCGGATGCGGGAGCGGCCGGGCTGATAGCGGCCAGGCTGGGGGGGGCGGGGCACGGCTGCGTCTCATCTGGCTGAGTGGCCTGGACCAAGCGCTTCCCTTCCCTCATTGGTTGGGATCCCAAAGGGCCGCACTCTGGGGGATGAGTGAGAGGTGACAGGCCCCTGGGGGCCTGGGGGCCGGAGGCACCAGGTAAAGACCTTCCAGCCTCAAGGGCGGGGGCGGGGGGACCGTCCCCGTGAGGCGGGTGACTGCACAGGGCAAGGCGAGGCCTCTACGAGACACAGGCACGAACACGACCCGTGACAAAGACGGCCTTGTAGAGCCGGGGACGGCGGGCACGCGATCTTCACACCGCATCACCCCAGAGCAACCGATCGTCATCGCTTCCAACAACGCGCTGAGCTGGCTCGTGGCCAAAGCACCGGCAGCCACTTTGAGGCACACACCCAACACCATGCTTGTACTTGCCGGACAAGAGACGCACGGACACCAGTGGCTACTTAGATGGTGGCGTCAGCCGTGGACCCTGTCCATGTGTGTGTGTGTGTGTGCACATGCACATGCGTGTGCAAGCCAGTACTGGAACTTGAACTCAGGCCTGGGCACTGTCCTTAGCGTTCTACTACTTGAGCCACAGCTCCACTTTTTTGCTGGTTCAGTGGAAATAAGAATCTCACACTGGGGCTGGGGATATGGCCTAGTGGCAAGAGTGCCTGCCTCATATACATGAGGCCCTGGGTTCAATTCCCCAGGACCACATATACAGAAAATGGCCAGAAGTGGCGCTGTGGCTCAAGTGGCAGAGTGCTAGCCTTGAGCAAAAAGAAGCCAGGGACAGTGCTCAGGCCCTGAGTCCAACGCCCAGGACGCCAAAAAAAAAAAGAATCTCACAGCCGTTCCTGCTTGGGCTGGCGTGGAAAGGTGATCCTCCGACCTCAGCCTCCTGAGTAAGTAGGACGGCAGGTGTGAGCCACGGGTGCCCGGCTCCAGGCTGTGTTTGAGGACGGCACTGGCTCGGGTCCACCACAGGGCGGATGACGTGACGGCAGGCGGTGTGTGCACACAGGAGGCCCAGCCAGCCCAGCCCGGGCCCCGGCCGCCCTCCCACAGACACACGGACTCCAACTTCACTGTCATTCAATATGCCTTCCGGTATTTTTGGTTCTGCAACTTTCACACACATTTTAGGATGATCTTGTTGGTTTCCAGACAGGTAACACACACACACACACACACACACACACACACACACACACCCTCCAAGAATGTCTTCATGTCAGTAAAAGTCCCCAGGCAAGAAGTAATAAACTAGTGTTCAGAGACACAGGCTTAGAAGAGCACACCTCAGGAAGAGACAGGTCACTGCAGCTTTAAGACGGCTGCACCCCTTCCGGAAGAGGGGCGGGGCAGAAGCTGGCAGCCCAGCCACACCCACCGGGAGACCAGGGAGGGATGAGCAGTTCACTTGTGATGTCAAGGAACTGCATGCTTCCGCTTGGAGAGGGTTTGGCCCTGGAGCTCGCCCCTGTGTGGTCCTCTACCGAAGCGTCAGTGACAGCTGCTCCCACCCAGGGCCTTGAGCATGGAGCGTGGCAGTGAGGGGCCTGAATGACAGAGCCAGGCGAGGTTCCGGCCCATCCGCCGGGTTAAGGCTTCTCGGTAGCTTTCAGACTGTAACCTGCAAAGGCGACGCCCCTCCAGGAACGTGGCACGCAGGGTGGACGCCAGGCACGTCGCGGGCACGTCAGCCAGACCCTTGCGGGCGTCGCGTAACAACCTGAGCACATACGTGTGAAATGCTTGAGAAGCTGGGGACACTGGGGTGTGGGATCTGAGGGAGGCCCTGGAGCAGAGCCCAGGAACCCGGCCCCCTCCCCCACTCCCCTTCAAGTCCCTGCTGCCCATCACCCTTATCTCCTCCTTCCAAACTCCATTCCGGGGATGTCTCTTCCTGACCCCACAGGTCAGGCTAAGCGGGGACCACATTCCTTGCCCCCTTTCTCGGCATAGTTCACATTCTTTCTAGGAAGCCCTCGTTCTAGAATGGAATAGAAATGATCACCGTGGCGAGAGCTGAGAGTGCCCAGGGAAACTTGGTTTAAAAAAAAATAAATTACATCTGCAGCCCTTTGTTAGGATAAAAGAATAAATGTAATAAATAAAAAAATAATTAAGAAATGGAACAAGCTGGGTGTCCATGGCTCATGCCTGTAATCCTGAGGGTCGTGGTTCAAAACCAGCCCAGGCAGGAAAGTTCATGAGACTTGTATCTCCAATTAACCACCCAGAAGCCGGAGGTGGAGGCATGAATCAAGTGGTAGAGCGTTAGCCTTGTGCACCAAAAAAAGCTTCCCAACAGTGCCCGGGCCCTGAGTTCAAGTCCTAGAGCAGGCACAAAAACAAATTTCAACAAAATTACATTCGCAGATGTGTTCTAGTCATCCTCTTTTATTTTCCAGTTAAGATGGAAAACCTCTGCCACAGTTGGCTCAGCTCTTATGTTTATTTGTACGTTAGGTGTATCTCCTCCTGCCGACTCCAATACGAGCTAAGAATCGGGCTGACGCAAATAAGAAAACCAATTATCATCAACAACGGTGAAAATTAATTTCCCCAAACATTAGGGTGTGTGTAAAAAAAAAAAAAAAGATTCTCCACTACAGCAACCCAGTGGATTCCATCAGGCAGCACAATCAAAGCAGAGAGTGGCGGTATCTCTTGGTACTTCCTGCTCACCATTGGCTTAGCAAGCCCTCCTTCTTCAAACATTGCACATCCCGCTGCTCAGCCCCAAACCAGGCTCCAAATGGAAGCTCGGGCGCCAAAATAAAGATGCAAATAATCCTGTGTCTCGTTTATCTGGGTGGTGAAGTCGCTATTGAAATCTCCTCCCCGTTTTTCAGAGAGACCTGGGCTCCTGGGAACCACCACTGGGTGAGCTTCGTCTTTGTAGTAGCTTCGTTTTATAGCCTGTTGGAGCACAATCCTTAGAGACGTTCAGCCCCGCTCACGCCCCTTTTTCTGGGATGTAACAGTGAGGTTACGGTGACAGAGCTCAGAGGCTGAAAGGCTAAAGCTGAGGCAGAAGGAGGGCTGCTGAACCTCTCCAGCCCCGCCAGGTGGCTACGGTGTAGAGAATAGGCTTACCTGGCAGGCAGGGACTTGGACAATAGGTTATTGGACCTGCCAGTCGTAGGTGGTGAACTCTCCTGGCCCCCTGACCTGACCCTCTTCAGGCCCGACCAACTTAGGTGCCATTATGCCATGCCTGGTGTCCTGTGTCCTGTGTCCTGTCTTGTGACTCTTCTCCGGTCACCATAACATCCCACTTCGGCTCTCCATTGGAGCTGAGCTAGTCTGTTGGTATGGTTTTTCTGCTCTTTCTTGCCTCTCCTGCTCTCATGGCTCAGTTTTCTGACAGTGCTAAGTACATTGGCAAGGCTACAGGTCTTTATGACAAGAATCCTCCTGCATTGGCTGGCCTTCTCATAAAGGCTCCCAGTTTGGCCTCTCAAAATGTGGCTTCTCTGTTTTCTCACCATACAACAGTAAGACCTGACCGCAGCCAGGTCTGGGTGTTCATAAGAAGCCAGCAGTTACTGCTGACAGTTCCGCTCTTCTGAAGTCCCGGTCTGGGCATCAGTTCCTCTGCAATGGCTCTCCTGACCCTGGAATTCTGAGTCCATTTGGATTCCAGGTAGAGGAAGGGAACAGGTAAAGTCCAGAAGAAATCTCTGCTAAACCAAGATCATTTGCTATTCTTTACCCCCACTGAACTGAAGAGTCTAGGTGCATCTATGTGTAAGGGGCCTGGAGCCCCTGGCAGACACAGTAACCCTAAGAGATGTCGCCATTGAGGTCACGCTGCCTCTGGAGAAGGAAGGCATGCAGGTGGAATGCCTAGTTGTTGCTGTTTGGGAATATAAAGGACACACACACACACACACACACACACACACCATAACTCTAGGTGTGTGCTGGTGGCTCACTCCTATAATCCTAGCTATGCAGGAGGCTGAGATCTGAGGATCAAGCTTCACAGACAGCCTGTACCGAATAGACAAAGACTCTCATCTCTGAATAACCAGGAAAAAGCTGGAAGTCAAGGTGTGGCTCAAGTGGTAGGACTTCCAGCCATCAGTAAAAACAAAACAACAAAAAAAAGTCAACCAGGAGAGTGAAGCCCCAGTATTAGCACAGGAAGAAAAACAAACTTGATAATTCTAAAAGGTTAACACCGCAGAGGCAGAGTGAGCCACAGAGATGCAGCGCAACCTAAGCCCCTAGAAATGACCCACGGCAGTCAATGGGCTCGAACAGCAACCTAACGTGCTGGCGTTCTACTGTGTGGTTAGACCCAGTGCCAAGTCCGGGGACCACCTCCCCCACGGTCTCCCTGGTGTCACACACAGAGATCAAGTTTAGAGTGAGACACTGGAGATGGGGGTCTGGGCAGGTGGCACTGGACCGTAGCCGGGTAGCCCGAGTCTGCCAGAGACACACCCAAAGCCATGGACCAAAAGGCGAGACGTAAAAGTAGATGGCGAATGGCTTCACCCAGCCCTTTGGCAAGGTCTGCTTCCTCAAAGACTCGCAGCCGGCAGAAGAGACAGATGGGAAGTGGCCAGTGTCATCTATGGATTAATTAGCACCATGGCCTGGATCCCAGTCAAATGCAAATGTCACAATATTGTGCAGATAATGTGATAAATGATTTAGGTGGTGTGCCAAGAGTGCTCACACGGATACAAATGATTAATCTCTTTTATCTCTGTCCACTTATGCCTGGGGTGATTTAATTGGAGATCACAATAAAGTGTTAAGAAGAGACACACAACTGGAGGGTCGCAACGCTCTGGGGTTTGCAAGAACAAACAGAAAGTTGCGCTATAATTTGACTATACCATGGATTGGAAATTGTTCATGAGCTGGGTGGTGTGGTTCATCACGCCTGTAATCCTAGTTACTCAGTAGGCTGAAATCTGAGCATCGAGGTAGGAAGCCAGCCCTGGCAGGAAAGTCCATGAGACTCTTATCTACAATTAACTACCAGAAAACCAGAAGTGCAGAATTAGGGCTCAAGAGGTAGTGTACCAGCCTTGAGCAAAAAAAAAGCTTAGGGACAGTGCCCAGGCTCTAAGTTAAAGGCCCAGGGCTGACATACAAAAAGAAAGAAAAGGAGTGTGTGTGTGTGTGTGTGTGTGTGTGTGTGTGTGTGTGTGTGAGAGAGAGAGAGAGAGAGAGAGAGAGAGAGACAGACAGACAGACAGAGACAGAGAGGGAGGGAGAAAAAGGGAAGGAGAGAGAGAGGGAGGGAGGGAGGGAGGGAGAGAGGGAGGGAGGGAGGGAGGGAGGAAGGAAAGAAGGAAAGAAGGAAGGAAGAAGTTGTTCAAGCAACCAAGTTGTCTTCTGGAGTTTGAATGATCTCAGGTATGCAAGGACTCAAGGAACTTACAGATGAACTTTCTCCATGAACTCTTTACTGGTGACTCAGAAGTAAGGACAGGTTGGCCAAAATGCAGTTAAAGAAAAAGACAGGGCTGGGAATGTGGCCTAGTGGCAAGAGTGCTCGCCTTGTATACATGAAGCCCTGGGTTTGATTCCCCAGCACCACATATATAGAAAATAGCCAGAAGTGGTGCTGTGGCTCAAGTGGCAGAGTGCTAGCCTTGAGCAAGAAGCAGCCAGGGATGGTGCTCAGGCCCTGAGTTCAAGCCCAGGACAGGCCAAAAAAAAAAAAAAAGAAAAAGACAATGAGTGCTTATACCAGATAAGTATTATAATGTTGCTTAATTGTAACAGACTAGATCAATTATTTGACATAGATTATAATCGCTCAGGTTTAGAATGAGCAAGAGATCCAAAAAGAACTTTATGAGGCAGGCTAGAATCCGAGGTCTCATGAGTGGAGTAAGGTATCACTTATTGTCTTAGGACAAGCCCCATAGGTTTTGCACCCTTCTAACAGAATTGCCCGGGTGTGTAGATTTTCTGTGTAAGGATGCCAGGTAATAATAGTGAATCCACCGTGTGTGAGGGGTGGTGGAAAGTGTGAGGAGGGTATTAAAACACAAAGGAGGCCGAGTACCCAGCGGCTCACACCCGTAACCCAAGCTACTCAGGAGGCTGAGATCTGAGGCTCAGAGTTCAAAGCCAGCTTGGGTAGGAAAGTCCATGAGACTCTCATCTCCAGCGAACCACCAGCAAGCCGGAAGTAGTGCTGTGGCTCACAGTGGTGGAGCACCAGCCATCAAATACACCATAGCACAGGGCTGACATTTTATACCTGGCGAGTGTGAGCAAGTTGAGATGCGCGCTGAGCTGGGTACAGCTCTGCTGGCCCTATAACACCTGCCCCGCACACTGGAGCTGCCTGCCCCCCGCACAGCACCAGCCCTGTCCACTGCCCCCACCCCCGCCACCTTCGCTTTGTCGGCTTCCACAAGAAGCAAACCTCACTTTTCCTTCATCTCCCCCGCGGATGAATCACCGGGCAAGAGGAAGCCGATGACTGGAACACACGTCGCTGATCACACTCGGCACTCGGTGGGATGACCTCCCGTGACCGTGCCCATCCTTCCAGCTCGCTTGGCTTACTGGCTCTCCTGGTGCTCTACTGCCTGAACCAAACCACATCTCTAGCCTGGAATTTTGCTGGCTGTTTTGAAAATGAACTCTCTGGCTTTTCTGCCTAGACTGGCTTCTCACCACGGTCTTTTGGATCTTTGGGGATCTTAGCCTCTGGAGTAGCTAGGATTAGAGGTGTGAGCCCCCAGAGCTTGGCTACCACTGTTTGGGGGTGGGGAGGTTGTTGTTGTTCTTGTTGTTGTTTTAGGTGGGACCGAGGTTTGAACTCAGGGCTTCGTGCTTGCCAAGCAAGTGCTCAGCCACCTGAGCCACGCCCCCCCACCCCCTACCCCCAGTCCCCACTAGTACATTTGGAGTATCCCTTTTGGTTCTGGAAAAAAGAGTCCTGTTCCAGCATTGTTTGTGCAGAAACAGCTAACAAACCAGCAACCCGCCGACAACGAAACCATCGGTCAAGCCGACTGTAGAGAGAGCAGCCGGGGGGGGGGGGGGGCGGGGGGCCTGGCTGGTGGAGCCCTAAGCTGGGCCCAGGGGCGCCAAGGGGCAGATGGCATTTAGCAGACTTCTCAAGGACCGGTGTTAGGCAGACAAAGACACAGGAGGCTCGAGCCAGACAGAGAGAACAGCTAATTCCAAGTCCCCTGAGCAGAGGATGGCAGAAGCCAGAGAGGGGAGGGGAGGGGAGGGGAGGGGAGGGGAGGGGAGGGGAGGGGAGGGGAGGGAGGGGAGGGGAGGGGAGGGGAGGGGAGGGAGGAGAAGACAGGACAGGACAGGACAGGAGGAGCAAATGAGCTCCCAGAGGCAATGCAAGCCCGGGGCTTTGTGTGCCGAGGTGGGGAGCTTGGGTTGTGTTTGTGTCTGTAGATCTGTCGCGTTCGTGGTGAGGTCGATGATGACCTCATTCCAAGATCCAAAATGGCGACCACGTGGAACCCTACCCAGTGGACAGGAGAGGCAGGAGACGGGGAGGCCTGGCCAGGCGTGGACGGGTTGTGTCTCCACTGGCCTTGGACGGGAGGTAAGGACATCGCAGACGGTGGGTTTGGGGTTTCTGGAGGCCAGGACAGTGGCACCTGCGGTGACCCAGGTGTCAGGAGTGGGGGGTGTCAGGGGGGTGATGGGGTGTACAGCAGAGGGCGGGGGTCAAGAGCTGTGCGATGGGCGTCATGGACACGTGCCCGGCATCAGAACAACCCACCGCGTCGCTCACTCCTTCACTGGCTATCTCCGTGAAGGGAGCGCCCCAGAAAGACGGGAGAAGGGGTTCCAACTGGAAGGGAAAAGAAAACGTGCTTCCTTGGAAGCTCATTTTTAGAAAGTTGGGAAGCCAGGCGGGATGGAGGGCAGGCACTCTGTCCCGGAGCCCCGGGACTTGGAGGCTGAGGCCGGAGGACCCAGAGTCTGAGGCCCTGCTGCAGCTACGGCATCGGGGACTACGTAAAAACGAACGGACCCAATTAAATAAAAAAGTGAAGGATGGCCTGGGAAGGTGGCTCAGGGGTAGATGCTCGCTAGCATGCCGGAAGCCCCGGGTTCCATTTCTCAGTACCACAGAAAACAGAAAAAGCCGGAAGGGGCGCTGTGGCTCAGGTGGCAGAGCGCTAGCCTTGAGCAGAAGAAGCCAGGGAGAGTGCTCAGGCCCTGAGTTCAAGGCCCAGGACTGGCAAAAAAATAAAAATAAAAAAATGAAGGAGTAAAATCTTTTCTCCCCATAATTAACACTCAATCATGCACACTTGTGGAAACACACACGCAGGCGCGCACACACACACACACACAGATCTTTAAGTGGGTGCCTTAATTACTCACTTGTACACGAACTATCTCATGCTTTAAGAAAGGTCGATGTGGGGTGGCTAATCCACACTTGGATTTTCAAGGGGTGTCCTGAAGAATCTTAGGTCTGTCACGCACACCGCAGCCCCCTTTGGCGCCAGCGTTGTTCTCGGATCGCTTGCAGAGGGACCGCCAGCCCTCTGTGCCCCGGCTGGACACTCTTGTGGGGGCTGAGCCCACCATACGTGTGGAGCAAGTGAGTTCGCTTGGAGTCTTTTTCTCATAAATCTGACCTGCTTTAGCACCTGGACCACCGGTGAGCCTGTGGGCAATTTCCAAATGCACCATCTTCTGCTACGTGGGGAATAATGGCTGCCCTGGCAACACCCTGCCCTTTGTCTCCATCTGCCTGGTAATCTCCTCATCCACCACTGTCCACCCACTCCACAGAAGCAACATACACACGAATCCTGTGGATGGCATATCTGGGTTTGTTTATATAAGCTGTCCCCAAGTGGCAGGAAGTGTTTATTCTGAGCGCAGTGATAGAATGGGAAGAGAGAAATGGCAGGGTTAGGATGAAGATGATCATGTCAACTTCGGACATTATTCTTCTGTAGAAAAGGTTAATGTCTTCTGCAGGCATTAGAAAATATATTTCAGTGTCACAGCATTTCACAAAGTAATTACGCTGCAGGCCAATACAAATTGTTCACTGTGACTTTGCAAGAGAAAGGAGATTTGGGTGCTAAGCATGAGACCAGAACAATTTTTGAGGGCTAGAGAGAGAGAGAGAGAGATACTTTATTATGCATGAAAGACATTCCCAGACCTTCACCGTGTACACCACAATGGCTATAATAAAATCAACAGAAAAAGGAAGGCTTGCCAGACACCAGTGGCTCAAGCCTGTCACCTTAGCGACTTGGGAGGCTGAGAACCAGATAAGAGCTCAAAGCCAAGCCAGGTAGGAAAATCTGAGACTTATATTCAATTAGCCACCAAAACAACAACAACAACAACAAAAACCCCAGAGATGGAGCTGTGGCTCGAATAGTAGAACATTAGCCCTGAGCAAAAAAGCTAAGGGACAGTGCCCAGGGCCTGAGTTTAAAAAAAAAAAAAAAAAGAGGACTCTACATTCCAAAACCCCATTGCAATGTCATTTGAAATGCCAAATAATAGAAAACACCGCAAAAATAAGAAAATGCAGATGGTAGGGCATGGCTATAGATTGGAATATTATGCACACAGATGATATGAAAGGCTTAGATTATGGCGAAAATATTTATCATCAAACAATAGCCCCTGGTTCTCTTAAAGAACGAGGCAACAACCAAACGAAAGATGTCAGAAAGTGTGCCAACAGTCCGACAAAGGTTGTTTCCAAAGGGAGAATCGAGTCACACCTTCGATTCTGACTTCTCACCGGTCACTTGGAGAACGAGTCTCTCAGATTTGTCTGCCTAGGGTGGCTTCAAATGTTGAGCCCCATCTTCCTCTAGTACCACACCTACACCTCACACAGTGGGCGGTGGTCCTGTTTCCCCTGGGCTGTGACAGTGGCTCTGGCTTTTCTTGAACGCTAGGATTTGAATGCTTGGCTTCAAGCTCTTGTTTAACTTTTTCCCATTCAAGGCTGGTGCTCCAACGCCGCAGCTACGCCTTCACGTCTGGCTTTCGCCGGTTAACTGGAGAGTAGCTAGGATCACAGGTGTAAGCCACCCACGCTGGGTGATCTAAATCTAAGGAACGGTCTCTCATACATGTGGGGCCTGGACAGGTGCCAGTGGCTCACACCTGTCATCCTAGCTGAGATCTGAGGATCACAGTTCGAAGCCAGTCTGGGGCAGGAAAGTCTGTGAGACTCTTATCTCCAATAAACTACTTAGAAAAGGCCAGAAGTGGTGCTGCGGCTCAAGGTGGCACAGTGCCAGCCTTGAGCACCAAGAGGGTCAGGGACAGAGCCCGGGCCCTGAGTTCAAGCTCCAGACTGGCACAACAAGCAAGCCAACAGGCTGGAGGCAAGTCCACGGCTGTCGAGAGGGAGAAATTGCTTGGGGGAAGGGGGTAGTGTCTCAATCTTTTTCTCAACCACAGTTTTGGCTCACACCAACGCGTGGAATGTCGTCTGCTTTATTGAAAGCCGGGCGGCCCGAATGTGAATCACATCTCAAAGCAAAACCTTCACGGCAGCACCCGGCTGGTGTTTGACTACTTTGACTTACCCAAGTTGACGTGTACACGCCAAAAAAAAAAAGAAAAAAAATTAAAAACCAACTGCCCAGATAGAAAGGTTTCACTCCTACAGCCGCATGGCCCTAAGCAGAGAATAAAGAAGAGAAGAAGGGCCCGGGGCAAGAGAGTCTTAGCAGTGAGACAAGCATTATAGCACAGGGCAACTTGGATTGCAAACAAGTGCAGCCTCAGCTCTCAGCAGCTGGCGTGGCGCCACATTGATTTCCTCCCTTGAGGTCAGGTGGGCCTAGAGTTCCTACAAGGCCCGCGTTCCAGCCCTCTGCAAGGTCCAGGAAGAGCGAGCGTTCTGCCCGGCCCGGATACAACCTGCTGGGTAAAGACCCACACAAGCATTCTTTTTTCCCCCACAGATTTGAACTTTTACTCCCGGGTATGTCAAGGTCATGTGCTGCTTTGGTCAGCGCTCTCCGGGTAGCGGGATGGCAGACTTGTCGCTGGCTAGGTCCCTCGAGGAGAGGGGACATGCCACAAATGGCTTCCTGGGACGGTGGCAGCTTCAAGCCGGAGGCCAGGGAGGGCTTGGCAGCGCCGCCGCCCACAGGCCTGGGAAGCCAGGACCCACAGCAGCAAGTTCTGGAGTCCAGAATTCCAGCATCCAAGGACAGGCGGAGGACAGCCAGGGGACAGGTGGGCACAGTCGCCGTTTCTCCTCAGGCCCAGGCCATTGCCCCGTGGAGGGTGGTGCTCCCCAGATAGTCCACTCACACACTCATCTCCTGTAGCTACACCGCCGCCCCCCCCCCCCCCGCCCACCGCCTCGGTCCTCCCAGCTCATGCTGCGATCGGGCTCCAGGTATGGCGCGAGGCTGGCATCGGAGCGCGGCTTCTTCCTACGGCGGACATCGCTGTGGGCGTCATCTCTCCGGGGGCTGGCCGGGGGGTTGGCGTTTGAGAGCTTACTTCCCTCAGCTCCTCAGGGTCGCGTTCAGGCTTTCCGTGACCTCTCACTCCCGACACGCCACTCCTTTTGCACTGCCTGGAGGTCATTAACATATTCCCTAAGACTTGTGATGGCTTCTGGTCATTTAGAGGAGCGTCTGCTGTTGTTTCAGGCCGGGGGATCGAACCCTGGGTCTCCTGCGCGTGGTGCCCAGGGCACTACCGCTGAGCTACCCCCGCTCCGTCCTCACTTGAAGCGCTTGGTGCATGCTTGAACACTTCTTTACTTACTTGAAACGTCCACGTTCCAAGAAGCATAAAAATGGCTGCACGCTAGCGAGAGTTTTGGAAACCATAGAAACCACCAAAACAAGCTGTCGGGTTGCTAGGGAGGAAAGCAAATAGACTGTGAGATAAAAATGAGGGTTTACTTTCACGAAGCTGGCAAGATCCCCAACGAGAGCACAGCTCTAGCCGCACAAGGTGAGCCGGGGCCACAGGACCGTCCCCAGGAGCGCGGGGTGTGGTGGCCAGCAGAGGTGTAGGCGCACAGCCCAGCGGCCTCCCTGTAGAACACGGGGTCAGAACAAGGGTCACCGTGATCGAATCGGTACACGCGTAGTAGCGTGGTAGCGGATGAGCTCGTAATAATCCCAGGTGCCTGGGGCTCTGTTCCACTGTAGTAAAGGGACAGTCACACTGCAGGTGAACTGACCTGGAAGTAGGGAAATGATCTCGGATACTCCGGGGGTGCCCCGTCTAATCAGTGGTCCCTCAAATGCAGAAGAGGGAAGGAGAGGAGGAGGAGGAGGAGGAGGAGGAGGAGGAGGAGGAGGAGGAGGAGGAGGAGGAGGAGGAGGAGGGAGCTGGCACAACGAGGCACGAGGAAGAATTGTCCTGCCATTGTGGGCTTTCAAGAAGTCCACGGCCACGGGACAGGTTCTCCTGCCGCAATCTCCCAAAGGGGCCCAACCCTGTGGACACCTTCCAGTGTAGCGCAGTAGGACTCGTGCCAGATTTCACAGGGATAGAACATCTGTGCCTATCTGTTACAGCAGCGGCGGAGAACGAATACAATCTTAAGTCACTTCACAACCGACAGAGGTTCTGAGAGATTCATCCCTGAATGATCTCCATGTTGGGAGCATGCCACAGGGCCTATTTATACAAACTAGGATGGCTAGGACATCACTAGGAGGCATAATTATGTGGCTGGGGGTGGCAGTCTCTGTTAGTTAATAAAATGTCCTGTGTTTTTCCTATAATGCTGCCCCCAAGTTCTAATGACAGGATGCCTTTCAACAAATCTCAGATTTTCACTCCAGCGCTTCAGTGAAGCACATTATCTTTTACCTTTCTTTGGGGACACAAACTTGGTTTGTGATCAGGCAGGTTTCCCAACCCCCCCCCAAAAAAAAAACCAGAGAACAGAAACACACTCAACCAGTCACACAATGATTTAAACCCCATTGGGCCACAACCTAGAACTGGTCGAGAGCTATTCTCATTCTTCCTCACCTGAGCTGTGAAATGCACCCACCGCCGTTTTTGTTTGTGTGTGTGTGTGTGTTTTAGAAAATTGTTTTGATTTTTGAAAGTTTATTATTGTGGTTGAGTGGTCAAAAATCATGTCAGTAAAGCTGCTTGCTCTTTCCTAAGAAGAAGAAGAATCATCAAAGTTGGGAGGAGAAAGACGAGGTGTCCTGGAGATGGTGTTCTTACTGTATTCTGAAGACATGAGCTTTGCAGGAAGCAGAGCCACATTTTCTCCCCTCGGCTGCGTTCTCCTCTCTGCAGAATTGGACTTCTGCACTCCATTCAGGGAACGCACCCCACGGCACAGATTGGGATCACTAACTGATTTCCAAATCCTGCTCCCACACTTGTTAATAATTACTCAGAATTTACTACAGCATCTGTTTAGAACAGAACCAAACCTAATTCTCCATTGAGGAGAAAGGGGCGGGGGGAAGAGTTGAGATTAGAAAATGGAAATTGTGTACAGATTTCAGCTCCGCACCTCCGCTTAAACCATTGCAACAAAGAAAGTCTTATTCTGGGAGACGACGCGTGGAATTCTGTGCAGAACCGAGTCCTTCGAAATCAGAAAACAGACCCTCCTGTCAACACAGACATAAATGAAATCACCTCCCCACGAATCCCTGGGGCCAGGGTTCTGGAAGAGCGTGGAGCCTTTGCCCTGGGCCTGGGCTCCGCACACGCCTGCCCTGAAGGAGGAGCTCAGAGGCCGTGCTGTCCTAGGAGGGGAACTGGGGTAGTGGGCAGGGCGACGAAGAGGCTCCAGCCTCCTGGCCCCCACCCTGGGGATGCTGAGGGGTGGGGTGAGAGGAAGCAGGGTGGACAGGCCAGGTGGGAACGCCGAGAATGCGGCTGGACAAGCTGGGTGTCATGCGTCACGGGTCCCCTAGGGGGCGTTCCCAGGCGTGAGGCCAGACCGTGAGTGGCAGGAGCCCAGGGGACCCAGTGCCTCCTCTCCACACTGGGGGTACGGCTCCAGAGAGGCTGGCTGGAGGGTGGACCTGACCCCCCGGGGGGGGAGGATCGATCCCCACAGCCAGTGCTCCTCCGCCTCTTCTCCCACCTTGCTGAGCCCCTTGGCCTCCCAGGGGGGAGGGCAGCTGTGGGGACTGGCTCCCTGCACGGGGACACCCTGTCACCCCGAGTTCCCCGGAGCAGCAGCCCGGACGTGGGATGGAGATAGAGAAGACGGGAAGTGGAGGGCTCTGCACCCCCCACCCCTACCCCTCCCACTACCCCGCCCCCTCCCCCAGCTCTGCAGGGCACTGTCCTCGTCATCCTGGGAGAGAGGACTCCACCTACCGCAAAACCCACTTCCTCAGCCGCTGGGCACCAGAGGGAGGGAGGGAGGGAGGGAGGGAGGGAGGGAGGGAGGGTGGGAGGGTGGGCTGGAGAGAAACTGGGCCGGGAAGCGACGGCCCCTAACTTTGCAGCTCTGTTCTTCTGTCGAGATCTTCTCTTCTGCGGTGGGAGTACAGTGGGGAGGAGGGCCGTGAAAGACAAAGGGGCAGAGTGCTGGTGAACCGCACGCTCTCCTCGTCGTGGCTGTGAGTAAGTTAGGGGAGGAAGTACTCCTTTTGGGGCACTATGCGAGTCCCACCCTGGAAAAGGGGTTGCTGACAAATGTGACTGGAACATTTGAACAGAAGTGTCCTTTCGCCCTGGGACTCGGGGCCCGACCCTGGACGAAGAATCCACCTGCCGTCGCTGGCCTTGGGGCAAGGGGAGCTCAGCCTTCGGCAGCAGCTGCTCGTCCTGCACACGGGCCCCAGAAGCTTCTAGAAATAAATGGCACATGATGGGAAGGGGTCAGCCACTCTTGCCCTCCAAACCAGAAAGATTTCTCCTCCGTGGTTCCAGGAAGGTGGTGTGTGGGGGGGGGGGGGGCGTTGGAGGTAGATTTGGGGGTGGGGAGTAGACAAGGCCAAGGTGGGCAATCCTTCCACTCGAAGTTGGGATCAAGTTCAAGCCAGGCTTCTTCTCCCCAAACAGCTGAAATAAATCCGTGAGTGAACACCTCCCGTCTTCAGCGGACACAAACCGGCTCTTGATTTCACTGAGCATTTGTGTCTAGCAGATTCCAGGAGAGCCACAACGATCACCAAGCTTCTTTCAGTGACCTAAGACTTGTCTGTTTAGATTGTGACCCAGCCAGGTGCTAGTGGCTCACACCTGTAAGTAACCCTAGCTAACCAAGAGGCCGGGGTCTGAGGATCGGGGTTCAAAGCCAGCCTGGGCAGGAAAGTCCGTGGGACTTTTATCTCCAGTGAGCCACCAAAAAGCCAGAACTGGCACCGTGGTTCAAAGTGGCAGAGTGCTAGCCTCGAGCAAAAGCGCTCAGGGACAGGGCTCAGGCTGAGTTCAAGTACCACAACAAAAATAAAAATTTTATTTTATTTTTTAACCCAGTCCTGGGGCTTGGACTCAGGGCCTGAGCACCATCCCTGGCTTCTTTTTGCTCAAGGCTAGCACTCTGCCTCTTGAGCCACAGCGCCACTTCCGGCTTTTTCTGTTCATGTGGTGCTGAGGAATCGAACCCAGGGCTTTGTGCATGCCAGGCAAGCGCTCTGCCGCTAGGCCACACTCCCAGCCCCAAATCTTATTTTCAGATGAAAGCGAGCCGAGCTGGTTCATCTCGGGGTGACTGCCACCCATGCACCCCAACGTCTTCGTCTCTCTCTGGCTTGGGCCCCCAGCTGCTGCTGCTTCTGGGTGTCAGTGCCCCTGAGGCCACTGGAAGGCCCTTCCTCGCGTGCGCGGGCTCTCGGCCGCCATGGCGCCCACCTCCAGGCAGCCGGAGAGGCGCCGGACGTGCCTCTCCTCCATCTCCAGCCGTTCCTCCCACCGGGACTCTTGGGTGGCCAATGGCAGACCACACGGAGTGGCTAAGGTTGACAGCACTAACTTGCTGGGCTTTCCCTGGCTAGGCCATCCCCAGTGCCATTGGGCCTGCCCTCATACCGTTTCCAACCGTCTACTGGCAATGGTGGCCATTAAACACACACACACACACACAGACAGACAGACACACACACACACTCTCTCTCTCTCTCCTTTCCTCCCCCATCTGCCCCACTTCTCTGCTTCTAGTCTAGCAGCTTCCTCTACAACTTTAGGAGCTGGCTTTCATCCCTGTTACCTCCTTTTGTCTTTTTGCAATCTTTTAGCTGCCATAACTACTGGCTGCTCAGTAAACCGGCTCAAAATAACATATTCAACACTGAGAGAGAGGGGGGGGAAATCTGCTCCTCAGAGGAGGCTGGAACGAGCTCTACCCACGTGAGCCTCGCCAGGAACTCATCATTTTCACCGCACATCCAAGCAATGTCACAGTGTTTACTCAAAAGCCCCAGCACTGTCCTCCCAAAGCCCTGCCCCTTCCTCAGCTGTGATAGCCACCCGTGTGCCTCGTTCTTGTCTCTTGGCATGCGCATTTTGCACGCTTGAGACCACGCTATCATTCACACGCTATGATTCGGATCTTGGATCCCTCCTCCTCTTCGACATCGCTATTGAAGGCTTGTTCCTTGCAATGATACTGTTCAGAGCTGGGCGCTGGTGGCTCACGCCTGGAATCCTAGCCACTCAGGAGGCTGAGGTCTGAGGAGGATCACGGTTCAAAGCCAGTCCAGGCAGGAAAGTCCGTGAGATTCTTACCACCAATTAACTACCAGAACATTGGTGCTGCTGTGGTTTAAAGTGGTAGAGCGCCAGCCTTGAGCAAAAGAGCTTAGGGACAGCGCCCAGGCCCTGAATTCAAACCCTACAACTGACAGAATAAAAAGAAGATGGTGAGAACTCGCAGAGGTGGGAGGTCTTTCGGTCAGTGATGTCTCCCTCTTCCTCCCCTCTTGCTCGGTAGCCATGAGTGGCTTTGCCCCACCACGCACCCTGGCAGACCAACTAGCCCTTCCAGAAGGGAGCGCAGCCACGGGCGTCAGAACCCTCAGAGAAGGTCATAGCTTTTGAATGCCATTCTGGAAATGCATCCTACGGAACGCTCACGGGAGGGTGGCTGGCTCCAAAGCCACCTTACTGCTCTTGCACAACTCGGAGAGTGGACACGGGTCACAGGGACAGAGGGAGAGCGAGAGCAGCGTTTCGCCCTGGAGGACAGGAGAAACGGCCTTGATACACCCGAGTACTTCTTCCCCAGATAGGAAGAAGGACGAAGACATTCGACAGTATGGCTGACGTTCCGTACTGGGAGCGGAAAAGTGAGAGATTTACGTCTCGTGCTTCATTCCGTGCGTTGTTTGGCTTTGTTTTTGCTTTTTCTTAAAGATCCTGGGCTGTCTCCAACCGTTACCTCGGATCACCTGGGACCCTCAGGCCATTCCTGCAGCAGGGACAGGACAGCACGCCTGCCGTTCACCCTCTGCCACAGTTCCGCGTCTGTTTTTAAACCCAAAGCTCACGTCTGTACCCCGAAGATGGTGGACGCGTTTACTTTGCCTCTTTCTAAAACTCCATGCTCGTGCCATGTAATGAATCTCCTCTCTCTGCCTTTCAAAACTGAAGGAATGAATGAACGAATGAATGAAGACTGGGTTATCTGCAGAAGCATAAGGAGGCAGAAGGGTGTCACCAAGGCGGCTGAAGGCTGGGTGAGGCGGAGATGGGAATCACACCGGCAGACAACAGCAAGTGGCATGGTTGGGTGGGGTCCCAGAGCACACGATGGCTGTGTGGTTGGGCTGTCCTGGGGTCCCCCCCCCCAGTAGGACAGGCTCCTCTAAGTGGTGCTGCGGTGTTGGGAGGTAGGTTCTAGTGAGCGCAGAAGACACCTGTGTCCCATCCATCGCTTCCGGGCTCCCTGACGCGGAGCAAATCATCACTCTGAGATCCATTTGGTGTGATTACTGAGTTTTGAGACAGGGCCTCATTGTCTTGCCTCTGCTGGCCTCAAACTCAAGATCCTCGTGCCGCCTCCTCCTGCGTGCTGGGACTACAGGCCTGCACCTCCCGCTTAGTGAAATGAGACATTAGATGAGCGGGCTACGGACCACAGGTACAGACATCATCCTGGCAAAAATGACGTGAGCCAGACCTAGGTGTTCCGCTCACTCGGTGGCCTTTGAACCCAATCACTAGATGACAAAATAATTACGAGGATCGAACCAGGAATGGAAGGCCTGAAATCCAGAGAAATCTATCAGTCACGTGCCAGGAATCGCGGGAACTCTGTGTGTGCAGGCGGGCGGGCTGGGGTCCCTGTTACACGCAGGACACGTCTGCCATGAGCCCTTCAGCCTCCGGCCGGGGTGTCATTGGGAGAGTCCCAGCTGGCCCAGTGAGACGCGGTAAGCGTCCATCTTGCAAGCTGAGGCCCACAGGTCGGAGGGCCACGTGCTTCCCAGGCTCTCCTGCCTGTAGCTGCCAAGCTCTTTGTCCACGTGAGTCCCCTGGCCCTGCCCCTCTTAGCCGGCCACACAGCCCCAAAGGAGACAACCCCCCCTTCCTGCCCCCCGACACCCCTCCCCCGCTGCAGGTCCACGCCAGCTCCAGAATGGAGGGACGACAACAGGGGGCTCCTGGTCAAATCAAGGGGTCCTTCTGTCTGTCTCTGTTTCTCTCCTCTGAGTAAATTCCGGCAGGGCACCTGCTTCTCTGGGACAGCCGCCATGTGGAATGCGGCGGCTTCCTCCTCCTGCGCCTATTTCTGGACAGACGGGAGAAGCGGGGGAGAAGCAGGCTCCTCTCCTGCATCCTCCAGCTGCCCAGCGGGCCTGATTAAAGCGCGATGTGGGCTCAGGGGGTCGTGCAGGGCTCCCTGCACCTTGGCCACCGTGAGCAGGGACAGCCTGGAGTCCCTCCAGCCCCCGGCCCCCTGCACGACAGCCTTAGCTGGGCAGCACTCGGGACGTCAACCATGGGCTTAGGCTAGTGTCCACTGGCAACGTGGGGCCTGTAGAGGGCCCAGATCCCCCCCATCCCCCACCCCCACCCCCAGTGAGCATCAGAGTTCCCTCTGATAGACCCCAGGGACCAAAGACAAGTGGGATAGACACATAGCTGACCAGCCAAGGACACCATGACTCGGTTTCCTGGTTCACAGCCCAGCAAGGGCCGGCCCTGGACCACAGCTGTTGGGGGGGAGAGCTGACCCCTGGGGGGGAGAGCTGCCAGGAGGCAGAGATTTCGATGCCTATAAGTCTTCTCACAGTTAGAACTAGGTAATACTTTGGAAGTTCACAGGTTAGCCCTGAGGACGTCTTTCCACCTGGAGCTGATTAGGGAGAAGAGGAGGATGAGCTTCTTTTTCTGGGGAGGGGAGGTGTCAGTTGTGGGGCTTGAACTCAGTGACGGGGTGCTGTCATTGAGCCTCTCTGTTGTTCAAGGCTAGCGCTCTACTACTTCAGACACAGCGCCACTCCGGGTCTTTGAGTGGTTCATTGGAGTTAAGAGTCTTACCAGGGCTTTGAACCCAGACCCTCAGATCTCTAGCTACCCGGAGTAGCTAGAATTATAGGCGTGAGCACCCAGCAAATGCAGATCGTAGATCACTAGCCGTAGAGTGACAACTACAAGGCTCAATGGTTGCCTGGCAATCCATCATTCTCTCTCTCTCTCTCTCATTCACACATCTCTATTGTTGTAAACGTTAACTTATAGAGGAAAAGGCCTTTGCAGGTAGGGTTAAGCCAAGGAGTTTGAGCTGGGGACACTGCCTCGGTGGTCTCTGAGTGCTCTGTCGTCGGGGGGATACACACAGAAAAGAGCAGCAGACATGGAGTAAGGTGGTCACCACCCCCAAGGGAGGCTGGAGGGCTTTCCCCATCCCACGGAGCTAGCTCTTCCCTGGGGCACTAAGAGGAATTGCAGCCCGGCCCACGCCTTGATGCTGAGCCAGTGAAGACTGATAGGGGACCTCTTCCCTCCAGAGCTGTGAGGCAGACACAGTCAGTTGGAGTTGTTTTTAGCCACGAGATTCAAAAATCACCACAGCCACAGGAAGCAAATACAATTGGCCATCTGAGCCCGAAGCAGGCCAGGGGAATCCCCGCAGGCCCGCTGGGTCCGGAAGCGTCTGACAGCTGTCACCGGACAGTTCTCTCCGTGGGTTTCCTCCCACAGGGATGTGGGCACCTTAAAATCCTGTATGCTTTCTTCTCCTTCCAGAAACCTGGATGCTTGGGCTAAGCTACTCATCTAAAAAAAATAAAATAAAAATAGTGACAGAAGAAATCCGGAGCCTCTAGCTCTCGCTGGTTCTGGTGGGTCCATTTGCTTGCTTTTGGAAGTATAAACAGGGTCTGTGCACAGAGGCTCTCGGCTTTAATCCCGGCTACCCAGGAGGTGGAGATGAGTCGGATCTGAGTTCAAGGCCCGCTGAGGCAAAACATTAGTAAGACTGCCTCATAAACCCGCTGACATCTCTGCAGATGCACCAGGCCATAGATAGGAAGATTACTCGATGAGTCTAGTCCCTGGGAGGAGAAACAAAACAAAGCAGAACAGGACCTTACTTGAAAAGTAGGGGGCAGAGGAGGAGGTTGGGGCTGGAAGCATGACTCAAGCGGTAGAGTGCCTGCCTAGCACGTGTTAGGCCCGAGATCAGACCCCAGGACCCTGGACATAAATAAAAACCAAATGCCAACAGTAACCGCGTCTGCTCAACGCCGCTCGTGGGGGCTGGGAAACCATGCGCTGGGCTGTCTTGGGAACCTCTTACAGCCAGTTTCCAGGATGAGGCTGCTGAGACTGGAGTTTGGGCGCATGGCTGGGCCCTCGGCCCTGCCCCCAGGGCCCCACCCCTCCCTGGGCCACGACTCCCAGTCCTGGGCTGATAGGGAGAGTTCACGCCGTGACACACACACACACACACACACACACACACACACACACTCTCACTGGTCTGGATCACACCTCCCCAGCTCCCTGCCCCCAGGGAGGGGGGGGTGGGTGGATGAATCACCCCACCATGGTTTATGTCACTGTCCCTCCGCGAGCTAAACAAATTCCTTCCGCGTTAGCCTTGAGGTTAAAAAAAGAAGCTGTGCTCTGAAGGAGAGAGGGATGATGACGTGGAGAGGGAGGACGGGATGACGGGGAGTGGGAAGATGGGGAGAGGGGCGCAGGGAAGCCGAAGCCGGGCTAGGAGGTTCAATATCCAGGCCGGCGTCCTCGCCAGACAGACTGTAAGATTGCTGTCCTACACGCAGGCTCCCCGTGGAAGGACAGGGCCTAGGGGGAGAATGGCCTCCGTGGCGGGGGGGGGGGGGGGCGCCGGGGGGTCCTCTAGGCTCCTGCGCCATTTCCTGAGGTACAGGGCGTGGTAGCCTAGACAGGCTGAAGACCTTTTACTCCAGGTTCCAGGAGCCAGGCACGCTGACCAGCCCCGGAGGAGTCCCGAGGTGGCAATCGCTGAAGGCTGCGTGGCTGTCTGTCCTGGAACCCGAGCCTCTCCTCGGGGAAGTGAACTCCCGCACAGACAGCCGCGTCCACACTCCGGGAAGGTAGCCCGTCCCGGTGGGCCGCGTGTCCCGGAGGGCCTTTCTTTGTGGATGGACTCCCCAAACTGGGATCTCCGACTGTCTCAGTCTCTCCCACAGCGAGACCAGGGCCCAGACCCTACCCGGGCCTCCCCCGCCCTTCCTCTTCCTTCTCCTCCCACCTGGAAGGGCAGAGGTCAGCGCTTCCCTCCTGATGGCCCCAGGCAGGCCCTGATCACGGGGTCACCGAGGGAATTTGCTTCCTCTCTGGGCTCACCTTGGGGCAAAAATCTCCAAAGTGCACTGATGAGCTTAGCAGACTCTTTTCTCCTGAAAAGGTGACAACAGTTTATAAAGACTGAACTGATACTTAGAAAGTTTGGGGTCATTGCATGTTGGCCCTGAGAAACCAGGAGGCCCCTGGCCTGTGTCCCATGTTCTCCTGGGGCCTCAGAATGGGACCTTGTTTGGAAACAGGGTCTTCACATCTGTCATGAGTTGAGTTGAAGTCACCCTGGCTTCAGGGAAGGGCATCAATCCAATGACTGCGCACGTGGAGATTTCCAGAGAGGATGGGCAAAGGACCCCAGGGACGGACAGCACAGGGGTGAAGCCCCTTCAGACCAAAGCACAACACCAAGGGAGGTGGGCAGTCCCAGGGGCTGGGAGAGGGGCCCCGAGATGATCCCAGACGGTGGGCGGGTGATGTCCGGCGTTACTGACGCTCCTACGATGGGTGTCCCGGAAGGAAACTGGCCCACGCTTGTGGAGCTAACTCTTCCCCTGACCTGGTGCCTGGCTCCTGGGCGGAAAAGATCCCTTACTCTGCAGAACAAAGCCACAGCCCAGGGAAGGCCACACCACAGGACTCTTGGCCTCAAGAATCTCCCATCTGAAATAAGAAACGGCGGGCATGTTAATGACGGGGAGGGCAGGGTGGTAGAAAGAAAGCCTCTCTCCTAAACCATTCAGTTGTAGGAAACCCATCCACAGCAAACAATAATAATAATAATGTTAAAAGGGCGATCCAAGCATTTGGTTGTTCCAGGCTCCACCCACGGACTTGGGCAGGAACAGATTCCTACCTGAGGGGGACGCTACTTCCAGGCCTATCCCAGCTCACCTTCTAGATAGGTGCCAGTAGAAAGCCATCGAGAACCCAGGTGAGGGGTTGGTCAGCCCCTCCAGCCTCCAACCACCCCCATCACTGACGCGGTCTAACCTGCAAGGACCTTCCCATCTGCCTCAGGCCCAGGTGTGCACATCACAGGGTGGGTATCCAGACCGATGGAATGCTCCCTGCCAGCCTCCCAGAAGATTCTCGGCTAAATGCCTGCTAATCCCGGATTGAGAGCTGATAATGAGCTGTGCTTTCTTAATTAAATGCACAGACAGAACACTTCCCTCCCCTTCTCTACCCTTCCCCTCCCTCTCCCTCTCTTCCTTCGGAGTGACTTTAACTTCTAAGAAGGCATCTCATTGTTTGTCACTTGGATGTTTCTTTACCAGACTGGAGAGGGTTGACAACTGTCTTCCTCCTGTTAGTAAAAAGGAGCCTTCGCCCCGCAATCGCATTCAGACATCGCCCATCTAAACATTCCGCGCACTCCCTTCTTTCCCTGCATTTGTGCTTTTGCCAACTTAAGTCTCCAACAGCAAATGTGCCATGTGTTACGTACAAACAGCCAGCAGCATTGCTTCTGCCCCTCGCGGTGACCAGGGCTGGGGCAGGGCCTCCTCGGGCTGGGCTGGAACTTTGTTTGCCCTCAATAAAACCTCCTTCGAATTCCTTTGAAGCTGTCTGGGGTCAACATTTTCTCCCCCAGCTCAAGCCAGGAAATCTGCATTGTTGAGGAGGATTAGCGCGGAAGGCTTGGGGGTGGGCCCCCTCTAGGATCTGCTTTGTGTTTCACTGAAGGGTCACAGCCCCTAAACCTGAATGTCTGTTACTGTGAGTCACCCCAGCAGGCAGCCGGCGGCTTCAAGGATCCCCACCCCCCACCCCATGAACTGAGGTGTTCCCCAAGCAGAACGCTCGCTACAGACCGCAGAGCCTGCATGCAGATCCGTTCATTACGAGAGTCCAGTAGCAATATTGTGTCATTGTCTCTAACCTGACCTGTGTTTGCTTGTGAGTTTACTACCAGGCTTCTCCTCCGCGGGACACGGGTTCCCCAAGAGCAAAGCCCTCTCAGTTAGCAATGGTTAGGGTGCAGAAGCTGTCTGAGGAAAGCTGGGGGGGGGGGGAGGGGGGATTGGAAAAGGCTCCAGAAATCCTGCAGTACACAGAGGCTCCGTGCATGTGCTAATAGGGCAATTTAGAAATGTCTGACCACAAGACACCTAGCTCTGCTCTCTCTTTCCGCATGGTTCTAATACCAGATCACATCCTAGGAATGCCCAGTAATTCAGAAGTTCCTTTCTTTGGGGGCAGCTGTTTGAGCCCCAAAGAAACAGGAGCACCCAACGGGACAGTGGAGAGAGCCTTTGACACCGCAGGCCAAGGGCAGAGTTCCTTTTCAGCGTGAGTTACTGCAGCCGTGGGGGCTGCCATGGGCTCTCGCTGCAGTGAAGACGCTGTTCACGTCTCCATCTTCTCTAGACACCTGACACCCAAGAGCCCTTCTTCCCCAAACCAGTGACCCACGAGGGTCCTGTCTCCCGGGCCTGCCTCAGATGCCCAAGTATTGATTTCAACAGACCCCGCCATGGAACTGAGCAGCTCATAGATAACAATTCCACGCAGCCTATGCGGAAAGCGGTCAGCCCCAACAAGGCCACAGTGAGCCCCCGAGCCCTGGGAAGTCCTGCGTCAGATCCCTTTCCTCCAGCCTTGCCTCCACCAGGAGTCTTCTCAATGCCGGGGTCCTCGCTCCTCGGAACCTCCTGGTGGGGGAGGGGCAGGTGCTGGCTTGCTCTGGTTTCCCCCCCCCCCCCGACAGCCCCCCGACAGGTGGGCTTCCTTGCAGAGTCGGGTCCCGGGGTCTCGATCGTTCCTGGGACTGATACCAGAAGGCCAGCATTAGTGTCTGGTGGGAAAAGATGTACTGTAGAACTATATCTATTATAAGCAAGGCACCGGTGGCTCATGCTTATTATAATCCCAGCTACTCAGGAGGCTGAGATCGGAGGGTGGCGATTCAAAGCCAGCCTGTGCAGGAAAAGTCCCTGTGAGACTCTTACCTCCAATTAACCAACCACGGTGGCTCGGATGGTAGAATGCAAGCCTTGCACACACAAAAAAGCTCAGAGACAGTGTTCCCAGGCCCTGTTCGCATAGAACTGCTACCTGTTAGAAGCTGAGTTCAAGTCACAGGACCGACACATACGCGCGCGCGCACACACACACACACACACACACACACACACAGAATATATTTATCATATATAGTCTCATCGATGTCATTGAGTAGACTAAATCACAGAGGTGAAAGTCGCTCGTCTCAAAGAGAAGTTGAGAACAACCCTCGCCCCCGCCTTGGTAAGATTGTTCTTAAAGTTTACAGAACTTGGGAAGTCAAGTTCCTCCTGGAGGGTATGGCTGACAGGAGTGATTGACAGGGAAGCCGGGAACAGAATCACCACTCTGCCTCTGCTCACCCAGGAGCACCTAAGACAAACCCCCCAGAGAGGCGAGAGTAGGAGACTTAAACTCAGATGGGATCCTAATGGCACGATGACGGGCAAGACTCAGGCCCCTGAGCCCAAGTAGCTCTCCTTCACTGGATTACACCAAAACTTGTGTTTTCTTTTTTTCCCTTTGGAACCACAAGTAAGACCTCGCAAAGACAAGTAATCTTTCGGAGCAAAGTTCACGGTGAGCAGCATCTGGAGTGCGAGGCCTCCTTCCTCCTGTCAATCGTCCATCAGGGTTTGCTGTTGTGGGGTTCTCCTGTGTTTCCCCAGGAAGTGGAGTCAGAGGCCTAAGCTGGAAGACGTCAGCTTGCGGCGTGCCAGGAGGCAGATCATGAGAGAGAGAACAAAGCTCTTGGCACAGAGGCACTGAAGCAGGCATTCTCGGTCTCAGGTTATTCCGCGTATCGCCACTGCTCACGTGGAACTGCTTCCTAGCAGAACCAGACTCCGGGTCCTAGACCCGGAGCCCAGAGGAACATCTGCTGCTCCCTCCTGCCCCTGTCCTGGGCGGCTTCCTCGTCTCCACAGACAGCTGAGAACCGACAAGGATGGAAAAATGCGGACTTCTGTGACTCACTTCCCAGCCTCCTGGGTACCCCCAGTCTGTTCCAAAGGTCCAAATGGGAAACTGACCAGAGGGTTTGGAAATCAAAAAAAACCCAAGCACCACGAACTACAGGCCTCGGAAAACTAGCTCTTTGGATCCTGAAACCTAGTTATCCACCCCCCGCCCCCGGGTGAAGATGAATTCACTGATTGTGGCTGCAAGACTGATCTAAGGACAGAACCTGCCCTTCCTTTTGAGCCCACACAAAAATGACACAATGGCTGGATACTTGTTGAGTGACTGTAGGGCCAAGGACCATACATAGTGTCACCTGTTTGGGAGTTGGACTTCATTCCCTCCGGTGGGGCAGCCTCTCTTTGAGTCTCCTAAGAGGACTCTCCACCTAGAGCCAGGCCGGATCCATCGCGGGGCGGGGGGGGGGGGAGGAATGCCCCCCTCCTTTAGCAAAGCTGGTCATGGCAGTCTTGCTACTACTCTTTATTTTGCGGCCCGGATGCCATTCATTGCTGATTTCAGCTCATAGAAACCAGCAAACGTGTACGTGCACGTAAAAGCTGGAGGTTTCGGGTGAAAAGTCACAACTGGACTAGACAGACGTGACTACCATCCATCCGTACAGGGGCTCACACCTGCAATCCTAGCTCGTTGGCAGGCTGAGGTCGAAGGATCACGGTTTAAAGCCAGCTAAGCCAGACACATCCAAGAGCGCCTTACCCTCAGTTAACCAGCAACGAGTTGGAGGCATGGAGGCGATGTGTCTCGAGTGGTAGAGCGCACCGGCCTTGAGCAGAAACCTAAGCAAGAGAGTGAGGCTCTGAGTTCAAGCCCCAACACTGGCAAATAATGAAATAAAACAAGACAGGAGCTTTGGTGAGGGACAGAAAAAGGAGATTCAACTGGATGTAGCTGCATGGGGAACATAAAGGAGTCCACGACCTTGAGATTATCTCTGTATTACTGATAGATTTTAGGTGAGCAGGGGAATTGCCCCGGGCAGGAGCCAGAGACATGATGTCATTCTGTGGCGCTGATAGTCATTCACTCCAGTGAACCGCGATCCCACGGTGCTGGGTGACCCTCCGCCACCGTGAGAAGGCGCCACTGTACGAGGGGCAGTTTGGGGGTCACAAGGTGTTTACCCACTCACCCTGTCCTCCCTGGATTCCTAAGCTGAGCACAGAGGGGAGAGATTCGGGGAAGAGAGAGGATAGAGAGGAGCAAGATGCAGGTAGAGGGGCAGTGTCCAGAGCCCCCTTCCCACGGCCGTGTGGATTTCATTCGTGCACCACCGACGTCATCAAATACCATTTTATATATGCGTAAGTATACACTTCAGTGGTACTAAGCAAATTTCCAGAACTGTACAACCGTCCGGATTTAATTTTGGGACATTTCCTGGGCTGGGAACACAAAGAGCATTTCCCTCCCTTGCCTCCCTCCGCGGAAAAAAGAGCATTTCCATCACTCTAGAAGATTCTTCCTCTCAGTCAATTCCCATTGTTTACCCCACCCCGAGGCCAGCACCAATCTACTTTCTGTCCCTGAAGATTTGTCTTTCATATAAGGACACGACACATAAATGGAGTGGCACGCTATGTTGGGTTTTGTGTCTCTCTCTGTTACTTTCCAGCTATAGCACACATCATTCCTTCCCACTGCCCTACAGCGTCTCATTGTGTGTTGGAAATCCATTTCCAATATAAACCATTTAGCCCAGGGACAGATGTGTAGGGGTCCAGAGAAAGTAGAGATAGGCGCTCACACCAAAGAGTCTTAAAATGTAATTGCAGGAGTAAAATAAAGACACGACAACTTCAGGACGGGGCTGGAGCTCAATGGTAGCGGCCTTGTCTCGCATGCAGAAGGCCCTAGAAAAGCCTGAGGATGGAGGCGGGGGGGGGGGGGGAGGGGGGGGGAGGGACAGAGAACCAGGGCCTGGGAGGACAGAGTTCAGAAGGTGCTCCTAGAAACCATCGGATCAGAAGCATTTCCACAGGGACCGAGGGGGAGATAAGACAATCAGGACAGCGGTGAACGTCAAAGCCCACGCCGGCAGCTGAATATGCAGAACAGAAGAAGCCTGAGGTCTGTAGGAGGAGCTCGTTGCTGTCCAGTTCCCTGCCTGCAACCTCTGGGGAGAGAAAACGCCGAAAAGACAGAATGACAACGTGAGGAATCCACCCAGTCAAGAGAAGGACTTATGATGGCCGGTGCATAACAACCAGGAAACACAGCTATGAGACGGGGCATCTTCTGGGTGATTGGCATCGAATCCAGCTCCCCGCAAGCTAGCATCTGAGAGCCAGTTACCTGTGCTTTCATAACCGTGGGGGCTGGACTTCCGGAAACAACTATTCAGTAAAACTGTGCCGTATGAAGTACCCCGGCTGTAAATACTGTAAATACCCGAAAGTGCTAGAGGATGATGCCGTTTGCTTAAAAATACACACGTGAGTAAACAAACAAGGAAGTGAGACCCTTGAGGCTGGGAATATGGCCTAGTGGGTAAAGTGCTCGCCTCGTATACGTGAAGCCCTGGGTTCGAGTCCTCAGCACCACATGCATAGAAAAAAAAAATCCAGAAGTGGCGCTGTGGCTCAAGCAAGTGAGACCCTCAGGTGCTAGGGGCCACGGCAAAGTGAGGGTGGGAGCCAGATCCGCCTCCCCGCCCCCCCCCCCCGGGGAACAGGAAGTGATCCAGCCTGGCCCATGGCTCCACAGGAAGGCAGAAACCGGGAGCTACAGTCCTTACGCAGAGCTGGAACCCACGCTCTCGATAAAGAGGAAACGCTGAACTCTAACCCACCAAGGAGCATCTATCTACTCAGGGCTCCCAGGAGGAAAAAGAATCCTCCTTTATGCTATTTGTGTGGCACACGGATCCCTAAGTCGGCCTTGCTGTGTTCAAATCGCTGGAAGGAAGGACAACTCGGGAGGCCAACCGAGCAGGTGTGTGGAACAGAGGAAGGAGAAGAAGCCTGGGGGCGCGGGGGGGGGGGTGGGAGGGGGGCAGTTAGAACGGGGACCCAGGGCGGGGAGCCACCTGTGCAGACGAAGGGAGGCAGCAGGAAGCCAAGGACAGCTGAGGGTTGCCGGAAGCCACTGGAAGCTGGGATTTGTTCTTAGGGTCTCGGAGCCCAGCTCTTAGGGATGGTCACGCCAGCAATGACAATGACAAACAAGTATTCAGAAAGCACTCAAGAGGAGGGGAGCGAAACCGCTGAGGTACGGCAGCGCCTGAAGAATGTGTGACCAAGTCTTCCATATCGGATGAAAGAGCAAAATCCTTAAAGGCAGGCAAATATAAATATAAGATTCTCAGATAATTTAGATTTCTTTCAGCCAGGCATGATGGCACACACCTATCATCCCAGCTCTTGGCAGGCAGAGGCAGGAGGATCTGTAGTTCGAGGCCCAGCTTGGGATACATAGCAAGACCCTGTTTAAAAAAATAAACGTAGGTCCAGTAGAAGTATGTTCTGTGGGGGTAGTTGAGGCATTTGCTCCTGAATTTTACATGTAATGGGCTTCTTGTATTTTGCTTTTGCTTTCTAACAGCTCCAATCTAACTGGACAATCACAGAGAGTCTTCGATGGGATAAATAGAAATAAACACTCGCCCCGCGAATCTTTACGAAATTACTACGCAATGGCAACAGGGAAGAAGACCTCGTAAGTTATCACGTGGCCTAAAGCAATGGATGACGGCCATTTCCCTCTGGTGAAAACAGAAGCCAAGGGATGTTGGAAGTGGAAACGCCAAGGGCTGAGGAAGGGCCCCTAGGTCCGTCGGTGCTGGACCAGGACCCTCTCCTCTACCCTCCATCTTGGTGACCTCCAGGAAGGAGACCCGGCGCCTCCCCGCCTGACTGTCCCTGCACCATGCACCAGGCCTCCACGGGCAATGCAGCTCGAGACTCCAGTCCGCTAGCTCTCGGGTCCTTCGCCGTGCATCTCTCAGTAATCCATCCCCAGAGCTGCGAGCCCCACGGGGTGAGACGGACGGCAAGTGTGTGGAGGTGCCCACTCTGCTCACTCCACCCAGGCTACCCCCGGGTTACTTGAGGCTGCAGGGCAAGGGGGTGGGGGCGTGGGTGAGGGGAGAGGGTGCAGTTCTCAGGCTTGGGCAACCCTAGCGCCCCCCCTGCCACGCCTGAAAGTCGCAGGACGACCCTCTAGCTCTCCCCCTCGGAGAGCTGAGCCCCCGCCCCCCCCACCCCTTTCTCTTTGGTTTCCTTGTGGCCTGCAATCGGGGAAGTTCTTCCCAGAGTCGCCAGGACAAACTTGTTTGGCAGCCTGAAGCAACCCCACCCCCTCAGACTCTCCAGGCTTCGCGCTACATAAATCAAGCCCTGCCTTTGAATGCCCCAGTGAGCACCCCCCTCCCGCCCGCCCCCCTGACCCTGTCAGAGACCTCTGTGTGGCTGAGTGGCTCCTAACCAGGGCCTGGGGGTGGGAGGGGGGGCAGGGGTGGGGAAGGGCTCACCGGTCAGCTATTCCAGAAGGGCAGATGGCGCCCGGCGCTGCTCAACTATGATATTCCCTTATTCCCGTTCTTGAATGGGCGGGATATCCTTCGAAATCCTTCCAGAAGGAACCGAGGGTCCGGCAGTCGTCCAGTTGTTTGAAAAACCAAACCAAGCAAGCAGAAAACTCACTGCAGCTTCAAAACAAAGTGAACTTCCTGCAAAGAAGACATGAGTTTCTGCACGGGAACTGCCTGCCGTCTACAGCGCTCAGGCCGCCGTTAGACACACAAAACGCACACGCGTGGGAGGGGGCGGGCGGGGCTCGGCGTGCAACCCGCGTGCGTGTTCTTTCTAGGGCCGCTCTGTGTGGTTTGCACGCGTGTTTATGTATGTTTGTGCGTGTACTCTGCACGCGCTCTGCCTCTGTGTGGGTGTGTATGTATTCACACGCTTGTATGCATTCATACGCACGGAACCTGTTGAGAGGAGGGGTGGGGTGGGGGGGAGGTGAGCAGATGCGGTCATCCTATTTAATGAACACTGTATAAAAATTGAACTCTATTGCCCGAGGGTAGGGATGGACGGTGGGGGGAGAGCGGAAGCGGAAGAGAGACATTGACCCAGGTGCAATGTGCTCACGGCCCGGCTTCTGGAATCGAAACTCCTGGGTGCGACTATTTAATAAGATCATCAGACCTTCTTTAAAAAAGATGTCTGCCCAGATTGCCTTCACCGCCCCCCCCCCCGCACCATACATATACATACATATATTTATATTTGTGTTTGTGCTGGTCTTGCGGCTTGAACTCAGGGCCCGGGCACCGTTCCTATGCTTTTTTTTTTGCTCAAGGCCGGCACTCTACGACGTGAGCCACAGCTCCACTTTCAGCTCTTGGTTCGTTAATTGGAGGTAAGAGTCCCACAGACTTTTCCTCCCCAGGCTGGCTTTGAACTGCCATCCTCAGAGCTCAGCCTCCTGAGTAGCTAGGATTCCAGGCCAGAGCCGCCCGTGCCCCGCTCCCTTTCTTATTTTAAAGTGGGTCGATCTGCCATTTTCACTCCGCCCGCCCCTGTCTCCCCCTTCCGCGTGCGTGCGTAGCATCCTGGAGAGGCTGCCGGCGCCCGGGTGAGATGGGGCTTGGGTTCGAATTCTGCCATTTCTCCTTGTTCTGGGGCCAACTTGTGAAGCCTCTGCTCCCCGCCTCCCCCCCCACCCCCCCCCCCACGGTTGGAAAGCTCTAATCCTAAAGGCCCCGCATCCGAAGGGCTGTCAAGCACGAGGCTTTTTGAGACCCTACGAAGTAGCACATTCTACTTTGGGCCTCGTGAGGCAGGACACAGGCACGCTCAAAGTAGTGTGCACAAATGCCGTGGGCCTACGCTCAGGGAGAGACCCATCCCAGACAAAAGAAGCAAGGGAGGTCTTTGGGCAGCCATTGGCAGGAGGAGCAAAGGGCCTGGGGCAGGAGGACCATGGGGTAAGTTAAGAGATCGCATCAAGGATAAAGCTGCTGTGGCTGGGCGCAGCCAGCGAGGAGGCCGGCCCAGGGGTGGGCCAGACAGAGGTAAAAGGACCAAGCATCTGAGAGCCAGGGCAGCCTTTCTCTGGTGACGGAAGTCGCTGAACTGGGACTCACATTCTAGAAGGCTCTTTTCCGCTCCACGTTGTACTGGGCACACGACATCTAAACATCTCCCCGTCGCACACGTAAGACGGAGGGCGGATGTGCCGAGAGGATCACACGCGTATCCTGTTGTTCGCTCGGCCATGGTCCTGGGAGCTAATGGAACCAAATCAGTCAACCGTTTAAAACAAAAATGACACAGGAGAGCAAGAAGAGGACTCCTGGTTGGGCCTCGTAACAAGTGCCGTGCAGTGGCCCCCCCACCCCCACCCCATTGTCAGGGGGGACTCAGATCAACTCTGGGACCTAAATTCTAGCCAATGACTCAGAGCTCGCTGGATACGTGAGTGGTGGCCATTCAAGTTCTCCGTGATCACCCACCCAGTGAACCAACTGGAAAGACCCCACCCCCACCCCCAAACTGCACTGCAGGAAGATGGACCCATCCCCGCCCCCCCCCCCCCCCCCCCAGAACACAGGCAATGTGGTTCCGTAGACCGGGCGTTGCTGCCTCCCTAATTCGGGCGTGAAAGCCCTCATCTCCTGCGGGAGCCGCGTGGAGATGGGCTTGTGTTTACGTACCCGTGGATGAAGGGGCATGGAAATGGGGTCTTTGTGGCACAAGTTGTGTCTTCACGAGAAGAAGGGGCCAGAGGTCCTGAAGCCCAAAGTCCCCGAGTCCCACGTTAGCCCGGCCGCAAATGGAGGTGGAGAGAGGAGCGTTATCCCCGCAGCCATGGGAAGACCCGGTCGGCCACCATCAGGGGTGCAGACACCGGCTTCCGGTTCGCGAGGGGGAACTGGGGGCCGGGACTGAGCAGGACGCGCAGCGTTCACTCCGTCCCGGGTCACAGGAGAGGCCGGGTTGACCATTAGCTCCATCTTTGTTCTTGGAGAACTTCCAGAAAAGCTGTTATGACTTTGTTACCAGACCGGGCCAGACCAGAACAAGGTGGTCTCTTAAGGATTTTATTTTTTTTTGTTCTCCAAGATAAGAAGAGTTGCTTAAGAGACAGTTCACCTGGAGACGGGTTGTCTGGCTCTTTTTCTCCTGCTAACAGGTGATCGTGAAGGCCCTGCAGCAGCAGAGATTAGCTTCGGGCAAAGGGCACCCAGGACAAAGCCGAGGGACTTTCAGTTCATCCACAGGCCTGGGCAAATGCATCTTTTGTCTCTTACAGTCTCTCTTGCTCCTCCCTGTGAGGACAGGGTGAGAAACTGAGGTGGGGGTTGGAGGAGCCCTCCTGGGTATGCGGGCCTTGGCCTGGAAGTTTCCTGATGTCTAGAGAATCAAGAGGCAGACTTTTGTCACTTTATTCTCCAGGCCTTGGGCATTTCATAACAGCAAAATGCATCCTGGGCTGACTCATACGTGTGGATACGGAAATCCGCCAGGAATCGTGTGTGTGCGTGTGTGTGTGTGTGTGTGTGTGTGTGTGTGTGTGTTGGTACTGGGCTTGAACTCAGGGCCTTGCACTCTAACTTGGCTTTTCCCTCCAAGGTTAGCACTCTACCCCTTGAGCCACAGCTCCACTTCCGGCTTTTTGTTGATTCACCCACCGGAGCTGAGCGTCTTGTGGAATGGCCTGCCGGAGCTGATGGGAATCTGCGATCCTCGGCTCTCGGCCTCCTGAGTAGCTAGGATCACAGCCGCCAGCATCCGCGGGGGGCCTGTGACAAGTGAGTCAAGATTCTGGAGCAGTTCAGCGGTGTGGTGTTTGTTCTGTCCACGGAAGGCTTCCTCTCGGCCAGGAGGCTGGAGCTGACAGGAGCAGGCTGTCCTTCCCAGACCACATCATCAGGGCCGCCCACCCGGGCCCAATGTGTCCCCATGGGGAGTGGAGCCCCCCCCCGCCCCCCAGTAAGCAAAGAGACCCACCGGGCGAGATCAGCCCGCAGCGTCCTTGTGAACCTGAGCGGCGGGGACAAGCCCCACCATTCCAATGTTCCTCCAGGCACTTCGAGGGGACAGTCACTGACCTTTGACCATGCCACAGCATGAGACGGGACACAGTGACACAAGGGACACATCCCCAGGGGACTTCCAGGCCAGCGAGGAAGAGAGATGGGAACTGAGACCCTCCATGCACCTAGTGGGGACATGAAGAGGACTCCAGGGATGGGAAGGCGATACTGAAGGGCGAGAGAGAGAGAGTGCTCCCCCCCCCTACAGCCCAATCAATGTCCCATGTCCCAATGTCCCCTGTCCCAATTCCCATGTCCAGCGTGGAAGGTGAAGCGACCCAGATCACACACACGGTACTTCCCAGAAAGGGTGCAACCTGCGTGCGTGGGCAGCTTCGCATCCTAGACTCTAGGTGCCACGAGCACTGTCGGAAGGGGGCTCCGGCCAGTGGGATCCAGAAATGAACGAGCTTTCGGTGTGAGCCACAGAGGTCAGGCAGGCAGGCAGAGAAGATGGAAAACAGGTTTGTCGGGTCATAAATATCTTACTTGCTGGGCTCAGCAGGCTGCGGGTTGATGCTTGCCCTAATAAACAACGATCGATTACATTCTAGTTTAGAACTGGGACACTGTGTGTGCGTGCGTGTGTGTGTGCGTGCGTGCGTGCGTGCGTGTGTGTGTGTGTGTGTGTGTGAGAGAGAGAGAATCGGGGCTTGGACTCAGGGCCTCGGCCTTGTCTCTTAGATTTCCGCTCAAGGCCTTCTCCCCTCCCACTTGAGCCACGGCTCCACTTCTCTGGCCTTTGGTGATGGATTGGACTTCTGGGCCTGGTCTGGCTTCCTTCAAACTGCACTCCTCAGATCTCCACCTCCTGCGTAGCTGGGATGAGAGGGGTGGGTCACCAGGGTCTCGAGGAGCATGTCCTGTGCTTGACCACGCATTTAACCCCCCCCCCATCCCCCCCGGGGCCGGAGCATCCTGCCTGGGAGAATAACATCCCCGGCTTATCACCCAACATCGGGTGCGCTGCGCTGGATTCCTAGGAACACAAACGGACAGACAACAAAAAGTCAAAGGAAGACGTGGCGGAGGACTGTTCTTCAGACGGGGCAGAGCGAGGCCCTGCCGGGGGCGTATGGGCGACCATGCTGGCCGTCGTATCCGCATCCTTTGGAATGGAAAAGCTCCCCCGGGGACAGGTGCATGCTGTGCTAAATCACAGCTTCAGACCCTGAAGACGCCTGTTGGTCTTTAGGTACCCCAGAAGCCAGGGTGCGGCTCTTCTCTTCTTCTCAAGATGGAGTCTCCTGGACTTTCCTTCCCCGGCTGGCTTCGAACTATCATCCTCCTGCTGTGTTTTGAGTGGTGGCCCCTTAAATGTGGACTCAGTTTACCTCCATCCACCCAGAGGCAGAGGAAGGGATACTATTTAGGAAAAGGATCACTGTAGATGTAGCTAAGAGTCTCGGCAGGAGACCATCCAAGGAGGCCAAGGAGAGGTGGAGGCAGCAATCAGAGAGGGCTGTGTCTTCAAACTAAGGGACCAACCACCAGCTAAGCGTCCCCACCGCCAGCTGGAGCTGGAGAGAGGCCTGGAGTCCACTCTTCCTCGGCCAGCAGAAAGCCGTACCCCTCTGATATTTGCATCTTCCAACTTCCTGCCTTCCCCGCCCCCCCGCCCATGCTGCTGTGAAGAGATGCATTTCTAGTTTTGTTTCTGTGGTGTGATTTGGTGTGGGGAGTACTGGGGTTTGAACTTACGTCGGAGCTTGCTAGGCCAGGGTTCCAGCACTTGCGCCAGACCTCCCAGCCCTTTTAAAAAATGTTAGTTATTGTTTTGGATAAGATCTTATGATTTTCCTGGAGTCAGCCTCAGATGGTCACCTTCCTACTAAGGCTTCCTGAGCGGCTGAGATTTTACAGGCGCGTACCACCCCACCCACAGCAGGTGCTGTTATGTTAAGCCCTGCAGTGGGTGTGGTAGCTTGCTACACGCAGCAGCCACAGGAAATGAATACACCTCCCAAAGAAGCTTCCCCTGCCTGCTAACACCCGGTGCCCCTTCAATCCTTGCCTTATACTGGGGTTTAATGACAGACCTGCGGGCAAAGTCAAGGTGTCAGTATACTTGGTGTTTGGTCTGATGGTGATCTTTGAGAGGCATGGATGCCGAAAGATGAGGATAATCTGGAAGGAACTGGAAGGATCTAGAAGGAACCGGAAGGATCTGGAAGGAACCAGAGGGATCTAGAAGGGACGACCGCAGAACACATGAAACAGAAAGTGTTCCAACGAGAGAACGAGCTGGTGAATACTGGAGAGTGCACACATGGAGACATCGTCTCCAACGGCCTGCTGCCCGCCCCGCCTCGTGGGTGGTGGTGGTGGTGGTAGCAGGAGCTGTGTGGGGCTGGCCACCCCTGGCTCTGTGTGGCTTGTGATCTCTCTGGCAGCCGTTGTTAGCTCTAGAACATTCCCAGCCCCCACAAACAAAGAAATCCTGAACCTCTCCACACGCTCTCTCTTCCACCCCAACGCTGCTTCCTCTACCAGCGACTTACTCTCTCTTCTTCCTTGGTCGAATGGCTTCACACAACAGTGAAGCGCTTTGACTTGCCCAAGGTTTGCCGGTCTTGTCTGCCTTGCGACCTGTGTCACTGTTTCATTTCTTGTCACAGCTGAATAATATTCCATTGTGTCAGCCAGCGTGCTATATGTGATTTATACATTCCTTAGTTGGTGGACCTTTGGGTTCTTTTCTTTTGGGGGTGGGGTGGGGCGGTTATGAACAATGCCACTATTAACACTGTTGTACAAAGAATTCCTGAAAATACGTTCTTTTATTTCCCTTGGGCCTAAAGTATCAAGGAGAAGTGCTAGAGGGTCCAACATCTCGGCAAGGAATTATTGGATCAATGGTCATTCTCTTCAACTTTTTGAGGAGTGGTCAAGGTGTTTGCACAGAGTTTGGGCCATTTTACACCCTACCGGCAATGTCTGATGGTTGCCAGCACCTGTGACGGCCCAGGGATTTGGCATTGCCTTTTAGGTTTAACTTAGGCAAACTCTAAGAAGCGCAGAGTGGCATTCCGTAGTGGCTTCGCTTACATTTCCGGGGTGACGAGTGTCTTTTCCTGCGATGCCTGGCAATCCGTGACTCTTCTTCAGAGAGATGTCTCTTTAAATCTTTGCCTGTTTTTAAAGCGGGTGCTTTCTGTCGTTGGCTATATGGGTTTTTTGTGTGTGTGTGTGTGTGTGTGTGTGTGTTTATTTTTTATGTGCTGGCATGGGTAAAATTAGCGCAAGGTAAACGTGATCACATGACGGTCAACAGAGACATTTTCACTTGCAACGTACTGGAGGCGATGTGATTGCTGTTTATAAAACTGGGTTTCTGTAACCGCAGCTACAGGAATGTCTCTGGAGACAATCTGAATCTCAGAGAGTGGAACCGAGAGAAATCCAGCAGCAGCAGCAGCAGCAGCAGCGAGACCTGCTCAGAAAACCACACTCCAGCCAAACATCTCCACGGGGAGAAGCCATGTCCGGTCCTCGGATGCAGATCTGTGGGAGGGAGGGAGGGAGGGAGGGAGGGAGGGAGGCGCTGGCCGTTACAGAGGAGAGCCCGTCCGCCGGGGAGGCCATGGTCGGGGCACGGCTTCCTGGCCAGGCTCTTTGGGCCCCCTGCACTATAAGGAAGGTTTCCCCCAAGTCCATCCATCCGCTCCTCTCCACGAAGCCTTGAACCTCGTAGGGGTAGCGCGTGTCCCGTTCTAAGCCAATCACAAGGCCAAAGCAATGATTAACTTCATGGTGTCTTCCCCCGAAGAGGAGGACAGGGTCGTCCCCGGAACACAAGGCCCTGAGACCCAGGACGCTCTCCAAGCAGGGACCAGGCCCAGGCTTCTGTTCATGCGGCCTTCCTGACACCGCGCCGGCCTCTTCCCTACACGCAGGACATTCCTCATTTTGGGGGGCAGCAAATGGATTCAGATGGATCCCTGTGTGTGTGTGTGTGTGTGTGTGTGTGTGTGTGTGTGTGTGTGTGCGTGTGTGCCAGTCCAGTGGCTTCCACTCAGGGCCTGGGCACTGTCCCTGCACTTTCTCCAATCAAAGCTGGCACTGTACTACTTGAGCCCCCTCTTCTCCTCCACTGCTGGCTCTTCGGCAGTTAATGGAGATGAGATGGACTTTCCTCTGAACCGTGATCCTCAGACCTCAGCCTCCCGAGTTGCTAGGACCACAGGCGTGAGCCAGCAGCGCCCATCTTCTCTTGGTCTCTTAGAGTCCTGGTCAGAAGTTGGAGTTGAGCACACATTGGGGGGGGGGGCGGTCACGCTCACCTCCATATCTCTAACCACTGGGGGAGTCTCAGGGAAGACCCCCCATGAGCAGAGACTTCTGGGAGAGCCAGGCTCGGACACAGGGGGTTTTTCTGGAACAGCACAGTGTCAGCAACTGGAGTCCCAGGCTCCTGGGTGCCCGGGTTCCTCTCGTACAGAAGCCACTAGAACATCCTTTGGGCCTCCGGAAGCAGCAGCCGCAGTATTTGGGGCCAGAAGGTTGGGCGCTGTACTGGCGGTGGCTTGATTTAGAGCGCATCCGTCCCGCTACCTCCTGCACAGGGGGTTCAGGGGACGTGGGGGGGGCCCTACCCTGAGCCCACGGAGGCAGAGTGGGGAAGACAGAGCTCCGCGGATTTTATTCCACGGCTGATGTGGCTTACCGATGGGGATTTCACTATATATTTATGGGGGGCTTCACGCCGCAGTTGGACGTGTCTCTCCGTGGGGTCTCCTTGATTCCCCAGCTGGATCAAAGCCCTCCCAGGCCAAGAGGCAGGGCCGGCCCCGTCCTCCCGGAAGTCCTGCCTGCCCTGTGCGGTGCCCCCCGACCCCCCCACCCCAGAGGCACCGGGGGTGTCCCAGCTGGTGGTGGGCATTGCGTGAGGAATCTCCTGGATTTGTCTGCCCTCAGCTGGCCTCCTACACAAGGCTGTGATCTCAGCCTCTCAAGCTGCTAGGATTACAGGCATGAGCCACTGGTGCCTCGCGCAGGACAGGGCTTCCTCCTGCAAGTCGCCTGTGATGTCCTGCTTGTCCTTTGCCGGTCTCCCGATCACCGAAAATGAGGAAGAAACGCAGGGCTGTTGTGAGAAATAGGATGAGGACAGGGAGACTTCTGCAGGCTGGGGGCCCGCTCCTGGGTGGAAGGGACAGTGTGAATGTGCTGCACCTCCTTCACACGTGACCTTGGAGGAGGTCACCCATCCCCCTTTGGCTCTGTTTCCTCATTCATGAGTGTGGGGAGAGCTAGTACTCTCCTGGGCTCGTGGCAGGAGATGGAATGAAGCTCATGGCCTTTAGCACATGGTCGCCCTCCGACCAGAGTCGCCATGGAGCCCACACAGACCGTCCGGCCATGTAAACTGCATGTGCCTCCGGAGGACTGCACCAGAGGCTCCGACGGACCGCTGCTGGAGGGACCTCGTGCTGTGCGGGGAACAGCGCCAGGAATCCCTGCAACCCCGGTCCGCCGCACTCAGCCAGCAGCTCGGCCCACAGGGGGAAGCCCACTTCGGCTTTTGAAGACGGAGCTGGGGCGCGGCACGTGGCCCGGTCCCATCCCCATCTAGAGCCCCTCACCTTGGCAGCTCCTGTGAGGAACGGACACGGCCCGGCCCACATCCAGAGCGGGCGGAGGTCAGAGGGGCTATGTCCTGCCCTCAGTCTATTCTAAACCACCTTCAACTGAGCCCGGGAGAGCTATTTAAGGAGCAATCAAGACCAGGCCAGGGACAGGTGGCTCACGCCTGTCATCCTAGCTGCTCGGGAGGCTGAGATCTGAGGATCATGGTTCAAAGTCAGCCAAGGCAGGAAAGTCCATGAAACCCTTATCTCCAAATAACCATCAAAAAGACAGAAGTGTACCTGACCTAGGGAAGGGAAAGAAAAACAGGGTGTAAGATATCACAAGAAATGTACACACTGCCCTACTATGTGACTGTACCCTTTTTGCACAACACCTTGTCAAGAAATTTGTGTTCGATTAATAAATAAATTACAAAAAAAATACAGAAGTGGAGTTTATGGATCAAGGGGTAGAGCACCGGCCCTGAGCAAAAACCAAAGCAAAAGCTTGAGGCCCCAGTAGAGGCAGAAAGAGAGAGAGAGAGAGAGAGAGAGAGAAAGAGAGAGAGAGAGAGAGAAAGAGAGAGAGAGAGAGAGAGGAGCATTTTTCCTCTCTCACTGCTCCAGCTAGCAAATGCCTTCATGTGGCCCTCGACGGCCTATTTCTTCCATGGTGAGCAGCGGCCCAGCTGTGGGTATCAGAGCCGAGCCTCTCAGGGTGCACCGTGAGGGAGTCTTCTGGGCCCTTTGGAGGAAAAGGAAGGAAGCTGGGGACGGCACGTGACGGGCGTGGGCCTTGTGTGTGGGGAAGCCGTGGGGGAGGGACGTCGCTGACTGGCCGGGAGCAAAGCTGCGTGGAGGACCGGCGGCTGAGATCTGCGTTGGCTCTCTGACTTTTTCATCCTCCAGAACCTCCTGCCAGCCATCTGCATTTGTACATCATTCGGTCCTTCCTCCCCCACGACGGTGGCATCCACACCGTCAGTCATGCGGGCCGAACACTGGAGAGCCAGGTGCCGGCTGTAAACGCAATCCTTACAGGACGCAGAATCTGAACTTTGCAGGCAACGTTCAGACTGGGCAAAAGACCGCTGCTCTTTCGGATTAAATGCAGCCTCCTAAGCTGTTCGAGGTCAGGGATTCTGCCATTTGTGTTCTGTCTTTTGGGAGACACAGAATGGACGATTATTTACTGAGTATCGAAGGTCACTTGACTCCCTTTGGACGTGTGAACTCAAGGTTAAATTAAGATTGCACTCTAAGTTAAGGTTTTCAGGGCCTGGGCACTGACCCTTAGCTTTTATGCTCAAGGTTTGCACTCTACCACTTGAGCCACAGCTCTGCTTCTGGCTTTTTGGTGGTTAATTGAAGATAGGAGTCCCACGGACTTTCCTGTCTAGGCTGACCTCAAACCTCGATCCTCAGATATCAGCCTTCTAAGTAACAAGGATTACAGTCGTGGACTACCAGTGTCTGGACAATCTTTGCTTACTTTGATTTCCAAAGTTTTTATTCATACAATGGTTAAGGATCCTTAAATGATTTTTCCAACTATGTTTGGTGTGCTGGTGCGTACCAACGGCGTCTGTGACACTTTGATGCCAACTAGCTAATAAGTACCTCCTGTGACAGAGTCCCCATCTTCCAGGGCACAAAGGTGCTTATTGGGTGTTGACTTAACCAGCGTCTGATGTCATGTCACCATAAAGACCCAGGAGGATGCCAGGACCCTTGCTTCATTTTAATTTCAATATTTAATGGGAAGCAAACCTATATTTTATAGAATGGCATTTTGAGGTTTACAGCTAAAGCCAACTAAGATGAAATAGGTCATCTGACCTAGTTTGAGCCTCTGTTTATATATGCCACCTTCTTGTTGGACCCTGGACCCTGGCAGTCAGTGTCTCCTTTTGGCCTTGAGGGGCTCACAGCCCAGCAAAATGGGGGCGTGGAATGCCTGCCATGCTAGCTACTCAGGAGGCTGAGATCTGAGGATGATGGTTCAAAGCCAGCTCAGGTAGACAAGTCCAAGAGACTCTTCTAGCCACTCAAAAGCCAGAATTGGAGACGTGGCTCTGGTGGTAGAGTACGAGCCTTGAACCACAATAGTTAAACCTCGAGTCCAGCACCCAAGTCTGGCACGAACAAATAAAAAGTATGTATTTGCCCAACCTTAGATGAGAAGACTCGGCTACCATGCTGGCTGTAGGCTGGGCAGCTGCTCCTCGGACTCCATTCTGTCCCGGGCCCCGAGGCAGCGGCTAGGTTTTAGCAGGTTAATGCCAAACGGCATGGCTTAGAGAAAGATGGCGACTCCCACTGACAGGCCAGCAGTCGGGGAACCATTACCTGTGCTGTACGTGCTGTTTGCCGCTGACCAGATGAAGAAGTCAGGAAGCTCTGCACCGGAACCCTGCTTCGCCCGCCAACAGCTCTTCCAGGTGACCAAGATGCTTGACACACCGGCCACCTGAGGCTCAGAGGGGAATGTGGCCCACGGCGTTACAGGCGGAATTTGGAGTTGATCTCTTTTGCTCTAGACTTCCGCCCTGCCCAGAGCCTCAGCTACCATTCCACGATTGAGGCTCTTAGGGGGGACCTGCTGAGGGCTCCCACTGATTCTCACCTCACTACTCTCTTGTTCAGCCATTCCTCAACAGTAGCTAGAGCGTGGTGCTCTTCCCACCCACGCCTCCTTGGAAGAAGACGCCTGCCGGGTGAACTCAAAGGTGCTGGGTGCAGCCCCAACATTGAACAGAGACCCAGCAAGACGTTAGCAACTTCAGTTACCACCACCGTGTGATTAGCACAGAGCTACTTCCGGTTCTGTCTAGTCAGATCCTATCTCTAAAGTGGCTAACCATCCCGGATCTTTTAGACTGCAGAAGGCGTAACTCCGTGATGGTCCTCTTAAAGGATGGCATGAGGGAGAGGGCTGGGCACAGAAGGGTTCCTGAGACTCAGCCTCCTGCCTGAGCCTCTATGCCCTCCATTCAGGGTCCCTCTACAAAACAGCCCTCCCACCCACTGCGACCCCGACCCCCCTCTTGAGCTCCCCACCCCCCACCCCTTGCTCAGCCCAGCAACGCGAAAAAAGCATCCACAGATAATGTCCCCAAAGGCTTGATTGTATAAATAATTTATTTTCTGTTCACAGCATCATATGTGTATTATAAAAGATGGGAACAAAGGAGAGAATGATCCTAAGACAGAAAATTACAGCTGTAGATAGAAGGGAAAACCGAAGCCAGGGGACAGGGGTCCTGACACATCACAAGAGCATCATGAAGAGAATGATTCTAGAACCAACCCAGCCTCCCTGGGTCTATTGGAACACATTTCAAAAGCTCACTTGGGGAGGCCAAATTCCCTGTATGTGTAACCCACTCGGCCTCCACAGGCCGGAGGTCTGGGCGCCCACTGACGACTGGAAAAGGGGGGACTCCTCCACAGAGGCTGTCCCGAGGTGTTGCTCTGCCTCCCCTTATCAGAGTTGAAACGGGCTTCCTTCGGTCCGAGTACAGAGATCAATGGAGACTCTTGGACTATTTGTTGGTACACACACCACAGGGCTTGACTTTACTGTACACTTACTAACAGTGAACTGCACCCTTTCAGTACTGGTAAGAAGACAAAACCATCCTGCATCACTGTGAAAGCAGGACAGAGTCAGGACCTCGTCAGCACGACAAGGTTACAGTATTTGGCATCTGCAATGTCACAAAATAAATACATTATTCTCTCCATAGTGTGGAACTACCAAAATGCAAAGTGCTTAAGAAATTGCTGCATGTGAAGAAAATAAAGAAAGATGATTTTTTTTTTAAATTTTAATAGTTCTCTACAGAATCTTCAGACCATGGGGCCAGCCCATCGAGAAGCCAGTGAATCTGCTGTCGCTGTGTAAACTGAGATCTTAGCAGGATTTTCAATGCTTCTTAACTCTATTTTCTCTACTGAGTTTATACAAAAAAAGACCAGCACTGGAGGGGTACCAAATACACCCACAAGAGGGAAGGAGGATGGGCTGCTAAACGGCTGCTCTAAAAAAAACAAGACAACAAAAAACAAAAACAAAAAAAACCTTGTCTAAGAATTGGGTTGCAAGCCAAGAATACTGCATCTGGCTCTTAAATCTACTTCCGGAGTATAATGGACAATAGCATGGGTTTGCAATGTGACTTAACTCCAAGTTCCCTCTGTTCAGTTCCTATCAGCCTTCTTTGCAAAGAAGTGTGTCACCCTGTGTGCGGGCCGGGAGGGGGGGAGGGGGGAGATCAAAACTCTACCTGGAAACATAGGAAGACAGATACAAATCCAGCCTTTGTAAGTTTCCCTCTGAATACCATGTTTCAGGGTAAAATGACAGCTTCCACAAGCCAAGACTCAGTCCTGATTGATTATAAAGGATATTTTTTTTAAATTACATTATTAAAAATATGTCTTTCTTCTTCTTTCCCGTTCTCTATTTTTTCAAAGCCTCTTTCAAGTAAATGGGGAGATGCCTGAGGACCGGGAGCCATGACGTCACAGGCTTCATTGAGCTCACGCACCCGGGGGGCTGAGGGCCTGGGTTGGCCGGAGAGGGGCAGGCAGGCTAGGAGGCCGGTTCCCTGGAGATGAAATCGCAAGGACTTCATCCTGGGGGGGCTTTTCCTTATCTCTGAAATCCATGCAAGGAGGTCAACTTTTGCAACAAGGTGGGGTTTTATTTTTTTGGCGCATGACATCAAATCCTCTAAGGAGACATTGAGAATGAAATACTGAAACCAGATAGGCCACAAGAACCAAATTAGACATCTAAACACGTTGCCACTTGCAGCGTCAAGGGACAGAAAAGGCAGAACAGTCTTTTTTTTTTTTTTTTTACCCCTAAGGTGAATATTTCTAAGGTGAGTATTCATTTATAAAAAAGGTTTTTTTTTTAAACATGTCTGAAAATCCATCACCAGGAGGTTAGTATTACAAGAGATATATCCCTTGCAAAAAAAAAAAAAAAAGAGAGAAAAGAGAAAAAAGGAAAAAGAAAAAAAAAGCCATCTTGCAATTTAGCACACTCATCAGTAGCTGGTGTGCTCACCCAAATCAGTCAGCTGAGAATTTAAAATTGAACATACATGGGCCCGGGTACCTAATGCTGATTATGCCACGGTGTGTGTGTGGGGGGAGGGGAGGGGTCCTACACCCCACTCCCCTCCCCCAACCCAGCATCTTGCCCTTTAAACACCTTTCACCCTTCTGCAGTGGATGGATCCTAATCCCGCCACCTCCAACGTTTATTTATTTATTTTGTGTGTTTCCCCTCATTTTCATTGGTCTCTTTGTATAATTACGACCTACCCATGGACCAGGGCCAAGCCTCCCGGAAGAGGTCTCATTCCAGGCCCCAAAGCGGTTCCCGATAGAAGGAAAAACAACCACCCCCAACCCCGGCACTGGGGCATCTGCGTGGCCATCCCTCGCCAAGGCCACCAGCCCCGTGCGCCCTCCGGCTGGCTGCCCACGGGCCCAGGCGGTCCTGCGTGGGGGGGGGGCTCCAGCCCACACCTAGCTTGAGCATCCCCCCCCCCCCCGCAGGGCAAATCAAATTCCCACAGGGACCCGCCCTGTGATTTAAAATAATTCAGCTTCTACAGCCCCCACCCCCACCCCCTCCTCCTCCCAGGCCAGGGGCAGGCATGCCCCCCCACTTCCCCAATCGGGCGGGCCCCCCGGAGGAGGAGGAGGAGGGGAGGACCCTCCCCAGCGACACCCTGGGAACCGCATACCTGGGGTGACTCAGGTGACCCCCACCCCCCCAGCGGGGGCGGGGCGGCCTGAAGTTCTGGCCCGGCGGGAGGAGGAGGACGAGATCGCTTTTGTTTCTCCGGGTGTCCGAGTTTTCCACCTGGGGGGTGGGGGAGGGGGGTCCCCCACACACACACCCCGAAGGGCGCACGGCGGGGTCCTCAGCGCCCCCCCCCACAACCATCGTGTCCTCCACCCGTCCGTCCCTCAGGGCCGGTGGTGTTCAGACAAAAGGTCCCCGGAGCCGGTGGGTGCGGAGGGGGAGGGGCGGGCTGGCGGGGCGGCCCCCACGCCCGGCCGGGGGTCTCCCCCGCCCTCCTCCTCCTCCTCCTCCCCCCGCAGCCCTGCGTCCGTCCGGGTGGAGACCCGGGGTTAGGTTTGTGTTTTTAAATCCGAAGCGTCGCTTTGGTTCGCTGTCTTTGTTGGCGGGCGGCGGGCGGGCGGGCGGGCGGGCGGGGGGTTCCGCGCCCGGCCCCTTCCACCCACCCATCCGTCCATCCGTCCGTCCATCCGTCCATCCATCCATCCGCCCATCCGTCCCCGGCGGACCCCGCCGCGGGCCGCGGCCGGGCGCGTTACCGCTTCTTCTTCTGCTTGAGGGACTTCCTGCGTTTGAGGATCATCTCGTAGAGCTTGTCCATGCCCTCGGTGAGGCCCTCGCCGATGATGGCGCACGCCGGCTGGACGTGGTAGGTGGTGGCCGGGATGAGCTCGTGCAGCGCCAGCTGCTTCTCGATCTCGGCCACCGGCAGGGACTTGGGCAGGTCCTGCTTGTTGGCGATGACCAGCAGCGGCGTGCCCTGGTTCTCGGCGAACTTGGTCACCTTGTGCAGCTCGGTCTTGGCCTCCTCCAGCCGGTCCACGTCCACCGAGTCCACCACGTAGATGATGCCGTCCGTGCAGCGGCTGTACGACTTCCACAGCGGCCGCAGCTTCTCCTGGCCGCCCACGTCCCAGAAGTGGCAGCTGATGCCCTTGGCCGTGCCGTTGCTCAGCTTGATCTTCTCCGTGTTGAAGCCGATGGTGGGCACCGTGTTCACGAACTCGTTGAACTTGAGCCGGTAGAGCACCGTGGTCTTGCCCGCCGAGTCCAAGCCCAGCATCACGATGTGCAGGGACTGGAAGGCCGAGATGTTGGAGGAGATGTTGCCCATGGCTCCTCGCTGCGGCGCCGGCCACTGCGGCTGCGGCGGGCGGGCGGGCGGGAGGGCGCCGCCCCCCCCTCCCCGACCCTCCCACCCCCTTCCCCCCTACCCGCCCCCCCCACCCCACACACACAGAGCAGTCACGGCCCGCCGCGGCCCCCGCGCACCTGGGCCCCGCCCGCCCGCCGCGGCTACCGGCCGCCGGGAGCTCCGGCGTCCCCGGGGCGCACGGCCCGGCGCGCTCACGCGCCGCGGCGCCCGCGCCCTCGCCCGCCCGCCCGGCCACCCGCGGGCATCGCGTCTCTCCGGGCGGCTTTTGTCTCTGGCGAAGCCGCCGCCGGGGCCGCGGTGGCGGGAGGCTCGCGCCCGGCGCCCTCGCTCGGCACCCGGCTCGCTCGGTGGCTTCCTCGGGCCGCGCCCCCCCGGCTCTCCCCGGGCCTCTGGATCCGCGCGGCGGACGCCCCGGGCCTCCGGGCCGCGCGCGGGCTTGGGTGGTGCCGCTGCTGCCGCCGCTGCTGCTGCCGCTGCTCCCCGGGCGCACCGTGGAGGCGCGGGCTGGGCGCGGGCTTCCCGGGTGTCGCCGCCGGCGCGGCCTCCGCGATGTCCCCGCGCCGCCGCCGCTGCCGCCGCCGCCGCCGCCAGCCTGCAGCGGCCCGAAGGCGCCGGCTCCGCCCCCCGACGCCACGCCCCTCGACGCCACGCCCCCCGCGGCCCACCGAGGCGCGCGCCGCGGCTCCGCCCTCCGGCCACGCCCACCGAGGCCACGCCCCCGCGGCCCACCGAGGCGCGCGCCGCGGCTCCGCCCGCCGGCCACGCCCACCGCGGCCACGCCCCCGCGGCCCACCGAGGCGCGCGCCGCGGCTCCGTCCTCCGGCCACGCCCACCGAGGCCACGCCCCCGCGGCCGCGGGCAGGCGGGGCCCTCCGCCCGCCGCCGGTTTTCCCGCGCTCGGCCGGCGCGTTCGGAGTCGCCCTCGGGGCCCCTCCCGGGCCGCCCGACCGAGACAATGGGCCCGGGAGCCCGCTCTTCCCTCCCTCCCCCCGCCCGCCGCGGCCCTGGGCTCCGGAAGGGGTCGGGGTCCCCGCCGTGCGGCCGCCCCCCGGGGGACGCGCGGACGAGCCGGGCGCTGCGGTCGGGTCGCCCAGCCCCCGGGACGGGACGGCACCAGAAGGGTGTTTCCCCGGAGGGGGGGAGGGCGGGGGGGGGAGGCTGCCGTCCCGAGGCCGCGAACCCCGCCCACCCCCGGCAGAGCCCCTGCCGGGTCCCTTCGGGCCCCAACCCCTGGGGGCGGGGGGGGGGGGGTGGGGAGCCCCGGAGGCCCGGCTGGGAGGAAGACCCCGCCCCAGCTCAGCCTGCTCACCTGCCGGCCCAGACTTCCCCTTGGCCGAGACTCAGTTTACCACTAGACCCTGCAGACACGCAGTGACCCCCCCCCCCAGGGGGAAGTCCTCCCGACCCCCGATCCCCCCACCCCCGTGAGTGGGGCGGGCAGGTGAGCCACCGGGCAGGTGAACCCCGGGGCGGGGGGGGGTGGGGTGGGTGAGAGCCCCGGAGACCAGGTTCACACCCGGGGTTCCAGACAGCACCTGGGGGCAGAAGCAAATGTATCATGGATCCCTTGGAGCTGGCTGCAGCTCGGGTCACCAATGTCAGTGTGTCCTCGTCCCCGGCGACTGGGAATAGTAGCATATGCACATCCTGTGTGTGAAGGGGACTGAGGACACACGGGGTGACAGCGAGGTGTAGGGAGGGCTCTGGACCGTGGAGTATCAGCAGAGGAAGGGGTGATCCTGTCTGCAGGCCAGAAACCCCACAAAAAACAGATGCAAATGCAGTCACAAGGGAAGAGGGTGAACATACCGATCATCTGTGAATAAAGAATACTATGCATGTAATAGTATGCATATAAAGCACTGTGTGTGTGCGCTTGTGTGTTCCTTGTTCCCTAGCTTCCTTTGGCGAGCTGGGATACAGTGTATGACTTGGTTTGTACCAAAGCTTGTGAGGAGTGGGAGACCTGTGGAAGGAAGGACAAGAGCCCTGCCTGCCATCTTGGAAGGCCTAGGAAAACGAAAGCCCTTGCTCTCACCCACTGTCCAGAATCTGCCTGGGATCTGCATGTAGAATGTCAGGTGAGAGACAGGGCCATGTAGGTCACCTGTCCACCTTACCCCATGGGGAAACCAAGCCCCCCCCCCCCCAAGCTGTGGTTTTGCCAAGATGGAGACATGCTGTCCAGGACCAGTGAGTGATTCATTGTTCTGGGACCTGAGGGTATCGGCTGATAATCTCGCTGGCTATAATGATGTAGGATTTGCATATCACCTCATCCTCCTTCCCGTACGCTTTCAACCATGTCTGCAGTACTTCAGATAGGTACCCATCACAATGCAAACGCTGTATAAATTGTTATTCTGTATTGTTTGGGGAACAAAAGAAGAACAATCTGCGGCTGGGAATATGGCCTAGTGGTAAAGTGCTCACCTCACATACATGAAGCCCTGGGTTCGATTCCTCAGCACCACATATATAGAAAGAAGCCAAGTGGCGCTGTGGCTCAAGAGGAAGAGTGCAAGCCTTGAGCAAGAAGAAGCCAGGGACAGTGCTCAGGCCCTGAGTTCAAGGCCCTGGACTGGCAAAACAAGCAAACAAAAACAAAACAATCTGCACATATTTAGTACAGACAAAAACTGAAAAGAAATAATTTTAGTCAGCAATTGGTGGAATCCGTTTATGTGGAACTCATAGTCACTGAGGGCTGACTAGGTTTATGCTGAGAGTTGAAAGTAACCCTGCTCTTCCTCCCTCCAAACTCCGTCAACACCCTATATTTAAAGTTGTAGGCTGCAGTCAACTGTAATGGACAGAAATTTGACTTACACTGTGTTGGACAAAAAGAGAAGGTACATTTATTGTCATGGGTGGGGGGTAGGATAAGCCTGCCTTTCATGTATGGCTGGATCTAGGAGCTCCAAAGCAGACTTCAGAACAAGTCTTCTCCGTCTGTCCTCAGTGTTTCTGTGTTGTTCTTCTAATTTTTTTTTGGCACTTCGACTCACACCCTTTAGTTTGACAATCCTAGAAGTAAAACCATCCACCCTATTCCAGTAACTTCAACCAAAGCCCAGAACACAGATCCTTTGGGCAGGGCAAAGAAGTCATTGCCACTGTCAAAGAGCGTGAAGGAGCCCAGTGATGGATGTGGCCTGCTGAAAAGATGGTGATTCCCAAAGGAGAACCAGGGAACGGTTACCAGAAGGGCAGATGATAGTGAGTAAGCAGAAATAACAGAATCCAGTGTCATTCCCAATGACATCATCCTGGTACTGGGAACTCTGGGAAGGCAGAAGTTTGCGTTTTTGCAGAAAATTTCTTGGCCTTCTTCAAGGCCTGTCCCATAAATAACCACCCTCTCATGAGCGTGCCTCTTCTTGCTACCTCATCTTTGCCAGTCAGGGATGAAACTGGGCATCAGTCCAGCGTGGCACTCTGAGGAGCGGCTTGGCACCGAGGCATTTGGGAAGGGACAGGGCAGCTGGGTGGGCAGCTGCCTCCTTTGGCCCCCCCCCACTAAAGCATCAAAATGCAGGGCATCTCTGTGCTTCCTTCTCCAGTCAGGGCTGGGTTTTATTCCTCTGTGTGTGTGTGTGTGTGTGTGTGTGTGTGTGTGTGTGTGTGTGTGTGGTGTTTTAGTCATATCTCCCATGAGTTGTCTTGGGACTATGCCGTTTGCTGCTCACCACCCCTGTTCCGACTGCAATCATTGCATTCTGCACCCCCACCGTCGGGGTCAGCAGGAAAGGGTTGTCTGTTGTCCAGTAGGAAAAAAAAAAAGTAGATTAATAGATGCTAATAGAGCCTTCTAGAAAAGAGCCATTAAACAGCAACTCACCATAATTGAACAGCAGCGGCTCTACCTCCTAATTTCACTCCCCGGGTGATAAGTTGATTTTACAGTTGATAATTTAACTTCGAACACATAAAAATGTCATTTGTTTGAGTCAACTAGGAATTTCCTTAAATATGGATTGCAATTGAAAAGCACTGGAATTACGCAGAGGAAAGCAGCGTTTGCCAGCCACTCGTGTCAGACAAGCACGGCCCACCGTGAGTCTCTTTTTCCTCCAATGTACGTACATAAAGGCCAGAGGCGTGGGCCCTGCTGACAGGTGGGTACCGCCAGTCTCTCCTGCGGTCCTGGGGAGTGTCAACCATCCCTTACCTTCTGCAGGCCCTCGTCTCTGAAATGCACCTAAAACTGAAATCGTGTAAGTTTTCAAACAGTGCCGGGCACACAGGAAGTGCCTGTTAGATATGAGAGAGAGAGAGAGAGAGAGAGAGAGAGACAGAGAGAGACAGAGACAGAGACAGAGACAGAGACACAGAGAGACAGAGACAGAGACACAGAGAGTGTGCCAGTACTGGGGCTCGCATTCAGAGCCTGGGCACTGTCTTTTGGCGTGTTAGATCAAGGCTGGCACCCTACCACTTGAGCCACAGCTCCACATCCAGCTTTTGGCCCGTTCATTGGAGGTAAGAGGCCCTCCCCTCTCCCCCCCCCCCCCCCCCCCCCCCGCCCCGGGCCTTTCTTGCACAGATAGCTGCTGCACTGCAGTTTCCCCTCAGGGCCCCGTAGCCGCAGCGGTGGGGTAGACATTGCTCCAGGAATGGCTGGTGCTTCTGGCAGGGATGAATTTCCCTTCCGGCGGTGATTTCCGGTTCTCTGCACCCATGGGGGGAACTAGGCCTGCAAGGCCTCGGCTATTTCAGGTAGACAGAATGCTTTCCCCGGACAGTGACTGGGAGATGGGTCCCTGCCGGCTGGCTGGCTGCTTCTTCCTCCCCCTCCTCCTCCTCCTCCTCCTCCTCCTCGCAAACAGTGTGGCACTGATCAAAAGCCACGTCCACGGAGCGTCCTTGTGATCTTGGCTTGCTTGGTAAGGTCGATAGCATTAAATGCCAAGCTGAGCCTCCCTCCGGGGCGGGGGGGGGGGATGGAGAGGAGGGGGGCTTCCCGGGGCCTGTGCTGCACACACACACACACACACACACACACACACACACACACACACACACACACACACACACCCGGAGCCAGGTGGGCTGCCCTGGGCTGGGGCCACGGCCCAGGTGTGACTGTGCTGAGGCTGAGGCAAGAGCGCCCTCTACCGCGCCGCCCGTGTAAGAGCCCCGCGGGGGCCTGTCCTGAGCTCGGGGTGCAGCCTCTCTGGGGGGCTAAGATTGCCATCTGAGAGGTCTGTGGAGGGCAGGAGGGTAATTAATTGACCGGGTCAGGTTTCCGGGCAGGACCTGAGGGTTGCCGTTGTTGTTTCCAGGAAGCGGTGTGAGTAAGCCGGAACTTGCAGGAGAGGTGAGCGACAGCTTCCAGGAAGCACGGCCGAGCTGCCGTGGGAAGGAGCCCCGTTCCTGCCCCTAACTGAGCCACGGGCCTGAGCGATCACCGGGGAGACCCTGGAAGGAAGGGGCGAGGGAGGACGGGGCAGGGGCACCACCCAGGGCTGCTCTGCGGCAGGTGCACGGGGGGGGGGGGCGGGGGAAGGGTTGGGTGGGATGAAATTCTTTCGCTTTTGTGATTTTTCCAGTACTGGGGGGTTTGAACCCAGGGCCTCACGCTTTGCTCGGCCAGAGCCGTACCGCTGAGCCGTGCCGCCCAGCCTTTGGTGCAAAGGAAAGAGAATCTGTTATAGGGAGACTTCGGCATCATTTAAGCCGTCCGGGAAGTAACAAGGACCCACGCGCTACCGTCATTGATTTTAAGGGGCGGCGGGGGCGGGGGGGGGAGGCGGAAGGTCAGGTTGCTTTATTTTCAAGTTTTGCTAAGTCACAAGGTTCACACAATTCAAGTTCTCCTTTGCCCAACTGTTAACACTCGAATTTTTGTATCCTTGTTGATGATTTTGATATATATATATATATATATATATGCCACGATTTTATTGTTTGCACACTCAGGTCCCACCTCTCTATCTCTACTGCACGCCCCAATAGAGATGAAAATTTAGAAGCCATCCTTGTTCCTATCAGCCTCAGTTTCAAACTGTTACTTTAAAGTCTTATCGCAGCAGCATCTCCGACGTGAGCTCTCATCCGGGATGTTAAGCCCTCAGACTTGAGGAGAGAGAGTTGCTTCCCCCAAGGGTCAAATCCATTTAGCCAAAGGGAAGGAGATGTGTGGCGCAAACGTCATCTTTGACTCCTTGACGAATTCGATCACTGGGATTAAGTTTTGACTCTGATAGCTACAGAGAAGCTGTAAGCCCAGGTAACAAATACGCATCAGGCAATTCCGAGCTGCACCGTGAATTAAAAACCGCTTGATGGAAACTCGGCGCCTTCTCCCAGCCCCCCCCCCTTTCCTTCTGCCCCGCACCCCCAGGTGAACTGAGATGCTTATTTGTCTCATTTAATTAAAACCCACTTGGCTGGACCCAGGAGGGAAGGAACAATTGTGCTTTTGTGCTCTACCTGTTGTCTGGACTGCGGCAGAGGAAGGGGTGCACTGCCAGCCCCCCCATCCCCCGCCCCGTGTATTTAATTCCTGGTCACTCGGGGCAGCTCTTCCCTTACAATACAACAGTTGGCTTTGTGAGCAATCCTCTATGTCAACGTGTCCCGAATGGCTGAATGGAGACCTTTGGCTCATTGCGGCTTATGGTGGAGAAAGGACCACTTCAGGTATTGTTTCCTTCTTAGTAGCTACTGGGACTATGTAAATTAATCCCGTGCCCCATCCATTACAGAAAAAAATCTTTTAATCTTTGCTTCTTCTCCCTCCCCCCAATCTCCTAGAAGCATTTTCCTAAGGTCAAAGGTGACCAATGGAAAAACACAAAGGCTTTTTTTTTTTTTTTTTTGGCTCCATTCTTGCCTGGCCTTTCAACACTCAGTCCTTTTGAAAGTTCTCCTCCAAGAAACCTGTAAGCTGGGATGGTATTTGTCATCCTAGCTCCTCAGGAGGCAGAGGAGGTCGAGGATGGCCGTTCGAGGCTGTTCCTAGGTAAGATCAACTAGAAGCAAAGGGCAGAAGACATGGTTTGAGTGACAGAGAGCTGCCCTCGCAAGCATGAGGCCCTGAGTCCAATCCCCAGCACCGAAACCAAAAGAAAGAAAGAACACAAGCCTTCCTCAGGAAGCCCAGTGGCCACGTTGGTCCCTTCTCTGGTCACGAACCCCATCCGCCACCCGTGATTTCTTAGCCTCGAGGACCGTCAGGAGATCTCCGTGCTCACGATGAAGAGTGTGCTAGATTCAGACCTCCCCCGACCCTCTCTCCTCCTCTCCTCTTCACCAACGTGACCCAGCAAATGCATCGCATCAAGCCAGCGCCAGACCTTCAGGAGGTCTTTGCCATTCCTTCCTTACACGGGAACCCCGCACATCCGCTCAGCCAGAGGATTGTCCTTCAACATTAAAACCGTGGGCCCTGCCAAGGAACATTGATTGGCTCTCTTCAGTGGAAGATAGCTACTTCGACTTAGATCTTGGATGAGGTCTTATTTTGAATGTGGTAAATGGCAGCACCCCAGAAACAGGCCTCTACTCTGCTTGGGCACCAGGGAGAAGGGTGGCCAATCCCATCAGCAGGAAGGCGGTCCTCAAAATGCAACCCTTAATCTCTAACATAGCCCTGAAAGATTTGACTAACTTGTTGGCGTCCTGAATGAAACAAGAAGACCCACGACTACTAGGGAATAGTAGAAAACACAGGAAATAAGAGACCTGACCAAAACTACCAAGGTGAGATGAAATGATTGAAACAAACACATAAATCCCAACTATAGAGAAGGAGAACTTGTTCTTTTTTCTTATTTTTGGTCTTATTTTTATTTTGGGCAAAGACATCACTATTTTTAAGGATTATCTGGCTATTTATTTATTGGTTGTCAGTTATGGGCCTCTCCCTGAGCCTCTCTGTGCTCAGGACTAGCACTCTACCACTTGAGCTACAGCGCCACTTCCAGTTTTCTGGTGGTTCACTGGAGATAAGAGTCTCACCTACCTTCCTGCCTGGGCTGGCTTTGAACCGTGATCCTCAGATCTCAGCCCCCTGAGTAGCTGGGGTTACAGGCAGGAGCCAGCAGGGCCTGGCTGGATCAAGTCCTTTAATGGCTCGTAGATGATAAAGATATCTTTCCAGAGAAAAGTTCAAAAGAACCAAAGATCGGGGTTGATCATTTCTGATTGGGTGAACCAATGCACACTCAAATGTGCAAACGGAGCACGTCTGACCACAGTCGTTCTTTTCTTAACGGTGACGGCATGACCAGCGGCACCCAAGTCATTCCAGAGATCGGATTATTCCTTTTCCGAAAGCGCTGTCGCTCAGATTCGAAATATCCCCCCAAGGCCGCGCTGCACGGACTCAGTCACCGACCCGTGGTGCGTTTGGGAAGTGGGGGACGCTAGGAAGCGGGACCTAGTTAGAAGGAGTGGGTCCTTGGGGACATGAGCTTGGGATCTTGTGCCGACCCCGCCTCCCCTCTGCTTCCGGGCCTCCATGAGGTGAACCCAGACCACCACACCTTCCCGCCACGGTGCTCCAACGCACCAGAGGCTCAGAAACAACGGGGGCCGGGCACCCGTGGGCCAAGATTCCAGAGACCGTGAGCCAGCACCCACCTTTCTTCCTTTCAGGTTGCTTAGGTCAGATATTTTTCCACGGCAGGGGAAAGCTGACTCCCCTACGGACAGGACCTGAGGATCCAGCGGTGCCTCTCTAGAGCCCCACGCAGGGGAGGCTGGGTGAAAACCGCCATCACGAAGTTGATGGTGTAGGGGGCATGAACAAGCTAAAGCAGGGTCAGGAGACCCCAGGGCACCGTATTCAAGAGAGCACCGAAAGCTTTCTGACAAAGGAGGAAGCAGCCGGATCTGCCCTGCCGTGGGGACCGAGGACTTGCACCCCGCGTCGAGGAAGGCTGATGTTCTCAGGAGCACCTGGGGCCTGGGGTCACCTTGCAGGCGGAAGCCTGTCTTCCCTCCTTCCCTTCCCCTAGTCCCCCTTCTCCCTGGGGTCTGCATCCTCTCCCAGCACCTCTGCACGCGCGCCCAGCCGGCACCTTGAGCTCTGCTTCCTCCTGAACCAGCACCCTGACACCAGGCTGGCCTCGGGAACCAGCCCTGCCTGCCCCCTGCGCCTGGACCTGCAGCTACCGCCCAGCCATTTGTCGACCTAGATGCAGGCTAGCGTGGCCCATTTTTAATGGCCTGGCTCAGAGTGGAGAAGAAAAACCAACTTAAAACCGTACGTAGCTCAGGAAAATAAGCCTGCAGTTTGTCAACCAGAGAGGGCTTAGTAAAAATAGAAGCCAAAATATACGCGTCAGTTTAGTTCCTGCGTTGGAAAGGGTTACTTATTTCTCGTAGGAATCTAGCTCATTCTTCTAAGATTTCTTAATTTCACGGGCTACATTGTTATTATGATTCTGTGCAGTGCTAAGTGGGTAAAAATCATGAAGATAACCACAATCTTAGGCTTTTTCTTGTCAGAAAAAAATCGTATGTTCAACCCTGTAATTGGGCCTAGGTTTGGGGACAGAGTGATGATATGAGAACTCAGAGTCAGTGGGAATGTCTGTAGGGATACAGAGTCAGTGTAGACAGGACTCTGATGAGAGATTGTTTGTGCTAGCTAGAAACTGGAATGGCTTTGCCTAGCAGTATTATTACTAAATGATCAGAGCTATACTCAAGCCAACAGAAACTTCAGAATAATTTCAAACAAGACACTTCTGTGTGGTGGGATAAGTATAAGTTATACACGTGATAAGGTAAAAATAATCCATAGTCCACACAAGCTCCCAACTCTATGGAAATTTTATATATGTGTCTCTGTGTTTGTATGTGTGTATAGTATGTGCATGTGCACATGTAGGTGGGTGTTAGATATCAGTATGCCATATGCCTCAGTATGTAGAAAGAAAGGAGATGCGGGTGCCATCGTAACTCATTTGTGCAGCTTGGATTTGTGAATAAAAATATTACTTTCAGAAGTAGAGGTGTGGCTCAAGTGGCAGAGTGCCAGGAAACAAGACACAAGAGCGCATGAGGGTCAACCCTCAGTACTGACGTAAAAAGTATTTATTTTCATAAAAGGAGAAATAGTCACAAAGCCTCCTTGAGTTAATGAACGCCATGCACAGAAAGAAATACAAAGTGCCTGTGCAAATGCGCACATTTCAAAGGCCCTAAAACGTATCTTACATTCTGGAAAGAATTAATACGTAAAGTGTCCAGACAGTGAATCACCACTCTGACAAATGCCAACTAGTCCTAAATAAGTGACCTATGTGGAGAAGCATGAAATTCGCAGAAGTAACCTGCAAGTCCATTGGGGTCACAGCAGGGGAAGTGTTTCCGGGGGGAATGTGTGGAGGGACGGACCAGCTTCCTCTCATTTCCTTGCTGCCCCCTCAAGGTCAGGCTGGCAAGGTTAAAGGAAATGCTAACGTTTAGGAACATTCCCTGAGGATGTGCAAGAGCTCTTCTGAACCTTTAACCTTTCAGAAAGGTGTAATATTGCCCAAGTTCCAAATTCTTGGGGTTTTCAAATGCTCTTCTCCGGGGCTGACCCTGAGATTTCCAACAATGGGCTGAAAAGTACCCAGAATCCTGGAGTCATTTTATGCTATTACTCAAAAATGAAAATATCAACCGAGTGTCTGTGGCTCACGCCTGCAATCCTAGTTACTCAGGAAGCTGAGATCTGAGGACCCCGGTTGGAAGCCAGATGGGGCAGGAAGGTCCACGAGATTCCTGTCTCCACTCAACTACCAAAATAAAAGCCAGAAGTGGAGCTGTAGCTCAAGTGGTAGAGCTCTAGCCTTGAACAAAAGAAGCTCAGGGACAGGAGTCCAAACCCTGAGGTGAAGCCCCAGGACCAGCATTTGCACGTGTACCTGTGCATACACACACACACACACACACACACACACACACACACACACACGAAAAAGGAAAAAAAAAGAAAATGTATTCCTTCTGCTGGATACATGCAAATTACCTTTCATCTTGTCATTCAACCTACATATCATTATCACCTTATCACAGGAGAGAGTTGGAAAGGCGCTGCCTCGCTGAGGTTCTGGGGGAAGTGTCAACGCGGGATTTGTCACCCCTTCTGCGTCAGTCCGGGCAGGAGGAAGCCCAAGAGGGGGACGAATGAACGTTTTGACCTTGGCTGTGTGGTTCCGGGTGGACGGATGATCTGTGGTGCCCTTCCTGGAGACCTGGGTCCAGATGAGCCACATAGACAGCAGGTGGGCGGCGGCGGCTCCGCCGTGGTTTGCTCCCCTCCCGCGGCTGCGTGGCGTGGGGACGTTGGAACGGTGTGCTCTCTGAAGGTGCGCATGCCTGCCTCCACGGGCCGTTCCTTCCTCCCGCTGCCTTCCACCGTGCCACGCGTGTGCGTATCCATTGTGTGTGTACGTGTGTGTACACGAGCAGCGCACACCCCTCGCTTCTTCAGGCCTCTTACTGGACTCATATATATATATATATATATATTTTTTTTTTTTTTTTCAAGAACTAGTTCTTCTTTGCTGTCATCGTCCATGAAAGGCATTCGCATGCCGTTCGGATCAAAAGCAGCGATGGGGCATCGGGTTTTCACCGCCCGCCATAACAGCCCTCGTTTCTGTGTTGCTGCTGGCTGGATAAACCACAGTGCGCTTGCTCGGATGGGTCTGGCTTTATCCAGGCAGACAGGGACACACGGGGGTGTGCTGCGGACAATCCCGTCGCCCGGGGAACCGCCGAAGCCCCCCCCCCCCCCCGCCCGCCCGCCCGCCCGAGGAGACGGGCACGCTCCGAGCTGCCGTTGCCAGGCCACGGCCGTGGGGCTCCGCCGCTCCTGTCGCCGTCACCTTTGCCTCCGGGCGGCCACGGCCGCCCTCAATCCGTCCCAGATCACCAACACACACCACCGGAGGTGTGAAAAAGTGAGGGGATCTCCCAGCTCGGCCGCGCACGCCCAGCCCTCCGCACGCCGCAGAACCTCACTACTATGATCACTATTACCCCGGGAGATCTCCCAGCCGAGCTACGCGTGTCTAACATCTTGCTTTGCGCCATTTCTTGCATCCAATCTGCTTCTTTTCTATCTAACAGATTGCGACTGTTTTTTTTTCCCCCCTGAAAATAAAAATGCTTCAGAATGTAGTAGTTTCGGGAGACAGGAAACAACCACCTAGAGAGGCAGGGGTGGCTCCAGGCAAACCAGGCATGCAGAAGTCGGAAGAGCTCCTGTCAACACGCCGCATGAAAGACCAAGGTTCTCAGCCATCTGTCCCGTGGTTCTCAGCTTCACTGGCCTCTCCGTGTGGTCTCCGCAGTGCCCAGGTCTCTAGGTAAGGTCAACCCAGGTAGAAACTCCTGAGCTGTGAGATACAGAGGGCTCCTCCGTGAGAGGTACGGCCTGTGAGAGACACGCCATACCTTTCACAGACGCGCCCCTGGATTCCACAGCTGAGCCGCTTAAGCACTTGCAGTGAATAACCAGAAGGCGGCGACCGTCGAAGCTATGAACGGAATAGACACAAGGCAGGAACAAGCAAAGCCTGATGGGGGAAAAAAGTGAAGTTCTGGGTCCTGTTTTCGTAAAACTCCTCAGGGAATCACACCGGTGTCAAGGATGAATACACGGCGCTCCGGTGATGGAGTGAGAGCTGGTGATGGGTTTGTTTGGTTTCTCATTCACGTCATCCCTCATCGGATACCTGCCGAGCACAAGCTTTGCGTCTAGGCCCTGGCCTCAGACCTGGAACTGTGAAAGAAGGCAAAGAGGGCAGAGCTCTGCCCACCTGGCCCATAACCACCGAACCAAATAGTGAATGGTGACCGTGGTATCGTTTGTCAGACTAGAATTTGGCTGGCTACAAGTCAGGAGGAGGAAGAAATTGTATTTGAAAACATATGCTGCCTTCGTCTGTTCCAGTGGTTGTGACAGAATGTCACAGGCTGGGTGTGTAACAAGCAATAGAAAGTTATTTCTCATTGTGTGTAGGCTCTGAAGGCCACGGTCAAGGCAGGAGCAGATGTGGTGTCCAGGGAGGGACTAGTTCCTGGTTCACAGGTGGCATCTTCTTCCTGTGACTCCGCGACACAGGAGCAGTGAATTGTGACCTATTTCATCCCTTCGAGGAGTACTAACGTGGATCATGAGGGCACTTTGCTCGTGATCTAGTCACTCCCCAATACTCTGTGATGAGATTTCAATAGATGGGCTGGGATTGGGAGGCACAGCTAAAGGTTGACATAAATATAAAGGATTTAAGGTTATATTTCTAAACTGGTAGGTGAGATGTGTGTGCCCAGAAAGCACATAAACTAGGTAAATATGGGACACCTTCATGGAGCTTCTATTTTACTTGGACATTTGAGGAATAAAACAACATATAATGCCAGTGCTGGGGATGAGCTCGGGGCCTGGGCCCCGTCCCTCAGTGTTTTGCTCAAGTCTGGTGCTTTACCACGTGAGTTACATCTCCTCTTTTGGCTTTCTGGTGGTTAACTGGAGGTAACTGGTTAACTGGGTTTACCTGCCTGGGCTGGCTTCAAATTGTGAACCTCAGATCTCAGCCTCCCAAGGAACTAGGATTACAGGTATGGGCCTCTGATACCTGGCACTACCTTATATTTTTAAAGGATTCAAAATTTGCATCCTTTTTTTTTTAATGGTGGGACATAGAACTTCCAAGATAGCCCCTACTGGTAGCAGCTTCTTCCGACTGTGGTCTCAAATTCTAAGGGAATCGTGTTGGCCCTGCTTTGCCACTTGGGCAATGTAATGGTAGGAAAATGGCCACTCAAAGGAGTTCTGGCTAAATAGCGTGTAAGGAAGGAGCTACTGTATCTGGACTCTATAGTTGGCAAGAGAAGAAGGCAAAAACCGCGTTAGATAAGTCGACAATGTCCCAGTTCGTGTCCCAGCTCGTGATAAGGAAGAAGGAACCTCGCATCTTAAAACGCTGAGCAAAATAAAAGAGAGGGGAGGAGGTTGATGGGCTGTTGTCCGGGGTGCTGGCAATCCGTGTGCTCGGTACGGAGGCACACGGGAAGTGACAGTGGGGAGAGACCAGGTGGCCCGCTGCGGAGCTGTGACAGGCATTCGGATGTGTGAGGAGACGGAGCGACACTCACCTCCGGGGGACTCCGACGACCGAAACGCTGGCAGGATTAGAGCGACGGGAACAGACATCGTTCGTTGAGGGCTTCCGGCGTTTCTTCCAGCCATTGGGGGTTTACCAGCGAACGCCGTACAAATGGATGTCCAAGACAGGCTAGAGAACCGAAGAGGGGGACATTGAGTCACGGCCCCCAAAGAAACGAATCAAGAAAGGAAAGGACGCCGGAGGCAGATGGGGGCAGTGCCCTCCTTTCTGGAAACTCTGCACGGAGCTTCCTACGAATGTCGCTGTGTGATGGTGACGTTCCCGTGTACCCACAACAATCGTGGCGACCTCCCCGGGGGAAGGGACCAGAGGCAGGCTGGCACCCTTGCGAGTGAGTTTTGCCTCGGGTACTCCAGCGTGGGCCGGTTCTGTCAGTCCTCCCCGACCCAAGTCTTTCTTCGGGATCTGATTTCTCACTTTGTGCCCTTGAGCTGCGGGCCTCACGTTGGAGAGGAAGGCTGCGTGGCTTCAGATGCGACTCTCTCTTCTCTCGGCCCCTCATCCACAGAGAGGAGGAGGGCCCTCGTTCTTCCCTAAGAGCCTGGGCCCTCGCCTACTTAACATGTTGGGTTTAAATATGCCTTGGGTGTCGTTATCAATAGTTGGTGAATCCCGAGGGGTCTCTGTGCTTCACAGAGAGAAGGCGTCTGGGGTGGGAATTTGAAGCTGAGTCTACCCGGCTTCTGAGTCCTCCTCTCGTGTCAGGAAGACTCCTCAGTCCTAGCTGGCTGCACTCACAATTTGCGCAAACCAGGGTCCCTAAGATGACAATGAGGTCACTAGCTGAGTTGCCTGGAACTCCGTAGTTTGGAATCGGACGTGGCGACAGAAGCAGGAGCAAGAGGGATCCAGAAGGGACCAGGAGCACGCAGGACTCGGGGCTCCTGAATGGCTGGCTGGGCAGGAGCCGTGGTCATGGAGGGTCATGGAGGTCATGGAGGGTCATGGAGGGACCACGGCTCCTGCAGGTCACCCAGCGAGACAGCAGGGCATCGGAAGTCCTCCGACCTCACGCTCCTGTTCCCCAAGGACTTCCGGCCACTGGCCCGCTGGCTGAATCCTGCTGGGAACCACAGGTGCTAGCGAAGTAGCCTCTGGTGGTCAGCCCACGGAGGACCAACGCACCTGTGAAATGCCGGTGCCGGAAGGAGCCATCACCTGCACAAAGCTGTGACAAGAAAGCAGGCAAGCTGGCTGTGGGCTGGCTGTGGCCGTAGACTCAGACACCGAGCGGGTCATTTCCAGGGTGGCCAGGACGCCATCTCCCCACTTCTGTACTTGGTGAAACGAGCCCAAGAAGGGTGCTACGGACTTGATTTGTGGCCCCCCCCCCCACCTACTGCCCTCCCCGATTCATAGGGTGACGTCCTAACCCCAGGGTGACTGTATTTGGAATGAAGAACCCTACAACTTGCCACCCCAAGTATCCCTCTTTGATACAAGAATTGTTTGGAGCCGAGACAACCGAACGGCAGCCCACACAGGAAAAGCCGTGCCCGCTACCCCTTCTTCCGAAAGGCCGCACGCAGGTGGGTTTCCCCCAGCTCATGGCGGCTGCGAACTAGTGGCAGCTCCGACAGCATCCAGAAGGAGTCTCACCCAGACCTGAGCCCATTCCTTTCCTCCCTGTGCCACCTTCCCCCAGTTCCCGTGGTGGAAGCGAGGACGGGCTTTCCTGTCTCAGTCATTTCCCTGTGGCGTTACAGCTGCTCTGAGGAGCTGGTCTCTCGGCCTCTTCTCTGAGCTGCTCACCCCCGGGCTCCCCCACGGAACGAGGCACGGACGCACGGGCGAAGACACTCTGTTTTCCTCTTATTCATCTGTCCCCTGCCACAAAGGCCCCAGCCCGTATTTTCGAAGGATGAAAGAAAAGAATGTTTTCCGTCCCCATGGAGGCAATTAGGGAATCACTGTGGTGTGAGTGTTTGTGTCAAACTTCCTATTAGAACCTATCACCCCGGCGTGCCTGCAGGGAGAGGTGGGCCTCCCGGAAAGCCACTGCGCGGGAAAGGCGCGGGCTGCCCTTGTAAATGGATTAGCACCTCATGAAGGAGGCGTCAGAGAGCTGCCCTGCTTCCTCTCCTTACACCACCCACATCCCCTCCCTGCCGCTCAGCCAAAGGGACACACCATGCTGGAAGAAGAGACACGGAACCCGGGCTAGGTTCACTTCGGTCTTCTGAGCCTCCAGAACTTCCGCTCTTTAGAAATTGCCTGGTCTAAGGTATCCTTTGCAGCAGCAGAAACAGACCAAGGCCAAATGAACCCAGAAAGGTGGGGAAATGTGCTCAATGCCATTCGTGTCCTTACAAGAAGAGAGCCAAGCCAGGCACTGGTGGCTCGCGCCCGTAATCCCAGCTGATAGAAGGCTGAGCTCTGACAATCACTGTTCAAAGCCAGACTGGGTAGGAAAGTCTGGGGGACTCTTATCTCCAAGTGACCACCCGAAAACTGGAAGTGGCGCTGTGTCTCACAGCGGTACCGAGCTAGACCTGAGCAAAAAAGAGCTCAGAGACAGCACTCGGACTCTGAGTTCAAGCCCCACGACCGACAAAATAACAAAAGAAGGGAGACAACGAGGGCGGCAGTCTCTGTCTCGACAACAGTCTTTCTGTAGCCCTTTGTTTCTCTGCGTGTTTCTCTCGGGGTCTTACGGAGGGGCCCATGGTTGAAGCGGCGTCGATTTGAGCTCTGTCTCGTCTCGAGAACGGACGCAGCAGGTTTCTTCTCTTCAGCAGTCGTTTTCTCTGTGGTTTCAGTCATTCTGCGGGGAGTGCTTGTCCATCTTCTCTGAGTTACCCCAGGTAACCGCGCACGTGCTCCCTGTGCAACGTTCCAGCAATTTCAGTGAAAACGAGATAAAGACGGTCATTATTTTCACGTGATTCAAAGCCCAAGGGACCAGCGACTACCTCCATCCGTTAAAAATTCTCTCTGATAAAATCTCCAGTGGGAAACTCTAGTTGGTTTAAATACGCTGCTGTTTGAGTATTAGTTCTTTTCTGTTTGGGATTTTTTTTGTGGGTTTTTTTTAGTTCTTTTTTTCCCACTTTGGATTTTATTTATTTTTTTTCTCCTATATTCAAATGTGATGCATATAGAATTCCCCTTTGGGCATCCTCTTAGAAGCATTTGGGATGGCGTCTTGCTATCTTTGGAAAATTTCCTTTCATGAAGAAAACTACAGAACTTCACGGAGAGATAAATAGACCAAGACATAAATAGACTGAGGAAAACCCCACAGTGATGGGGGAATTTTATTTTGTGTATTCACCATTGCTAATTTTATCTTACGTAAGGCAATTGTTCATGATGGTCAGAGGATGTGATCTGTGAAATTCGTGCTTAGGGGAATTTCTGCCGCTAATCCGCAGTCACTTTACGTCAGTGCTCCGTAGTCTCTTACAGGTAGAGTCTCAGCTGGAGCTATAAAGGTGGGTGGTTTACCAGCTTTTAATCTATCATATCTTGGGTATACTGTTTCTGTTTGATCCGCGATAAGGTGACGGTGAATACTATGTGCCAGATACACCTTTCCCTTACTTTTCTTTTTCAAATTTCAGCTTTCTGAAGCATTTTATATGGAGGGGTTCCTCAGAAGCAGAACCTTGATGTTGAAAAAAAAAATTAATCTGCCTCTCTTTTGAGAAGACTGTAATCCACATGCACTTACTATAATCAAGACTAAGTCACACCTACTGTCATCTGCATGGTTTTTTTAAGGAAATTGGTCTTAATATTTTTTCTTTGTAATAAGTGCTGAACTCAGGTCTTTGAGCTATACCACTTGGGCCGCACTTCAGCCCTACTATTTTGCTTTAATATTCTCTCTTTAAAAGACTGAAAGCCGAAATGTTCATCCTAAGTCATATAAAGTTAAAAAAAAAAAAAGTGCAGCAAACGCAGTTGTAAGCACAAAGCAAGCTGGTTCCCGGTGCCGCTGGCCATGTCCTCCTGGGTCTCCTCTGCTCCGGTGGCTCCTTCCCTCTGCTGTTTGCTGTGGCCTTGGAGCTCGGCCCAGGCGCGTCTCGGAGCCCAGGCTCTGGCCATGGACGGGCCCCGGGAGGGAAGAGCGCGGATCGGGGTGGGGGTGGGGGGGCGAGGGCTACTGGTGGAGGGACCAGCCAGCGCAAAGGCCCTGGGGACAGCGAGGCGTTGAGAGGTCCCCGTGGTGGGTCCTCGCCAAGCTCTCGGAGGCAAACACGGGTGCCTCTGTGGGCTTGTTCCCCACCTGCCCACCCGCACTGTGGGTGTCCAGAGGGCGGGACTGCGCAGGGGCTGGGGGGGTGCAGCGTCTCCCCGAAGGGAAGAGCACCCGGCCCGGTGCCCCAGCCGGAGCACAGAGGACAGAGGCGCGGCCTCGGTGGAGACAGACTGGTGTAGAGAGCGGTTGTCCTGTGGACTGCGGATGCTGCCTGGCCGGCACTGGCGTGAGCACGGTGACGTTGAACCCAAGGGAGAGGTGAGGTGAGGTGAGGTGCTTCTCCCTCCTCCCCCCTGACACGTGGCCGCTGGCACGGAGGGTCAGCCTGCTGGACCCACGGGGGCTCTCTCCGCTGTTCCTCATAGCAACGGCCCTGGGGTTATTCATCCCGGAACCCACCCCGTGCCAGTAGCACCTGCCCCCGTGGGGCCTCGGGGACGGAGTCTGAGGCCGGACAGCAGCAGAGTCAGAGTCACCACCGGGTCTGTGCACAGGGGGCTGCTGCACACGGTTCTCCAGGAAGGCCTTGCTGCTGGCTGAGCTTGAACAGGTGACCTTTGTTCCTTGGCCGCGTCTCGTAAAGATGCAAAGCGCCGTCACCCGCACCGGACTGGGAGAGGCTCACGGGGAGGCCCGGCTTCCAAGATGAAGTATGGAGCCCAGAGACGAACCTCAAGAACCAGAGGCCTGGGCAGAGCGGCCGGCACCGCGCCCCGGGCCATCGGTCCACATAACCGGCCACCCGCCTCCGGGTTCTCCCCAGGAACCATTGAATCATCACCCCGTCGGAGGTGTGCACGCAGAGATCACCACAGACATGCCGGCCGGCCTTGGGCACGTCTCACCATTGTATAATACTCCAGAGCTCAGACACCAGAGGAGCCCCGAGTCCATCTGGACGCCGAGCTCTCTGCCCTGTCACTCCAGCCGCCCTCTAGCCCAGGGGCTCTGGGCGCTCCCTGCACAAGTGGGGCTGCCCCCCCCCGCCCTTCCCCTCGCACAGTGCTCCGTGGACACCTGCTCCGTCCTGCTGGCCGGGTCCCGAGTCCTGGGTGCCGTCGCCTTGGACCTGGGCGGCGGCCGCAGAGGTGCTTGGGAGAGTTCTGCTGCTGCCGCCCGGGCTACGTCCAGCGTCCCCCGCGGCCTCGGGACTGTCACCAGCACAGCCTCAAGACGCCTGTGTTCTTCGGAGACCGGAGCTCTGTGGACACCTGCACACTGTGAAAGCACATGTGCTGCTTTGTCCTTTTGAAGGGGAGAGGGAATAGTAAGTCAGCCTTTTCCTTCTGAAAGAGGAGAAGGGAGGGAGGGAGGGAGGGAGGGAGGGAGGGAGGATAACAGTCTGACTCAAGATAAAGGCCCATGAGCAATCTGAGCACACACAGCCGGTACAGCAGGAACGCAGTGAGGCACAAGCCACGGTCCTCTCAAGTCTGACCCACCCCAAGGACATTGGGGTTTGGGCGTTGGAGAAAGGGCGGCATACATCCCTGCCCTTTGGCCTAACCTCCTGGGCCTTTTCACAGAGACCACTCCCCCTGGTTCCCGGCCGGGCGTTACCATGGTAACCCAGCAGGTACCCCACAGGACAAGCAGGGAAGCCCGTGTTCAGTTCTACTTGACAGCCAGCATTGCGTCTGCTTCCCCGATCATGTGGATGATCCACGGCTCTTCCTGCTTCTTGCATCCTGTAGCGAAAGTTGCTCCATAGCCATGCAGATTTTCCTTGTTCATTTTTTTAAAATTTTGTCTTTTAAAATCAACATGCATTAGTTATCCAAGACGTGGGGGGAGGGCAGTTCACGGCAGCATCTCCTTCTGTAACACAATTTCCACCGGTTGGGTTGCTCTGTTCCATACACACGTGTAAGTCCTTTGGCCACAGGGACCCTTATTCACCCTCCCCATTTGTCCTCCCCATTCCTTCCGACCCCCCCACCCTTCCCCCGCCTGTGCCCTGAGCCTGCTTTGCTCTCCTGCCACTCATCATACACACACGCACACACACACACACACACATTATACCCTCACCATGGCAATTTACACACTACATTTCAGTCAGAACAATCCCCTCTGCTTCTCTCCGTGCTCCATTTCCATCTGGGCTTCCTCTTCTCGGATGAGGAAGTCGGGCCCTCCTCCTCCTCCTCCAGTGAGCGCTTGCGGTTTCTCCCGTGAACGGGACCCGCACTCCCGCGGACGTGCAGGTGCGGTGGGAGGCATTCCCAGGAGAACTGCTCCCCCAAACAACCAGGATCACTAAACTGGGGACAAAGACACGAGCAGGCTGCAGCACGCCCTTAGCCAGGTGGGCCCTGGAAGACACCAGGGACTGGAGAGAAATACAGATGGACGACTCTGATATTATTAGAAATTAGCTCCTTCCCCTGCCCCAGCACTAACATCAGCCCGCACCTCTGTCTTCATCCGGAGGCGTAGGCACGATGGGATGGAGCCAGTGCGCACAGCCGGAGCACACCCTGCAGATCCCAGGTCTCGGGTTGTGGCAACACTCAACACAGAGCTGTGAGCAAGTGTCTGCCCAATTAATCATCGGCCTGGTCGTGGGACTCTACTTACTCATTTTTACGTCACGGAAATGCTGGGACCCTTCCCAGTCTCGGCAATCCCAGCTCGCCTATCTGTTCCTGTGGGGAATCCGACCTGTGGATTCTTTCACCTCCCACACGGAAGTGAGGTCATACGTGGCGTTTGCCGTCTGTGTCTATTATTTTACTTCGTGTCTTTAAGCCTCATGTGGTTACAAATGGCGCTTTCCTTTCCTTGTTTTTTTTTTTTTTAAAATCATTATTATAAAGGTGATAGGCAGAGGGGTCACAGTTATATAAGTCAGGCGAAGAGTCCGCTTCTCTGTGGGCAATGTCACCCTTTCCTTCGCTCTCTCCCAGTTCCTCCCTCCTGTCCCCACTCACAAGTGCCATAGTTCATTCTCAATATCGTGCCCCGTGAGCACCCCCGCGGCACACGGTTTCCTTTATGTTTTAAGGTTGAATAAGATCTCCTCGCATGTACTCAGCCCATCTTCTTCTGCTTCCTTCTCTTCTAACGGACATTTATGTTGCTTTTCAGTCTTGAGCGATTAATGTGGTCTACGAATGCGGACTGTAGCTAGGCCTTTGACACACTGTCTATTATGTACCCAGAAGTGTATATGCACGATGAAATGATAATCCAACTCCTATTTTTTTTTAATGTGGTGTCAGTACTGGGGCCTGAACTCGAGGCCTGGAAATGAGTCTCGTGCATCTTTCCTGCCCCAGCCGGTTTTGAACCACGATCATCAGATCTCAGCTTCCAGAGCAGCGGCTAGGATTTCAGGTGTGAGCCACTACTCCTCAACACTTGGAGTTCTACCCCTGATGCCGGTTTTCTCAGTGGCTACCCCAGTTTTCATTCCTGCCGGCGGCCTACCTCTCCATCCTTTTCTCTCCGCGTTTGCCAGCTCCGGCCCTTTGTTGCTGGTTGGCTGAAGGCTACCCCGGGGGTCCTGGGGCGATGGCTCCGCCTGAGGTGTTCTGGGGACATAGGTGGTATGCATGGTGGCTTTGTGGGCCCCCAATCCTGGGGCTGATGGAGCCCTAGGAGCCCCCCGGGGAGGGGGTAGTAAGGCCAGTGAGGGTCTGGGTCTCAGCTTGGGAGACGGGGAAACCACCGAGCAGGGGTGCAGTCCCACGAGATGGAGACATTTGTGTAGTGGGAGGCCACGGCCGTGGATCAGGAGACTCTGAGCAAGGCAGTCGAGGGGATCTGCTGACCTCCAGCTTCCCGGGCCAGCAAGTGCGACCTGGGGCTTGTTCTCAGCAGTTCCCAAGAATGAGAGAAGGCGGAGGAGTGTTCTTCCCTCACCCAGTCATCCTCCCGGTCATCCTGGAGTCTTTACTGGAGCGCCAGCGGTCAGCAGGCGGCCAGTTGTTACAAAGGCCCGCAGCCTGCAAATACGCTGAACATGGTTAGGAAACCGACCAGAGGGGAAAGAAAGAGCAAACACAATACCAAACAAGCCAATTCAGCTCCAACGCAGAGCTGAAGGGGGATGCCAAGATGGCCGGAGATGAGACAGGAGACGGGACGCGAACACAGAGACACATGGCATGGTGTAATGGCGCCTGAGCTCTTCCAGGTCTAAATACGGTCATGTCAGGGGGCGGGGTCACAGGAAACTCGCTGCCCCAGGCACTGGACTGGCAGGTTTGGTAACCTATCAGCCTAGTGCCCGCCCTGACTCCATGGGTCCAGCCCCCCCATCACCTGTTGGGGGACTCACCTTCCCCCGGCATGAAGACAAGAGGCCAGGCCTTGAGTGGACGTACTCAAGTCCCAGTAGAACTAACTTTTCCGTCTAGGGAAGCTAGCCTTCCATAGAGGGGACACTTAGAGGCTACTCAGAGGCCTGTGATTCAAGCCATTTAGGGAGTTCAGGCAGAATCAGAGCGTTCTCTCTACGCAAAGCTTTCCTAAGGCTGTGCTATCTGCGTGTCTCTGAATCGGCGTTCTCCAAGCTTACCTGGAGCTGGGCATCTGCGTGCAATGAATGGCCTCTCTCACCTCCCTCAGCGCTGTGTGGAGAACCTCCTCCACCCAGCCAGAGGCACCAGAGGTGACGCGAGGACTGGCCCCGCCCCGGGTGTGGCATCTCTGTGCTCTGCATCCCGAGGGCACCTCGAGGCTCCGAGTGAGAAACCCGACAAGACCTCGGTTCATCAGGTATCTTAGCCTTGGCGTTGTCTCTGGAAGCCCCGGTGGCCAGCACCCTGCTTCAACCCAAGACGCCTAGTATCTGGGTTCTGTAAGCAGCCGGCGCCCACTCCCCAAATAGTGCCAGGCCCCCAGCAGGCATCTGCAGGTCCCGTGTTGGAGGGTTACCAGTGAAGTCCGTGGATAACTGGCACGAAATGCAAATTAGGCGCCAGTTCATGGTGCTGCGAGCATTTCCATGTAAATTGCCGGTCGAGCTGGAGCTCCTCACAGGTGTGGAAATCAACGTGTCCATCCACCACTTGGAACCCGGCGGCAAGGCTCTGCCCAAGACAGGGCAGCCACCAGCCCGACTCGACAGACAAATGCAACGTCTTCGAGGTGCAGAATGGATGAAGTGGTCAAGAGAATGTGGTGTCTATATGCAATGGAATTTTACTCATCCATTCGAAACCAATATCACATCATAGTGGAGCATTCGGGATTCTAGAAAGTTCTTCAGGGCAAAGCCGGCTCACCTGGCTGGGTTGGATGCACCATTGCCAGGAAGCAACAGGGCAGGGAAGGCTCAGTTTTGGCAAAACACTCCTTCTGTCTGGCTTCCTGCACGTCGACTCCGTAGCCTAGCGTAGGTTGCGCCATTACCGATTGAGCTGCCTCTCTGCTCACCGAGGGCAAGGCCCACACTTGTCAGCAGGGAAACAAACCACAGCTTCTCCTCCTTAGGCCGACACCCCATTCCCCACGGCAACTCTCTGGTAGCTGTCTGTTACAGAGACCGAAGACGGAGGAGCCAGCCAGCGTGGCCAAACATCTACCTACTGTGCCGATTGACCATCTCTCCCTGGCTCCACAACCACGATGGCCCCCGCGGCCTGCCCTGGCTTTCCGGTCTCTCCTCGCCTGTCACCTGCCCAGGCTTCCGTCCATGGCACTTCCAGCCCCTCCGTCACCCTTCCCTTTGGGAGGTTTGGGGGCCACGTAGTCTCTGTTCCCATTCAGACCCGCCCTTGAAAACAACCAGAACCAGTCTGTAAAAGGAAGGAGCATGACTTCCAATAAAACTTCATCTACAAAAGCAGATCTGGCTTGAGCTCGGTCACTGAAATCTAGGCCATCACGTACTTAGATTTTTTTTTGGGGGGGGGGCGGTACTGGATCATGTTTTCTCCAAATGAAAGTGAAATGGGGTTTCTCTGACATTAGGATGCTTAGTGCACACTGACTTTTGGATACAGATGAAAGCACAATGTTCTCATGCATTTTGATAGGCCCGGAGCTGACCATCTATCTGCTTAGCGCTTCTTAACTGTCTTTAAGGAGGCGGAGAAGTTCTTTGTTGCTCCGTCTTGGCGTTGTTGAGGTGTATCATCGTCCCGAAGTCCATGGGGAAGGACGATTTCAAGTCTTCCCTGTGACTCTTCCATGCGTAGCTTGAGAAAGCATCCTCTATTTTTCTTCCCCATAGTGAAGGTCAGAGTTTGAACATGAGGAATCACCTCTTCAGACCATTTGTCCCAGCATCCCTACGGTTAGATTGATAATAAGTGCTCTCGAGGGTCTGAGCAAAGGGCCCAGGCTTTGGCTTCTGTTGTAGTAGCGTCTTAAATTGTTGGGGTTTGCCGGTGTTGTGGTTTGTGGTCCTTCCTTCCATGTCTGTGGGGCAGAGCCCGAGTTCCCTCGGGGCGGCTGTGTTGGGGGGGGCGGTGTTTGAGGAAACACCCATGCAGGTGTTTGAGTAAATGGATGGGAGACCGGCGGCTGGGCTAATGCCTTCGTGATGGAACCGTCACAGGCTTGAGCCCCTGTCCCCGCTTGCCCTGGAGTGTTTGCACCTTGCTAGGATGAAATATAAACTCCTCCTCACCAGGCGCTGCTACCCGGTCCCGGATGCGTGAGCCTCAAGACTGTGAGCAAAAGCTAAAGCTCTTTTGTTACCCTGATAAGAGGAGGCGGCCGCCCAATGACAGCCACAGAGCGCAAACCAAGACACCCAGTCACGTGACCGCCCTCACCAGTGGCCAGGGTTCAGAACGATGGCTTCTTCCATCAAAACCATTAGCATTTAATGTCCCCGTTGCTCAGGGACCGGAGAGGCGTGGCTTCGTCACATGGCTTGCTGGTGACATTCGTCTTGTCGTGGAGTCTTACCACTGAACAGGATTCTCCCTCCTGGTCTCTGCTGGTTTAATGGACTCGCACTCACACAGGAGCGTGGTGACTTCGGATAAGTCTTCAAGGCCCGCTCCTGCCCTGCCCCGCGCTGGGGCAGGGGTGGCCAAGCTCCGTGTGCCATTTATTCCCAAATCCCTCAGTGACGTCCCGGGTCATTGAACGGTGATTCCAAGCGCAGCGGAGGTGAAACGTTTGCAAACAGTCAGGCATTTCCCAGCATGGGTGGAGTGATGGGAAATGGGTCTCGGTGGTACTGGAGGTCTCAAGCCTGGCCGTCCAGCTGGATGTGAGCGTCTTACACGTGGCTTTTGGTTCTGGAATTCGGATCCGGAAGCCAAAAGGCACCAAAGACAGCTCCAGGGTTCCTTTCATGGAAGCCGGATCCCCAGCAAAGCCGCGCAGCTCTGACCAGGGCCTTATCATTTGGCCGGGAGCCCCGCCCCCTGGCGGCGAGGAGGGGAAGAGCCGGGAGACAGCTAGGTTGGCTCGGAAGCTCCTCCCGGGGCTGGCAGAGCGGGCTGGCAGATTGTGATGCATCCTAACACGTGGGTAGCAGGAAGCGACGAGAACGCAAATGAGCTCGCCACGCAAAGTGTTTTAAACACATAGCTTGAAGAATGCACAATGTTTCCATGGACTGATTTTGGACAGGGTGTTAGCGATACAGTTGACACACGTGTACACACACATACATAAAGTGCCATGCAGTAATTATGGCTAGAGCTGGAAAGACTCTTGGAATTGGGCCTTCCTTCCTTCCTTCCTTCCTTCCTTCCTTCCTTCCTTCCTCCCTCCCTCCCTCCTTCCCTCCCTCCCTCCCTCCCTCCCTCCCTCCCTCCCTCCCTCCCTTCCTCCCTCCCTTCCTCCCTCCCTCCCTCCCTCCCTTCCTTCCTCCTCCTCTTTCAGAAGGAAAGCAACACACGCGCTTTCACAGTGTGCAGGTGTCCACAGAGCTCCGGTCTCCGAAGAACACAGGTGTCCTGAGGCTGTGCTGGTGACAGTCCCGAGGCCGCGGGGGACGCTGGACGTAGCCTGGGCGGCAGCAGAACTCTCCCAAGCACCTCTGCGGCCGCCGCCCAGGTCCAAGGCGACGGCACCCAGGACTCGGGACCCGGCCAGCAGGACGGAGCAGGTGTCCACGGAGCACTGTGGGAGGGGAAGGGCGGGGGGGGCAGCCCCACTTGTGCAGGGAGCGCCCAGAGCCCCTGGGCTAGAGGGCGGCTGGAGTGACAGGGCAGAGAGCCCCGGAGGGTGGGTGAGGAGGGGGCTGTCAGGCCCGGCCTCCCTCTTTGCTCCCCTTCCCCGAGAGTCTTTGAAAGAAGTCCCAGGAAGTTCTAGGCAGGTGAGGAGACGCGTTTCCCGTCTGCCTGAGGAGCGTTAGGAAGCCAGGACAGCGTCCATTTCCCAGCCCCGAGCTCCTTGCTCCTGGATTCCCTGGAGACTGCAGGTCCCCAGGGATGGGTTTGTGGCCTGCGGACGGGCGCGGGGCCCTGGGGTCCCAGGAAGCTGGGCGCGCTCGGCGTCCGGATGGACTCGGGGCTCCTCTGGTGTCTGAGCTCTGGAGTATTATACAATGGTGAGACGTGCGCAAGGCCGGCCGGCACGTCTGTGGTGATCTCTGCGTGCACACCTCCGACGGGGTGATGATTCAATGGTTCCTGGGGAGAACCCGGAGGCGGGTGGCCGGTTATGTGGACCGATGGCCCGGGGCGCGGTGCCGGCCGCTCTGCCCAGGCCTCTGGTTCTTGAGGTTCGTCTCTGGGCTCCATACTTCATCTTGGAAGCCGGGCCTCCCCGTGAGCCTCTGCCCGTTCCGTGGGGGTGACGGTGGCCAGCTCCGCTTCTGCAGGGGGCGCCCCCGAGGCTCTGGGCTAGGGCGAGGGTGATGTGTGCAGTCTGGAGCCCCTGGGGGACTGGGGAGAGGTGGGGATGTGGTCTCCTGGGCACAGGGAAGTGGCTTCTTCGATGCCCTTGCCCACTTCCTCCCAGACGCCACTGTAAGCACAGACATGGGTATCTGAATGCATCCTCGGACCTAATAAGTCCGATGGCTCTGGTGGGTTTGTTTTGCATGTTGCACTAAAGCATCCTAAAGGATTTGGTTGAGACATGCCCCCTTTCGCCCCTGTGCTATCGGGAGCTCAGACCTCTGAGACGGCCATGTCAGCTCTAAATGGCATCCCATCTGGCTCTTGCTGTCCACAGTGGGTCAGGCCCAGGGCCCTTTCAGCACAGCTACCAGCTGATCAAGTTGTGTTATTTGCCTAGAGCCGACACCCATCCTCTAAGTCATCCCTGTCTCGCCTAATGCGATGTCCTGCCAAACTCAACCGTAGTTATATGTATTATTTAAGGAATCATGACAAGAGAAAGATGGCGGGGGGCGGGGGGGGGGCTGGGAATGTGGCTTAGAGTGCTTGCCTAGCAGGCATGAAGCCCTGGGTTCAATTCCCCAGCACCACATAAATAAACAGAAAAAGCCAGAAGTGGCGCTGTGGCTCAAGAGACAGAGTGCTAGCCTTGAGCAAAAAGAAGTCAGGAGAGGGCTCAGGCCCTGAGTTCAAACCCCAGGACCGGCAAAAGAGATGGGAGGGCAATTTGGCACAGATACATTTCCCCCAAGTGTTCTCGACTCAGTTGGATGGGTCCACAGGTGTAGACGCAGAGGTGCTAGGACTCCCGCACTACAATCCACAGTCATCTGTCTTTTCCTGATATAGGGTGATGGGGGGGGGGAGACTTTAGAAACCCTGTCATAACTGCCTTAACCTCAAACATAATGGAAGCAAAGGGACACAGAGAGCACTTTCTATCTCTGAATGATGACATGAGTTTTATCACTTCGTAGGAGGATTATGTGTCTCGGAGGCCCTGGAGCTCCGGGTGAGAAGGTCGGGGAGATAAACGGCATTCGTGGGGGAAACGGGGAGGGGGAGCTAATCCGGTTTTAAGGCCGAAGATAATATGCACGAGGGTGCAGCCGTCTTCTCTTTAAAACCCTGTGTTAACCAGGGTCTTGATCTGGGCCTCCTCTGAGTGGGTCCCCCAGGCTCTGCAGAATCTCCAGGAGGGGGTTCCCACTGCCTCCCCGAGCAGGGAAGAGGAACAAACAAGACCCCAGGTCATGACTCTGAGCAACTGGTCTCAGTTGTATTTTAGGGTGCAGGTGCTTAATCCTGACACTAGAGGGAGACGCAGCACACAGCATAACCATCAGTGAGCTGAGGGAGTGTGGCGTGTGTGCGTGCACATACGTGTGTCTGTGTGTGTGTGTGTGCACATATGCACGTGATTCATCACTTCTGGCCGAGAAAGGGATCTGGGCACCACCGGGCATCCCCAGCGTCAGCCGTGGAAGAGACGAGAAACGCCTGGAATTGCTCTCAGACACCTCCGAAGGAACCCGACCCACCTTGGAGTCTAGTGGTCACTGAGCAGGGTGCCTAGGCCCCCCCCTCCCCAGAGAGGGAGGTGGACACAGAAACCCAGGGTGGAGGCCTCCCTGGGCTCAGCCCAGCCCTGGGGCAGGCAGTGGGGAAGCTGAAGTTGGAGTCCTCTCCACATTCTACCAGCTTGACCTGGGCGGCAGCTCTTTCTCCCACCACCGAGGAGGGCATTGAAAAACATCTGCTGGTCCCCACTTGACCAAAGCTGCTCTGCTACATGAGGGCAATTGGCAAGCCTTTCTATGGCCCCGAGTCTCCCTCCCCGCTCCATCCGCTCCTCTGACGTAAACACTTCCCGTGCTATAGCTTCCATTTGGAACGTTGCCCAGGTGATGGAAGCTTGGTCCCTCCAGCAACACCCTTTGGGCAGAGTTGGAACCTTTAAGAGGCGTGGCCTCACGGGAGGGGTGTAGGTAATTGGGGGCGTGGCTCTGGATCAGGCCCTTCCTGCTAATGAGGTGAGCAGTTCTGCTCTGCGAACTGACCCGGTCCTGTCACTGCAGACGAGTCTGCATTTTCGGGAGCTTGACATGACTGGAATAAGACTCTCTTTAAATGGCTGCCTTCGGTTCGACGCAAATATCCTGAGAGGCATCAGTGTTGCTGACCAGCAGCGGCGGTGTCTGAATACTGAGGGTTGTGTCATGCGGCTGACCACAGTCTCTATGCCATTCCCCTGTTGAAGGACACACGGGAGGTTTCCAATTTGTGAGGGGGGTGCGGGGGAGGGGGCTCCACAAACCAGGCTGCTGTGGAGAGCATTGTGTCAGCCTTTGTGTGAGCACCTGCCTTCACGCTTGCGGAAATGCCTATACATGGAACGTGGTGGAGAGTTTGCAGCACGCGTACATTTCCTCCAGCAGCGTGTGAGAACTTGGAGGCGTCCACGTCCCCACAGATGCTAGCTCATTTCAGCCACTCTGACAGAAATGCAACTGGCGTTGATCTGCCCCCGCCTCGATTGGAGCTGGAGCTCAGCCTCGTGCAGGCTTGAGTCCTTTCTGCTTTCATGGTCCAAGCTTCCCACTCACCCTTCACCCACAGCTAGGTGTGCGGGAGGGCACTGCCATGCCCAGCTTGTAACTGGTTGAGATGGGACGCCATCTCGTCTTTCGCCCGGGCAGGTCTTGAATCGTCTTCCTCACCCTCTCCGCCTCCCGAACAGTTAGGATAGCAGGTGTGAGCTACGATGCCCGACTGTGCCCAGATGCTTCCGTTGCACGGTTGCCAGATCTAGACTTGGCAGATCGAGAATTTGCTCCTACAGAAGGCTGATTGCATGCTGGAGCTACTATGTGGTCCCTGGAACTGGGGTCCACGGACCCAGAGACTGAAGAGCCCCCGGGCATGCTGGGTGAGCCCGAGCGCTCTGCCCCCTTGCGTGGCGGCCGCGGGGTAGCTGCTTTTCCAGGACGGGAGGAGGCAGATGCAGGCAGACGGGCCGGTACTGCAGGCTGGGCTGCTCTCCAGATGCATGCTGGGAGCTGCCCTGAGGTCTGGCTGGTACGAGCTCATCGCTTGAGCTGGGGCATCAGGCTGTGGACACCCCCAGATGGGCACACGGGGGAGGGGAGGGGACCCGCTCCCCGACAAGTGCACACACAGCCATGGCAAAGGACTCCAGGAAGCAGATGCTTCCAGAGCAAGCCACCGAGGTAACAGGTGAATATGTACCTAGAAACAAATAGAAACAGATGGAAAGAAATGGAGAGGACTTTAAAAATGAGTCTGAGATCCTCAGCAAGGTTAAAGAAGCAGCAGCCAGTGTAAACAAGAACAGGGAGCTATGAACCGACAACAGGAAGCAATGGGAAGAATCAATTACAGCATGGATTAAAATGTCCATCTTGAAATTTGCAAAGGAATTCTAGTTATAGAAACAAAAGCCTGATTAAGTGTGGTAAACAGTGAGCTGGAAAACTATTTGGTGAGGGAATTGAAGATTTGTTGGACTTAAGGAAACTCATCAAAATGCAAGAGAGACACAGAGATAGAAGCAAGATAAAAATAAAAGCAGAGGTAAAGATGCAGAGAAGACAGAAGCAGTCAAGAAGATGGGCCGCTAGCACAAGGGAATGGTGGCTAAGTGTGGTGAGGACCAATTACTTCCAGAAGAGAAGGAGAAAATTTGAGTTCCTCAGACTAAAAGAGTAAATCGATAAGCAGTTGAAGAAGCCCATACTTGCATTTCCATGGAACCACAGACAAAGATGGTAAATACACTTTTCAAACTACCAGAGAGAAAAGATATACATGCTCCAGTGGCTCACGCCTGTCATCCTCGTTACTGCGGAGGCTGAGATCTGAGGATCACGGTTTGAAGCCAGCCTGAGCTGTGAAGGTCTGTGAGATTCTTCATTAGTGAAGGACCAAAAAAGCTGGAAGGGGAGCTGCGGCGCAGGGGGTAGAGAGCCAGCCCTGAGGGAAAGGAAGAAGCTAAGGAAGCTGGGCGACCACAGCTCACACCTGGAATCCCAGCTACTCAGGACCCTGAGATCTGAGGATCACAGTTCAAACTCAGCCCAGGCAGAAAAGCCCATGAGACTCTGAGCTCCAATGAACCGCAAAACGCCAGCAGTGGTGCTGTGGCTCCAGCGGTAGCCTTGAGCACAAAAGCTCACAGACAGCGCCCAGGCCCAGAGCACAGGCCCCAGGAATGGAAAAAAGAGAAATCCAAACAAAACAAAGAACCCCCCCCCCCAAAAAAAACAAAAAACTAAGGAACACATCCAGGCTCTGAGTTCAAGCCCCGGCATCACTGGTATCAGCATGCTTGCATGTGTGCACACACGCGCACACACACACACACACACACACACACACACACACACACACACACACACACACAGGAAAAGACATTTTCTAGGGATAGACAGAAGTCTTCACCCCAACAAGAAGCCAGCAAGCAGTGGTCTCAGTGTGGAGAGAAAGATGGTTTTCCGCACTCCACGGAGACACTTTGCAACGTGCTGTCGGAATGCCATAGCAGAATAAGAAGAGGTCGGACCACGGCCACATGGCAGGTAAGATGGCAGAATCTGGACAGACACCACCAAAGTTCTTGATTTTGATCTGGGTGGTAAAGTGAACATTATTCGCATTGACGTACGCATTGTGTGGTCCGGTACATAACATGCCGGAGACTCAGATTAAATTTAGGTTTGGGCTTTAGGAAAACACAGGGTCTTGGAGTGCAGATTTCCCAGTGTGCCTTCTGCTAGATAATGAGTCTTCCTGGGACTTCCTTACTGAGAAGCATTGAATTGGATGTGCCTTCCTTTTCCTTTCGGCCATGCCAAGATGGAGCCTGTAATCACATTCATTTCACACATGGCAAGAAACATTCAATTAAAGCCCCCAGATCACAAAACCCACCCGCGGGATGAACTCACAAAGCAGACGTAATGGCCCACCGTGGACTGCTGGTTTACAAGGGCACCCAGTTACAGCTGTTCACAGATCCGCACCAGGGCTCGCCTGACGTTCCAAGTGCAAGAAGAGAAGCTGGCTTAGGAGAAAAGGGAAATCATTTTTTTTTTTTTTTTGGTGAGGATGGGAGTAACGCATTTAAGCAAATTCAAAACAAGATGCAATGGAGTGCCACGTCTGACACAGCGCACTTGCTCTGAGCCCCTGAATGCATTTACAGCAACATGTGAACGGTGGATCAGCACCAAAGAACAAAAGTGCTTTCCTGAAAACTAGTAGACTAAGACTGAAGGCAATGATTCTGACACAAAGACCAGGCCTGCCACCCAGTTTATCTGAACGCTTTGCTGTCTGCAATTCTGCTTTTACTTAAGATAACACAGAGGAAAAATCGCCAGGCCTTGGTGAGGGGGCTCCCGTTTTCTCTTCCCCCGTCTCTGTCTTATCCACGTCTTTGTCTCAGAACATGCTATTACAAGGGCGTTCACGGGAGCTGATCAATCACCGCCTCCTATAAATGTGAGCTCCGAGCTACAGAAATAAACGGCAGAGTCGAGTCTCCACACAGCGCCTGCTTATGACAAGGGCAGCAGGGTTGGGGAATGCAATTTGGACTCGGTGTAAAATGATGGTTTCCTTTCCTTCTACCTTGGTTTATCGGGAAGATTCGGTGACGCACAGAACACGGCCCGGGGCCCCTGCGAAAGGTAAAAGTCACGCCGGATCCACCTCTCCCTTCCACTCACCCTGCAAGCTAATTTGAGTTCCGGCTCCTGCCAGCCTCTCTCGGTGGTTCTGCCCTCTTCCCCTGACCTCTCTGACCTTGAGCCCGGGGATTCTAGTGACCTGGATGCGAGCTCGGAAGAGCTGTGAGTTCATATTGTGTTTCATTCTCTAGCTCGTTGGCTTCCCCGGCACCAACCTGTGCACCTGCGTGTACACACACACACACACACACACACACGCACACGCGCGCACGAGTTATCTCAAACGTAACCCTAGGTTCTAGTCTTGCTGCCCCCAGGAGCAGCCGATGGGAGGGAGACATGGGCTGAGGAGGAGGGTGGGGGCAGGAAGGGGCTGGATGAGGAGGAGCAGCTCCTCGGGCTCCACCACCACAAGTATTCAAATCAACAATGGTTGAAAAGTCCCCAGACTTTTCACAGCAGCCCCTGGAAGTCGAGCGGCCCCCCCGGCCCCCGGCACCAAAGGCTATATCTAAACAAAGTCACGCCAAGATATATCATCATTAGACTTCTGAATAACTCAAGCCAAAGGAGAATCTTGAAAGCAGCCAAGGGTAAATGGCACACAGGCGGGACATGGCGGCCGGATGCGGGGTTTCCCACAGAAAGCTGAGCACGCCTTCCAATTGCTTTCCACCTTCAACAGCAAGAAACTGTCAGCCATGCATCCATATGACAGAGCCATCGCTCGGGAGGATCGAGGAAATAAAACCTCCTCCGGACCGAGGAAATGGAAAGAATGTGTCACCCGCCGCAGACCTGCCTTTAGGCAAGTAACAAAAAGAAGTCCATCAGACGAGAAGGAAACCATCAAGGAAAGGCTCGGGACCTGGAGACAGAAGGAGCAACAGAAAAAGCCCAAACCTAGGTTCCTTCCACAGACTTTTTCTTTCCTCATGAGTGCTTTATAAATCATTTGGACTACTAATCGAATACTGCTATAGAATATGAATATGTAATGTCACAGTTGTATCATGTGATGCTACTGTACAATGGAGAAGGTCAAGGAAGGTCCAGGGAAGTGAGCTTTCATCCAAAATATTAAAATGCTGGTGTCGAGAGACCACGACATGCGCCATTCTGTCATCATCTACTCTCATGAAAAACTGTCTAATTTTTGTGGCTCACATCTATAACCTTGGCTACTCGGGAGACTGAGGTACGAAGCATTACGGTTTAAAGCCAGCTTGAACAGAGAAGTTTGCGAGACTTCATTTCCAATGAGCCAGCACAAAAGAGGGCTGGAGGCGCGGCTCCGGCGATGAAGAACCAGCTGAGCAAGCAAGCAGGTTAAGTGAGAAGCCCTGGGCTCAAAACCTAGTACCAGTAAAACATACAGACAAGCAAAAACCATTACAGATAAAACAAGATGAACTCCTAAGACATGGTAATACAATCCCCAGGAAGGCAAGAAAGGAGAAATAAAACAGGGACAGGAGATATTAAACGACAGACTCAACAACATATCAATAATCATTATCTCAATAAGATTATCTTACGTGAAAATGATCCAGATAACCACACCAATAATCATTTTACACGGAAACAACCCAGAGATTTCAACCAAAAGACAGAGTTGTCAGAGTGAGTTTGAGAAAAGAGATTATTGTAAAATTCCATGAGGAGGCCTGGGCCATAGGGATGGTTTAAACAAATGGAGATATCACTGGGGAAATGGCTCCCCTCATCCTGAAGTGGCGGTGACAGTCACAGCTGCTCCGTGTCCAGAGCGAGACAGGCGTGCCCAGCAGAGGAACAGAACTGAAGACGAAGCAGTGGAAACCAATTACGTCCAATTGCCTGGGACGAGTTGCAAAAGGAACACGGTTGAAATGGACAGACGTGCCAACAAGTGGTGCTGGAGCGTCGTACGTCTAACTCTGAACCTCGACCTAAATCGTACTTCACGTATCAAACGTCAGCGGAGATGTACCGTAGACGTCAGTGTAAAATGTAAACTATGAGGCTCTAAGGAAATAAAGTCAGCCAGTGGAGGGGTAACGGGTGAGAAAAATGTAGCAAGGGTACTCACCGGACACCATGTTGAAAATGAAGTATAACTTGTGGGTGGGGACGGGAGGGAGAAACCGGGGGAGAGAGAAGGAAAGAAAAGTTCTCTTTACTTGGCTTATGTAACTGTAAACCCTCTGTACCTCACCTTTATAACAAATATATATATATATATATAAAGTCAAGCAGGCACCTGTGGCTTCACGCCTCTAATCCTAGCTACTCGGGAGGCTGAGACCTGAAGATCATGGTTTGAAGCCAGCCTGTGAGACTCCTCTCTCCAAGTAACCAGCAAAAAAGCCAGGCGTGGAGGTGTGGCTCGCGTGATAGAACATCAGCCTTGAGCAAAAGAGCTAAGAGAGGGGTGCCCAGGCCCCCAATTCAAGTTCTAGCACTGGCACAAAACAAAACGAAAACCTGTGTAAGGTTGTTCTTTCAGAGACCCTTCACGACGTGACTGGAATCTGAGGGCTACCTGGCCTCCTCCCCGCATCTCCACGCTTCAACAACCGGATGGTCTGGCCGGGGGCTCGGTTCCTTCAGCTCTGTGGGGACCTCGGTCCCCAGTGGAAGGCACTGGGCTGGCGTGAGCGGGTATAACCGAGCTTGTGAGGCAAACACCTGCTTCTACCTAACGAGTACTTCGGAGGCCTTGCTGTTTTGCTATATGGCCTTGCTTTTCTCACACCACCCCCCCCCCCCACCTGTCCTGAGAAATACTTGGTCTTCCCGTGCTCTTTTGAGCCAGCCTGGCATGGAGTGATTAAGGCTGACAATGCCGGGGTTTAATGCTGCTGATGGAAACCATTGGCGAGTTCCACTTATTAAAGGTGTGCTGTGTTCCTCCCGGCTACTCGGAAGCATTGGAAATCTTGCTTCACTGTCTGTTTCCATTACAAACCCCCTTCTTAGAGTCAGAGAAATTGCAGCTCATTATCTTGCCTAATTTGAATGCTCACCCATTATATACCTCCACACAGAGCACATCCACGTGCTCTCCAATGATAGACCTCCACACAGAACACATCTGCGTTCTCACCAATGATAGGCCTCCACTCAAAATACAAGATCCAAACCTTTAGCAGCACACCTTGATTTAAGTGTGGAGTAAGGCACTGCCCTTGCTCCAATCACCAAGGGGTTTCTCTCTCGTGCCCAGACCTGAGCAGAGAGCAAATCAGAGCTAGAAGTCGTTTTGGGGGGAAGAGGGGCTGGTACCCTAAAGCCTCTCTCCGAGGAATAGGCGTTTAGACAGAAGACTTAAATACCTTCCTCCACTGGTGGGAAATCTTAAGTGCTCCTCCGAGGTAAGGCTTTTCTTTTTCCAAGCTGGCCTATGTCAGTTCACCAGGGGAGCGCACTGCGATAGTCCCGCACACGCGCACATAGAATGCAATTCTCTACGTCTTCCTCCTCTTCCTTCCCCACTTTTAAAAATATATGAACAGCTTTCCTGGGCTGGGAATATAGCCTAGTGGCAAGAGTGCTTGACTCGTATACATGTAGCCCTGGGTTCGATTCCCCAGCACCACATATATAGAAAATGGCCAGAAGGGGCGCTGTGGCTCAAGTGGCAGAGTGCTAGCCTTGAGCAAAAAGAAGCCAGGGACAGTGCTCAGGCCCTGAGTCCAAGCCCCAGGACTGGCAAAAAAAGAAAAAGAAAAAAAAGAACAGCTTTCCTCCTTCTATCTTCAGTCCGAAACTAGAGCCCCCCGTCTCTCAACCTTGAAGACAAATTAATTCAAAGACCTTAATCTAAGACAGGCTACAGGGAAATCAAACGCTGCCTTTGTGATTAGGACCACAACAGCCTGGGTAATAACCAGAATCGACAAATGGGATGGTACCCGACTGAAAAAGCTTCGGGTTTAGCAAAGGAAACAACGACCAGAATCAAGAAGCAGGGAGTTTTCCCTTGCTGGCAGCCTCCTTGTTCCTACACCTCTTCTGTGGAAGGTTCTGGAACCCCAAGAAGGAGGGATGCTCTGTGGTTTCAGCCCAAGGTATGAGAGCCCCAGCCCCCCCAGATCCTGCCTGCTCAGCCCGAGCTCCTGGCCCCACCACCCCTGCCGCTCCCTCTTGCTTCCGCTGGCAAGGGATGGCCGGTCTCCTGGGCGCCCAGTGAGGTTGTGTCCCATGAAACAAGTGGAAAGCCACGGTGCCTGGCTCACCCCACGCCCGGCCGGCTGCTCCATACGCTTGTTTCTCTGCATTCAGCCCCACGGCCCAGCTGGCTAGGCGTGGATCCAAGGTCCCGGAAGGCATCGCAAAGGCCAAGAGGTGCTTTCCACGGAATGCGAATCGGCGCCCTCCGCAAGGTGAAGTGCTCCGTTCCCCGGGTGAAGAAGAGCGGAGAGGCTGCCCTCGTTTCTGAGAGCTGCTCAAGGGCCGCCTGGAGCGACGGGGATTTGTTGGCATGGTTCTGGAGGGTTCTCACCAGGCGCGCTCAGGGAGGGCCTGCTCCAGGCCTCTCTCCAGATGCCGGCAGCTGTGGCAGCTCTTAGCGTTGGCTGGCTTGTCGATGTGTCATTCCCGTCTCTACCTCGATTGCCGTGCAGCCTTCTAGCGGCTTTGCCGAGCCCAAATTTCTTCCTTCTTCTAAGGACACCAGCCCTTGGGATAGGCCGCACCCTAACTGATTATGGCCTCATCCACTGAGAGCTCTTCACACCATCTCAACTGCAAAGTCTCAGTTTCCAAAATAGGTTCCAGACTTAGGAACTGAGCGTGTCTTTTTGGGGTGGGGGGCAAATTCTATCTGCTACCCTAGGTGTCAAAACACTTAGTGGATTTTACTTTTCTTGTAAAGAAATCATGATCCAGCTCCAATTCTGATTCTTCTACTTACTTCACTATTTAGTTGGTTAGTACTGGCACTTGGGCTTGAATTCAAGGCCTGGGTACTGTCTCTTAGGATTTTTTTGGTCAAGGCTGGCACTCTACCCCTTGAGCCATGCCTCTACTTCTGGCTTTTTGGTGGTTCCTTGGAGATAAGGGTCTTATGGACTTCCCTACCCAGACTCGCGTTGCGCTGAGGTCTCAGATCTGGGTCTCCTGAGTGTCTAGGATTACGTCCGGGCCCCTGAAGCCCCGGGTGCACAGCAGCATTTGGGCTGCAGTGAAGGAAATCTGTGTAAAGTTGCCAGCGGCGTGCTCCGGATTCCCGAGTCTGTGGCTCGTCTGTGGGTAGAAAGGGCCACGTCCGCTGCCACGTCCCGCGGGGGTCTCAGGGGCCACGTGGAAGGGGCGGGGAAGCGTCCCGGGTGATGAAGTGACCAGGGACGACGGATCCGGCCCCCGTGGGACTGCGGTTTTGCATGTGCAGCCGGTGGGCCGGGATAACTGCAGCTCACCGCGCTTGACGCTCGCTCTGGAAACAATTCTAGAACGCGTTACGAAGGAACAGCGGCCGAATCTGGAAAGGGAAGCCCAGAAAAGAGCTAAACCATATTCGTCCTCTTCTGTGATGCGGTGTCTGGGAAGAAGAACGTGGCCGTCGTTCAGAGACTTCATCCTGGGGTGTTCTGTGGGGTTCCCCGTTCCCAGCGGGACGCTTGAATGATGAGAGCTCATTACCTCCCAAAGGCAGGCCCCCTCCCCTCCCTCCCCTCCCCCTTTCCTCCCCCCTCCCTCCCCTCCCTCTTCCTCCCCGCCCATCCCTTTCCTCCTCCCTCTCCTCTCTCCTTCTCCCTCTCGCTCTCTGCTCTCTTCTCTTCCTCTTTCTCCCCCGCTCTCTTCCTTTCCCTCTCCCCAGCCCTCCCCCGTTCCCTTCCCCTCTCCTCTGCTTATCCCTCTCCCTCTGTTCTCCTCCCCCTCTCCCTTCCCACTCCCTCTGTTCCTTCTCTTTCCCCTCCTCTCCTCCTATGAGCGCTTACACTCAAGGCCCTCACACGCTAGATCAGCTTTCACAAGCCGTAGGGCTGGTCCCCTCTTCAGGAGCCCCTGGGGAGGGTGGAACCCAGAACACACAGAGCGTAGAGGAGGCTGAGCCCGTACCTGGTGAGCGGAGTCTTCTCTGTCTCCCTCCGTTGGATGCGTAACCCATGACCATTAAACTGGAAAGGCAGACAGCAAGCCGGGGAGCAATATTTGCCACAGTGGCATGAGACACAGAGCTCCTATTTCACTACAGAGTTTACAGTGTCCGTAGGAACAGCACTCCTAGAAGTAAACATGCTCATAGTTACCCATCAGTAGAAAAAGAGAAACAATGAGTACATACAGAAACCGGGTCACATGGTGCCCTGCCATGCCAGCATTGCAAGTGAAGGTCACACTGAGATTACTTCCAGAGTTACTTCTTCTGATGATGATGATTAATTATATTATTATTATTATTATTATTATTATTATTCTTTTGTCCGTGGTGGGGCTTGACCTCGGGCCTGGGCACTGTCCCTGAGCTCCTCTGCTCAAGCTTAGCTCTCTACCACTCTGAGCCACAGCTCCGTTTCTGGTTTTCCTTTTTCTTTTTTTATCAGAATGGGCTTAACGTGGGAGGACTACCGGGGATTCGCTTCACCTCACTATTAATTTCTACACTGACCCCTGTCTGATACTCACAATGGGAAAAACAATACAAGGAAGAGCAGCCGTGAGCGAGTAGACACGTATTCACTGCAAAATGCAGTTCTGGCTCAGAACACACCCCAGGGTCCTGTTGGCTGCAATCTGAGAAGAATCTGTGCGTGAGCCAGAGCCACGCACCCGGCTGCCGGAGTTCCCAGGTCAGCCGTGACCGGGGGACCCGCCATGACCCCAGGAACGTGCCCGGGAATCCAAAGTCGGGAGCGAGCGCCTCCCCTGTGAGAGCGCGCAGACCCGGGTGCAGCCCCCGAGCCCTGCACGGCGGTCACGCCGTTCCGGGCACCGCCAGTCATCCCGGGGGGACTCCAAGTGCACGGGAGAGCGTGTGCGGGCCTCGCCGACACGGCGTGGCTCCCCGGGAGGGTCGTGAGCGTCTCGCGGCCTGACCTCCGTGGCGGGCCTCTGAGTGTCCACGGGCAGCCCCGTGAGAGCCACGCGACCCTCCAGCCGGGTCAGACAGGAGAGGCTTCCCAGACAGCCGGGCGCTCGGCGCAGTGCCGAGTCATAAACCCCGGGCACGGGCGGTTCAGAAGGCCAGGGAGCCGTCGTTTCCGGCCACAGGTTGGAGATGTGACGGGCGACTGTGTGGCTTCCGGCCCCGTGCTGGTGGCGGCTGGGATGTTCATCTTCCTGGCGGAGGGAGGCGGTGACCCCTTGCCCAGGGCTCAACGGCAGAGACCCCTGAGTGAATTACGACTCACTTAAAATAGGCTGCCAAAACGCACTTGCATTTTTACAACAGCAAGCAGGGTCTGTTGGAGGGTGCACATTCTCAATTGCACACAAAAGCAAGAAGACAGTTCATTTGGGGCTGACGGAGAGGCTCAGAGCTGTTTTCTGGGGCCCAGCCAGGCAGGCACGGCCTTTGGAATAGGGACACATTCAGGATCCTTTTATTTAAAAAAAATGGTTTGATGGTACTGAGGATTGGGTTCCGGACTTGGTGTTGGCTGGGTAAGTGCTCTGCCACTCGAAGCGAGGCTTCGGTTCCTTGCTGTACACTCCACATCTTTTAAGATGGGAGCTAGCCTCATGGCTGGACTCCCATCCCCCCGCCCATCGGTGCTTCCGTGTGTCCCGGGAGATGACCGGCGGGTGCCCTGCACCGAGCCACTGAGCTCCCCTGGGAGCTGGGGTAAGAGGCTCGGAGCACAGTGCCCAGCCAGGGGCTGAGAGGGAGTTTCACAAACTTCCATGCCCCGCTGCCCTCAAGCGTGATTGTCTGAACCTTGCCTCCCGAGTAGCCAAGATTACGAGCTTCAGCGGCCATGTCTACCTCCCGTGGTCCTTCGTAACTGTGAATGGTAAGGTATGGAAAAGAACCAGGGTTAAACACGGACCGTTAAAAGATGCAGTTTTCTTGCCCCATGCTGGGGGCCCCTGCCTGTAATCCTAGCTACTCAGGAGGCTGAGATCCGAGGGTCACAAATTGGGCAGGAAAGCCCATGAGACTCTCATCTTGAATTAACCACCAAAAAAAAGCCAGAAGTAGAGCTATGACTCAAGTGATAGTGTGCTAATCTTGAGGGGGCGGGGGGAAAGAGAAAAAGCCCAGGAATAGTACCCAGGCCCCAAGTTCAAGGCTCAGGACAGGCAGACACACACACACACATTACAAATATTTTCATGTCTGGGACAAATTTCCTAAAATTGGGTCTTCTGTCCTAATAACAGGTGTAAAAGAAATTTAAATAGGCTCCAAATCTGAGAGAAGCAAGGGGTGGGGCGAGGCGGGGGGAGAAGGATGAAGGATGAAGGATGAAGGGAAGGCACTCACGAACTGCGCTGTTAAATGGCGCCTCTTTCGTGCAGCCACTGAAAGGTCGTAACAGTTAACATACAGACACGTTATAGCCAACGAACGCCGTTCCCTTTCGGAAGGCAGGGCCGTGTGTGCACAGGTCACACGCCGGTGGTTGGACGCTCCCTGTAATCCACAGAGCTGGGTGGGCGTGCGCCTCGGGACCCGGCGGAGGTCGGGCTTCCGGCGGCTGAGGCTGAACCCTGGCCGCCACGCAAGCACTCTACCACCGAGCCGGGCCCCCAGCCCCTGGGCTCCCCACGGGCCTCGTTCATCCAGAGTCCTCGCTGGCCGTCTTTGTCTTACGGCATATTTTAAAATAATTTCTCTGTCTGTACTCCTTTGTTTGTTTCTTTGTATTATTTCCTGTTACATGTTTCACTGAGGTATCGTTGGGAGACACATTGTGCACGTTCATGCTGAACAACGTAACGTGTCGCTGTATGAAACAATTGTAATAAGGCTAAATAAAATGATCGGCTCCTAGGGCTTTTCGTTTTTGGTAATCAGAACATCTTAAAAATCTCCTCTCGTGGCAAATTCCAATCCGGTATTATTAACTCTAATCCCCAGGCTGTACACTGATCTGCAGAATTTATTCATTTCATACAACTGAAACTTAGTCTCTTCAGACATCACTTCCCCTCCCTAGCCTCTAGCAATCTTGACGCCTCTCCCCGAGTCTGTGAACTTGGACTTACTTTCCGGAGGCTGATGTGGCTTTTAATTTCACCTTTGGGTGCCCCAAGCGACGATGAGAGGGGAGCTGAAATAAAATGACACCTGTGCATTTTCTCTTTCGTGCGTCCTGTTATTCACATGTTACGTTCTTCTTTCCCTCCCCATCCCCATCCTGTTCCTGCGTATCTGCAGCCTCGAGCTAAAGAGAAGGACCGGGCCAGAGCGACAGTCCCAAACACAAAGAACGAATAAGAAGCGAGAAGGGTTCTCTCTGAGTCTAACCCATGGAACACCAGGAAAGGCAGAGGCCACGGGGAAGCAGGTGAGAATCGTGGCAGGTTGGGGACCCCCCACACACCCCCTACGACCTGCTGGACCAGGGAGGAGAGGCTAGGAAGTGGAGAGGAGTGATCAGGAGATACACCCAGATACACTCACACCTGGGTGTGTCAGCACCTGGATGCACAAATGAACACACACACACACACACACACACACACACACACACACACAGAGATTTGCTGTATAATTCTTTTAAGTCTCTGAATTGTCCACACCTCAATCCAGTTTCCACGCCCCCAGGAGCCCCTAGTGGGGGAAAGCCAGGAAGAAAGCGAAGCAGCAGTGGCCCTACGTTTCCTCGCTCGCTTCTCCCCATCCGTCTCCGACTGTAGGATCTCAGGGAATGGCGTCCTACCGGAAATAACCGCATTGGTGAGGGGAGAGGACACGAGTCTTGTGGGCCGGCGGTCACCGGGGACGTGGGCCCCGGAGAGAAAGCACCTCGGGTTTTTCTATTTCAACCAATCAACCAGGACTGTGTCCCACTTCTTAAACACCACGGGGGCCTCCTCAGGTCATCTCGGAGGAGGCCACGTCTTCTCCGCAGTCCGGAGCTCAGTGGCCGTTCTCCTCCCCAGGCTGAGCACCACTGGGACTAGGTTCTCCTCCTAAGCACCACTCAGGACTGGGTTCTTCTCCCCTGGGCTGAGTGGACCCTGGGCTTGGTCCTCCCCTAGGTTCTTGCCCATCGAGGTGGCTGTCACTTCTGCGCATTCACTTGTCTGCTACATAAACTTGTTTGTGAAGATAGTTGTGAGTCACTTTTTCCCCTCCCGCCCATCCTCTCCCTCCCCCCAAAGAAAGTAAATCCCTGGCTGTGGTCCCCGCTGATGTCCTTATTCTGGGGTCACCAGTGGAGCAGCGGAGCCTCAATCCAGGCCATCGCCCCGCAGGCCATAGCCCCCCTTTACCACCAGGGGGCTCCCTCCCTCAGCCACTCACGCCAGAGGTGTGTGTGTGTGTGTGTGTGTGTGTCACTGTAGTAGAGGTGCTGTCCAGAGAAAAGAGGGGGAGATAGAATGTATACCCCCAAAGACCAAGTACCTCTTAGGGGACTCTTTGCACACTTCAAAAGCAGACCCTGAGCTCGGCTGGGTGTAGCTCTCCAGAAGCACGGTGGGGAAGCCTGGGCCATGCTTCGGTTGCAGGTTACAAGGCCCCCCTCTGCCCCCCCCCCCCAGGGAGAAGATGGGGCTGGAGGGAGGCCCCAGCTGTGGCCGAACAAGGCCGCGGCCACTCCGATGCGCCAGGACAGGGGTGCCTGTCCTTCTGTGGCTTGGACGACACACTGCGTTGCCTGCGCTCGGGCTCTCCATGGAGTGGGTTTGGTCGTGATTCTTGGCGGCCCCGGGGCCCCAGTCGAGGCACAGCCTTAAAACGGGCCCGGTGTGGACGAGCCTGTCGGGGCAGTCCACCAGCTCGCCCCCAGGCCGGCTTCACGTGGAAGGAAGGGTCGTCCCTGGACAAGAAGGGGCACCGGGGAGAAACGGCGGCTCGAGGAAGCCAGGGCTGGCCCCCCCCCGCCCCCCCCCCCCCCCCCCCCGCGCAGCGAGTGTCCACACCGCGGCTCGATGTAGCCACGGGCCGCGCGGTAAAACTCAGGGAGGGCAGAGAAAAGCAGGCAGGAGGCTCTGACCTCCTTTAACCAGCAGCGAGCTGGAACTGGAGGGATGGCTCAGGTGGGGGTGTCAGGGTGGAAAAGCCAGGCAAGAGCGGGAGGCCACGAGTTCGAGCTCCAATACCAGCAGAGCACATGACGTGAAATAATAGGAAACGAAACGTCATGTGCCAAAGCATTCTATAATTAGAACTGAAAGACAGACATTCCATTTTTAAAAGTGTTTTGAACAGATATAGGAACCACTAATAATTTGTGTGTGTGTATGTGTGTGTGTGTGCCAGTCCTGGGGCTTGAACTCAGGGCCCGGGGGCTGTCCTTGAGGTTCTTGTTTGTTCAAGGCTAGGGCTCGACCACTTGAGCTGCGCCTCCACTTCCGGCTTTTTGCTGTTTAATTGGGAAATGAGAGTCTCCTGGATTTGTGTTTCCTGGACTGGTTTCAAACCGGGATCCTCACCTCTCAGCCTCCCGAGTGGTTAGGGTCACAGGTATCGATTGGCCCCTGGCCCCTGGCCAAAGCTTGGCTATTGAAAGCTTCTTTCTTCAGATTTGAGGCTCGTGTTTGAGCCCTTCCTGTCCTGAGCACCTGCAATTGCTCCACTCACTCAGAACCATTTAAAAAACAATTACGAGTTAGTCACGGTGGAAAGCAGCTTGTGGTTCGGGGTTTTTATTTTCATTCTGACACATGTGTAAATCTCTCTCTTTTATTTTTTTTTTGAAGAAAAATGATTTGATTTGTATTATTCCGATCCCAATGCGGGGTGGGAGTCTGCCACCCACTCCGAATCTACCTTTGGGTGACGGACTTCCCCGGCTCCGCCTCCCGCGCCCCGGCTGCGTCAGTCACGGCTGCCGTTCACTGATGTCTGCACCCGGCAGCTTTCATAAAATCCCCGACTGTTCCATCCCGCTCAATTGGAAAGACCTGGAAAACTGTCACGTCGCCCCATTATCATGGTCATGTGGCGGATTGAGGCGGCAGTTTTGCGACAGCCGGGCCAAAGTTGGCGACGCGGTGAATCACACGGGCGTGTGTTGTAAACATCACCACCAACCCAAACCACAGGCGGACCCGGGGTGACCGACACCTGCTGCTTCCTCCTCGGGCTTCTGCAGGCCCCTGGCCACGTGCTCCCCCTGCGCCCCCCCCCCGAGTTCAGCTCCCCAACTCCCCCTCCCTCCTCCCCCGCAAAGAGGTCTGTCCCCAAAAGTGTCCTTCCGCAGCCGTCCCGAGCGCGGCCTCCCCTCCCGAAGCCTTCCACCCGCCCCGCGCCTGCCTCTCGGCACCCGGGAGCCCTGGACCCTCTTCTGGCGCAGGCAGGTCTCCTGGGCGCCAGCCTTAATTAACATCCTGGTGCTGGTGGTAATTAAACAGCACCCGGCCCAAAGACGGCAGAGCGCAAGCCTGGGAAACTGAGCCCAGCCAGGCTTCGGCCTGCGCCAGGGGCCACTGGAGACGGCTCACTCCAAGCCCCCCCTCCCCCTCCTCCCCCTCCTCCTCCCCCTCCTCCTCCCCCTCCTCCTCCCCCTTCTCCTCCTCCACTGGCTCTCCAGTGAGAAATCTGGAAGGTGTGCCTCATCCCCACACCTACGTTCTCAGCCTGGATTCACCCATGTTCTCCATCATCGTCTCCATCTCCTCTGTCTCCTCCACCCCCCCCCATCATCTTCTCTGTCTCCTCCATCTCCCCCATGCCCCGCATCTCCATCTCCTCTATCCTCTCCTCCACCATCTCCTCCACCATCTCCTCCATCCATCCCTTCCATCTCTTCCATTATCTCCCCCATCTACCTCGTGCTCCACCCTCAGCTGAAGAGCCCCTCCGTTTCTACCCAACACTGGCCAAGCGGAGCAGTACTTGTCGGTACTGGTCCTGGGGTTTGAACTCGGGGCCTGGATGCTGTGCTTTGGCTTTCTTTTTTTTTCTTGTTGGTTGGTCGTGGGGCTTGAACTCGGGGCCTAGGCGCTGTCCCTGAGCTTTTTCACGCAAGGCTAGCGCTCTAGCACTTGAGCCACAGCTCCACTCCCCCCCGCCTTTTTGTTTAGTGATTAATTGGGGATAAGAGTTTCACGAGACTTTCCTGCCTGGGCTGGCTTCGAACTATGATCCTGAGCTCTCTGCCTCCTGAGTAGCTGGGATTACAGGAGTGAGCGACCAGTGCCCAGCTCCTTTGGCTCTTTTGCTCAAAGTTAGTGTTCCGCCACTTGAGCCACTGCTCCGCTTCCAGCGTTTGCTTGTTTGCTAATTGGAGACAAGAGTCTAATGAGCTTTCTGACCCAGGTTGATTTTTGAACTGTGATCCTCAGAGCTCAGCCTCCCGAGTAGCTAGGGTTATGGATGTGAACCACCAGCACCCAGCTGGGAATAGCGTTTAAAAAACATAAATGTAAAGCTCTGCCATTTCCATGAATCTACAAAAAAGAACTAGTTAAAAGCCCTTGGAAAATGTGTCCATAGCCCTGCTACTGGCTTTGGCCTTCTTCCTGGGGTTTCCTTGGGGGAAATGTGTCATTCCCACCCATACTTAGGAATAGCTGGGACCACCCCTGGGCCTTTGCTCATGCTGCTGTCTGAATCCACAACACCAGAACACCTGCCCTGACCAACGGAGACACCCAGTCCTGTCTCCAGCAGGTGAAGGGCACGCTTCCCTGCGGCCGCTCCAGATACGGTGGCGCCACGCCCCTCTCCAGAGGCGCTGATGCCTGAGACTATGCTTATTAATAACTCAGAGGCGAGGGAGGAATTGGTAGTCAAAATTAGAAAGTACCCCGCACTGAGCCGTGTGGACGCGCAATGAGTTTCAGACATGTGAAGGGACAGTTCAGTTAGCACTTGGGCTTACATTAGAGCCTTCATATGAGGTTTTTAATGAAAACAGAATTTTGAACTAAACGAGTTAATTTATGAAAAGGAAAAGTATTCATTAAAAAAAAGATAACAAGAATAAAATGACGAACATAGGAGCAGATATGAATACGATGAAAATGAAGCAATATAAAGAAGCCACGAAACTGAAATCGAATTCACTCAAATGTCTGCAGTAACAGGGGCCGTGAAACTGGGAGAAAGAGGGGACACACATGGTTGTCCCGGTGCGGGGGGGGGGGGGGCGTAGGACGGAGCACCTGAAAACCGGCCGCACACTGCACTCCCAGAAAGACACCAAGGGGAAAAGGATTCTCTTCCTGCTGGCTTGAGGGTAAACGTGGGCCATTCCTATGTCCTATGATCTGAACGGTGGTCCTGCGTCCTCTGCCGTATGATCTCGATACAGCTCCACGGGCTGCGTCTCTTGGATTCCACTTAGTCAGAAGGTTACCCGACCAGTTGCCATAGCCCTGGCTCAACCCTGGGAAGGTAAATGCTTGTCCAGTCCAAGCGTTAGATATCCATGATCCTCTTTTGCTGAGGACGAAGGAAAGTTCTTGAGACTTGGTCTCAGGGAAAAATCTGGGCATACTGGAGCGATCTGTCATCTGAACTACCCCCCAGGAAGCCGGAAATAAGTGGATCTCAAGTCAGGTCCGTGCCTGGACCGAAAGCCAAAAATCTAAAAAAATACTGCTCAGTAGTAGAGGTCTAGCCGAGAAAGCACAGGGCCCTGGGTTCAAACCTAGTATCGAACAACAACGAAAAAGGTGTGTTGGGGGGAGGGGGCAGTGGAAGGGGACTTGAGAACCCATCAGTCATCATTCTCCGAGGGACTCAAGAATCGCTGCTTTGGCTCAGGGGTCAGAGAGAATCTAATCCCAGAAGTGAGTTACCGACATAAAGCATGGAGGCAGATATTAAATCTACACCGAGGAGAGAAAAGTCAGGCTCATAATGGAAGGAAATCAAATCAGTAAGACCAGAGATGAACTTGAGCCAGCCTTATGAGGTCCCAGAGGAAATGAATAAAGAGATTAAAAAGATGAGAAAAATGAAAGGAGGGGAGCGCGGGGGGGTGGGGGACTCACTGAGATCCAGCCCAGGAATAGAAGCCGCTCCTGACAGTGAACTCCCCGCTTAGGAAGGACTGGGGTGCAGTAACAAGCGACTGAGAAACCTTCAACCTGTACGTGGGCTTGGGGGAGGGGGGTGTCCCCAGCCCTGGCAGCCTCAATGAGCAGGGGGGCTCCAGATCGAGCCGCAGGTGGCTCGTGCCTCCCCGGAACAACGGAACCATGCCTTTGAGCTCACCCTTCAAGACGAGGCCCTCGGGTCAGGTGCGACGGCCTTAACCATCTCCTGGGCTCTGTTATATGCTAAGAGGCGTCGCAGTTCCTGAAGGGAGACTGGGAGCCTGGCCTGGGGAGGTGGGGAGGGCCGTGGGGAGGGGGCCCCTCCCTGCCCTAGGGTCTGGCCTCCCGCCTGCACCGATGCTACAAGCGAATTTCCCATCAGCCCCAGCGTGACCCCCAAATCCTTGAGTCTGTGGCCCGAGAAGGCATGCCCGAAGACTGGAAGGGGTCCTGGGACAACACTTGGGATGTCCAGCTCGTGGGAGACCCTGCCCTCTCTCGGCCCCCTGCCAGACTCAAGAAACAAGCCGTTGGTTCGTCTGGGTTGCTTTGCCGCCTTTTGGGTCACGGTCCCTGTAGCACGGCAGACCCTCCTCTGCTTACAGATGACTTCTTTTCACACTGTCATCCTGCGTTGCTGTCTTCCTAATTTGAATGTTTCACTTGAAAGGTTTATTTCAGCTGTAGAAAGAGCAATTCAGCATTTGATATAATTAAGCAATGGCCCATTGATTTACGCTGCACTGTAAATATGCCTTCCAGTCTCATTTACTCTGTTAGTTCCTAATGAGTTTATCCTTAAATAGATATTTATTGATGTCTTGACAGCACAATCTCAAAGTGCCCCGGGGGCTCATCTATATTTAGTCAAATTCAGAGGTGTTGTTCATAATTCAGATACGACCCGAACGCTGTGTTTCCTGTGTCTAAAACAGGATTGACACAGGAGAAAAGCACCAGGTTCTGGTTTTCTGAAATGGCATTTCCTACGAAACCAGTCCTGCTGGGAATGAACAGTCGTGGTCCCCACACCGTCCTTCAAGCAGGAACCCACAGCTCCTTTGAAGGAAGCCAGAATGATGGCGAGAAGTGCATCATCCTCATACCCCCGGAAGAGGGGAGGAAACGCTCATTACAAAGCAGTTCTCGCGGCGAGGACCTGACAAATGAAGCTAGGGAGAATGGCCGTCTCCCCCACCTGCCTTCGTCTCTGTTAGAAAAGACGGCAAGGCGAATCGACGCCTCATTTCAGGTTGTCCTATCCGTTTCTCTTCACGAGGCCCATTCATACTCCGGGCTGGGACTGTCAGGGGAGACCAGGGGAGGGGAGGCTAAGGAGATGGCAGTGTCCCGCTGCCCGCCTCCCCTCAGCTGCCTCCTGGGCTCCTCTCCTCCTGGGGTGCATCCACCGGGAAGGCAGCCCTATCTGACACCCGGGCTGCCTGTCCGGGGGCAGGCGGAGGAATTGCAGGTGAAACAGCCTCCGCGTCAGACTCCAGAACTGGAACAACGCTCCTCGACAAAGCCAAGCACTTGCGGGCCCTGGCCTCTGGGGCTGGCTCAGAGGTGGACATGTGACCCAGGACAGGCCGTCTGGACCGATGAGATTCAGTTCTTGGCTTTGAGTGACTGGGCAGAAGACTTTTTCTCCATTGTGTAGATAGCCTGAGTTTGGAACAGCCATCTTTTAAAAGATCACCTAATAGTAATAATTTCTTTCTTTCTTCCTCTCTCTCTCTCTTTCTTCCTTCCTTTTTTCTTTCTTTCTTTCTTTCCTCCTCTTCTCTCCTCTCCTTACTTCTTTCCCTCCCTCCCTCCCTCCCTCCCTCCCTCCCTCCCTTCCTTCCTTCCTTCCTTCCTTCCTTCCTTCCTTCCTTCCTTCCTTCCTTCCTTCTGTCTTTCTTTCTTTCTTTTCCTTCTTCCTTCCTTCCTTCCTTCCTTCCTTCCTTCCTTCCTTCCTTCTTTCTGTCTTTCTTTCTTTCTTTTCCTTCCCTCCTTCCTTCTTCCTTTGCTTACTTTTTGCTCCTGATCAGTCTGACAGATATATCAACTTATTTATTTATTTATTTATTTATTTATTTGGCCAGTCCTGGGCCTTGGACTCAGGGCCTGAGCACTGCCCCTGGCTCCTTTTTGTTCAAGCACTCTGCCACTTGAGCCACAGCACCACTTCCGGCTCTTTCTGTTTATGAGGTACTGAGGAATCGAACCCCGGGCTTCGTGCATGCAAGGCAAGCACTCTACTGCTAAAGTCATATTCCCAGCCCATATCAACTATTTTAATGGGATTTATTTCATGATGCTCTCCTTGTTTTATTGGGTTTTGTCATTAATGATCTTCTTCCCTTTTCTTCTCTGTTGGTTTTGGTTTAATTGCTAGTTTAGTTCTTTTTTTGATTAGTTCTTTTAGGTGGAGGCCTCAGTCATTGATAAAGGCCTTTGATTTTCAGTATGGGCATTCAGTGCTGCAGCTTTCTCTGCAAAGTGTCCTTCACATTGTGGCATGGTTTTCATCTTCACTCGCCTCAAGCATCCTCTCATTTTTCTCTCAGCTGTAACGCCAACACACCGTGTCACCCCTTCGCACCCCAGTTCCGTCTTACGCCTTCTGTGGAGCGCAGGCCCGCGTTCCTCTTGGAAGCTGAAGAGACCGTTGCTTTCTTGCTTGCTGCTCTGGTTTTTGGCGACTTCTTTGGAGGCAAGCGGATAGAGTAGAAGCCTGGAGCTGCCAGCCACCCATCAGAGCAGCCCACAGACCTACCCTGCCCGAGACCCTCCCCAGCCCCCTCCCCACGCACCGCCCCGCGGCCCTCATGAGGCACCGACGGAAAACTGGGCGTCGAGTCCTTCACGGCAAGTTCATTCACTCAGCGAAGTAAAATCCCCCTGCCCGGCACATGCGCCACGCTGCCTCTGGCTGTCCTTAAGAGAACTCTCAGAAGGAGCTTTAATTAAGGCCTCATGTTTATGCAGAGAGCGTCAGTAATACCATGATAGCAGAATGCTTTGTGGGGAGGACACGCCCAGTTAGAAAACGGAAGGGCATCTTCTCACTTTCTTGTTTATTTCTTTACTTCAGCATACACCTGGGCTGTTCTCACGCCTTGTGCATATTGCACCCAGTTCTTTCTTTCACACACCTGGGACAGCACCCGAGACCACCCTCCAGCAACGACCTTGCTGGTGAACACCCTAACACCTAACAAGAAGAGCTGGCACGCGAGGGTGAAGGTCTCTGTGTCTGTTGCTCTCGGGTGATCTCCGCTGACGCCTCATCGTTTCTTTTTAGTGTTTTGAAGTAGTGGATAGTAGCTGCACAAAGGGATTTTGTTGTGATATTACCAGACACTCATAGACGTTCTTGGATGAAATTCGCCCTCTATTACACTTTGTTCTCTCCTCCCTCCTTCTTTTAAACCATTTTTTATTAGGCTTCACTGTTCTATTTTTATCTGGTTTCACTATTCTATTCATATACTTTTTAATTTTTTTTAGCACTTTGTCAGACATTTTACTTCTTATTAGCTATTCAACTGTGTTTGCATCCAGGAAGTAGGGATCTGTATCTTGTCTCTCTTTAGAGGGTCTGTTCCTTTCTTGCTTTTAATCTGTTTTAATTGAGGTAGAGCTCATACAACATAAAACAAACCACTTGGAAGTGCACAGTTTGGTGGCATTTTGCACATTTCCAGTGAGTGCAAATCTGACCTCTATCTAGTTCCAGATTTCTCCAACTTCCCTAAATGAGGCTGTGTCCACTGTCACCCCTTGAATGGTGACAATCTGCCTTCTGTCTCCATGGATTTGCCCACTCTGGAAAGTTCATTTAGGTAAATGGAACCATATAATTTATAGATAAATGAAATCATGTAACGATGGGTTGTTACTAGATTTGAGGTTGGTTTGGCCATCCTGCGACCTAAGCTTCTTGGTGTGGTTAAGTAAAATTGTGAGGTTAGAGTGAGGGCTCAGGTGGTAGAGCACCTGCCTAGCAAGGGCGAGGCTCTAATTTCAAGTCCAAGCGTTGCCAAAAAGGGAGGAGGAGGAGGAGGAAAAGGAAAGGAAAGGAAAAGAAAGGAAGAAAATGGAAGGAAATCAAAAGAAAGGAAAGTAAAGAAAATAAGAAAAAAGAAAAGCTGTGGGGGTTGGGAATATGGCCTAGTGGCAAGAGTGCTTGCCTCGTATACACGAAGCCCTGGGTTCAATTCCCCAGCACCACATATATGAAAAACAGCCAGAAGTGGGCGCTGTGGCTCAAGTGGCAGAGTGCTAGCCTTGAGCAAAAAGAAGCCAGGGACAGTGCTCAGGCCCTGAGTTCACGGCCTAGGACTGGCAAGGAAGAAAGGAAGGAAGAAAGGAAGGAAGGAAGGAAGGAAGGAAGGAAGGAAGGAAGGAAGGAAGGAAGGAAGGTAGAAAGGCAGGCTGTGATCTTGCAGGTCTTCTTGTGCTTTGAGGTATATTTTAGGGTGCCTTTCCACCTTTCTATTTTCTGAGCAGGGGTCCTTCTGCATTCTTTCCAGCTCTACATCTTCCTCTTGAGTCACAGATTTGCTATTGTCACCTACAACGATGTCTTCATTAAGTCTTACCCATTTTCAGTTACTATTTTGGTGGGGAGGAGGGAGGAAATTCCCAGGACTGTATCCAGAATATGTCTTCCTTTTGGTGAAGTCCCAGGTAAAGGCAGTATTGAGATCATTTTATACAATGGGAGGTATATAGACATCTTTAATGGTTCTACATGGATTGTAGTGTCAGGAAAGTGTGTCCCTTCAAAAACCATGTTGGCTTTGCCTCATCACAGAATAACAGATAAGCTAGTGTCACAGGCCCCTTATTTCTTGGAATTGGATTAACTATATGTTTCTGGAATGTTGACTTTATTTTCCCCATCTTTTAAAAAGATTCCTGGTTTTCAAGTTTTAATCTTATTTTCTTTAAAAAAGAAAATTTATCATGCATGATGTCTCTTAGGGATTGGGTATAAAGGGTCCCCCCAAAATGCTTATGTATTGAAGGTTGGATCTCCGGTTTCTATCTATGATTGGGAGGCTCTGGAACTTCAGGATGTCAGCTTGGCTGTCCATCACTGGGATGGGGGAGGATCCTTGGAGCTGTCCATCACTGGGATGGGGGAGGATCCTTGGAGGCTGTCCATCACTGGGATGGGGGAGGATCCTTGGAGGCTGTCCATCACTGGGATGGGGGAGGATGCTTGAAGCTGTCTATCACTGGGATGGGGGAGGATCCTTGGAGCTGCCCATCACTGGGATGGGGGAGGATCCTTGGAGGCTGTCCATCACTGGGATGGGGGAGGATCCTTGGAGGCTGTCCATCACTGGGATGGGGGAGGATCCTTGGAGGCTGTCCATCACTGGGATGGGGGAGGATCCTTGGAGGCTGTCCATCACTGGGATGGGGGAGGATCCTTGGAGGCTGTTCATCACTGGGATGGGGGAGGATCCTTGGAGCTGTCCATCACTGGGATGGGGGCAGATCCTTGGAGCTGCCCATCACTGGAGTAGGGAAGGGTCCTCAAAGGCTTGTCTTATCCCTGCCCTCTCTGTTACTCTATCTCTCTGATTCCTGGCTTTGATTCCACTCTGTTCCACCATGCCCTTCCACCACATTGGACTGGAACCTCTGAAACATGGGCCCCAAGAAGCACTTCCTCCCTTTGAGCTGCTCTTCGCAGGCATTCCTCACAGGGGCGGCAAAGGTGACCAGCACCATGTCAGATGTTTATGCTTGAATACAGACAAGAGGGACTGGACACTGTGGTTTGTGCCTGTGATCTTAGGCAGCACGAATTTCAGTTTATTCTACACAGTGAGTCTTGGTAATAGAGTGAGACTCCGTCTCAAGGAAGCAAGGGCCTGAGGTGTAGCTCAGTGGCAGAGCACTTCTCTACCAAACACAAAACCCGTCAGCAGCACTGGAAGCAAACAAATGACAGAAAGCCATAGATATAAATGTTCTTAATTTTAAACATTGAAAAATGAAATTATATAACGCCCCTGTGGCTACATCGCTGCACCTGGAACGTTCATAAATTTTCTCAGGAAATGTAGATGGTAAAAATGTGTGTGTGTGTGTGTGTGTGTGTGTGTGTGTGTGTCCAATACGTCTCAAAGGTAGGCCAAAGAGATCTAAAACTCCTTTTTAAATTAAAATCATGGCCACCTTAATGAAGCCTGTATTTATGAGTGTTCTCGGTAAAGCTTCTCTTGAATGGCTTCTCATAGTTGGTTCCTATTAATGCTAGAGTCTTGTTTAATGATTTGCTTCATACTGTGATTCTCCAAAGGTGAGGTTTAACCTTATATTATACAGGAGATATTTTGGTGTTTGAACCATTTTTTTTAATTCATGAATAATTCAGGGTTGTGCAACCGCCTTCTTTTTGAATTGCAGAGCATGAGAGGCATGGAGGGTTTGAAAGTCAACCTAAAACATTTGCATATGAAATTGCAATGGTGGGATGAAGAGGGATCAACAGAAGAACTTTCCCAGGGCTGGCATGCCGCAAACCTTGACAAAGTGAGAGGAGATTCTGCAGGCCCGCGGATGAGGAGAAGCCTAACAGCACCTACAGTCATTCTTTATGAGTCAAGGTGACTCCAGGGTCAGAGCTACCGGCTGACAATGATTGCTTTCACGTTATCTAAGAATTTAAGAGACCCATAATGCTTTGCTTTGTAAATTGGTATAATGTAACCTGCCTCGGGCAGTAGATGTACTTTGTAATTTTGAAAAAAATAAAAGCCATCCACTTATGAATAAACAATGGGTCTAATGCAAAACACCTCAGGCTCGAGATCCAACTCAGAGCCCAGCCCCATCTCAGCCACTCCTTTCCCAGAGCAGGAAGCCGCCTGTCCAGTCTCATGGTTGGAGCCTTTTCACTGGTGCAGAAAGACATCTTTGCTCCCCTTTACAGCAAAGTCTGTTGTGAAATCACATGGAGAGCAGGCGGTGAGTTGATGATAACGTAATAAGTGAGGTCAGTTGATAATAAAAGTGGCTCTTCCAGCTCTGCTTTCTTCGTGTTTCTAGTTGGCAGTGATGAAGATCAAAGCCCGCTGACTCCCTGTGTCCGGGTAGGGAGAGTCGCAGCTCGGAGCCGAGGTCACCTTCCAGTTCTGGGACCTCATAGAAGGTACCAGATGCCATCTCATCCCTGGTGTACAGAGCAGAACAGCCCTGGCTGCCTCTGGGGTCATTGGGAGAATTCTAGAATGTGAAGAAGAGGTCTTGCCAGGAGCTCTGCTTTACCCAGGAGTGGTTAGTTCCTCCCTCTACTTTCTCTGGGATACTCAGAAGGTTCTAGAAGTCCTCAAGGCCTCCTCTGCCTTCTACATTTAGACCAGCAATGCTTAGGTAGAGTCTTAGAACGTATTTATTTACTTCTTCAAGTCTAAAGTGGAAGTTGTTCATTTGGCAATCTGAAATAAAGTGAATGCCACAACTTTCTAAAGCCATGCTAAACAGGTTAAGTTTATCTTCATGCTGGTTCACTTGTATTCTTCTGTCTCTAGACAATCATGGCACAAGGGTTACAATTACAGAGTAGTCCTGGGTTCAGACACTAGATTATCACTGGAGGCTCAGGAAGGATTTTGATAGGAAAACAAAGCACAGCCCTCCCCTTGTTCTCTGTGGTTCTTAAATGCATTATAGGAAAATAATTTTAAGTCAACTCACAAAGCCAGCAAAGCTTTTCTAAGACAGAGAGAGGCAAGAAAAGAGAAAAGCCTCAGTCTAAGTGTGGGCTCAGATAGCAGTAGGTTAGGTAATTCAGTTTAGGCCTTTTCCTATATAGGAGGTGTCTTTGCTTTACACATCTTTTACTCCTTCTGCCCTGTGATGTTTCCAATGTTTTGCCATCATCACCCCAAAGCTAAAGACACAGAGATTGGGGTGATTTTTGTCAATCAAAGTATCTTACGACATAGGCGATTCTGATGTCTGCTTTTTGTCATCTTTTATGGTAGTCTTCGAAGCAGCCGTTCTGATGAAAAGAACTATCAGGTGTATCTTCCTTCCTGGCCTCGTTCTTCATCTGGGGTGAAGTTGGAGATACTGTTTTTGCACTGTCTATTTTAACAATGGGAGTGGGTTGCTGGAAGGGGAAGTGCAAGCATGTGCTTAAAAATGTGTGTGTGTGTGTGTGTGTGTGTGTGTGTGTGTGGTCAATCAGTCCTGACTTGCTCCTGACTCTGCCTCACTCCTGTGTGCCCTTTGCCACTTGTCCCTTCTAGTCTGCCGCTGATCTCTACTTACACCCCCCTTTCCTGTGTAAGACTCTCATCTCCCGTAGCTGATGACCAGACAACATGAAAACAGGCAAAGGTGCATCCGATTTCTCCCCCATCCAGTGCCAAAGCGAGAAGAGGCGGAACAGCCAGGAGCTTAAACCAAGCGTCTGAGTCAATCCCAAGCCTGGACCGGCCAGCTTCTCTTCAGCAAAGGCCGCAGCAGACAAGCAGTATGGACAGCAGGAAAAGGCAGAGCCGTTCTGCCATGAGGAAGGAGCTCCACAGCCCGCCCTTCTGCACCCCCTGTGCCACCAAGCCGGGAGCAGGAGCAGATCCTCCCGCGGCTGACGCCGCAGCACAGAGCGACTTCCCCGGGAGAGGCTCGCAGAGGCAGTCAGCCTTGTTCAGCATGCTGACAGCCTCCCCAAAGGAGGATCTGCTTCCAGAGAAAAGAAGGCTTTCAGCGAATGACTTCCTGGACAAGAAAAGCAACCCGGTTCGTCCGTGGACACAAGAAGAGGCCCTTACCCAGCCTCCTCCCTGGCCAACGGTGCTAGAAAGAAAGTCAGTGGTGGTCCACTTTCCAGACAAGGCCTTTGACCCTGAGTGGAAAATTACCAGTAGCTGGCTTGCATAGTGATTTGCAGATGTGATAAGGTTCATGCACTGGAAGGTTCATAGATAAACAGGACCGATTAGAAGAGGGTTGGTTAGCAAGGGGAGGAAGGGGCCACAGCAAAAACGAGAAGACGGTGGAAACTTCATACACGCCCCAAAGCATGTATCCAGAAAAGCCTTCCTACACCCAAAGAACCAAGCGGGATGGAGACAGCCAAAAGCCCACTTCTAAAATTCAACCAACCTCAAGCAGTACATGCCTAGGTGACTTGGGGTGGGGGAGGATGCAAACCCCATGGTGCTCAGAGCGGGGAGGACCTGGGGGAGGGGCCCCTAGTGCTAGGGGAAAAAAATTGCTGGTTGTAATCTCTGCAGTCTTGCAAAACTGTCCTTGCATTCCTTCTTTTGTCGCACTTCTTGTCGCTGAGCCCATTCCTGGAGCTTGGATGTTTCTCACCATTAGGCAAGTGATCATAAGAGACTGAGGGTTTGTGTCCAAATCTTGTCGTGTCCAAATGTGTCACCAGAAGCGTAGGAGAGAAATCCTAGTCTTGTGAATAATCCCAATAAACCCGTTAAGATGACGAATGGCCTTCTCTTTAGGTTTCTTGAAAACCACCCAGGATCCTCGCGTGGGCCAGCAGATCTACAAGTGGAAAGAGGCCCCCCCCGCCCCCCCGCCCCCCACCAAGCTCTGGCTGTAGAGGAGGGAACCACAAAAACGCGGGGAACTCGTGCAAATTCTGGAATGCCTGCATTTTGGTGAGTCATCATGCAAGCCATATTTGTGGTTAATTTGTGGGCTTTCCAGTTTTCTTTCAAAGCTGTAATCGTCTCTCCTCCGGTACCATTGAAGCCATAGGAAGGGCCGCAGCCGGCATTGCCTTCCTAATGGCTTGTGAGCGCATAATTCATGGATTACATTTTTTTTTCTAGAAGCCCTGAAGCATTCCAGTCTATAGAATGGACCATGGTTGAATGTTTTTCAGATGTGTTTATTTATTCTTTTTTAACCTCCCTAGGCTCTGGGCACTAAGTCTGCATGCATTTCTCCCTGCTCTCTTGGCCTCCGTCCCTGAGGCTGGACTCCCCTCTCCCCCGCCCCCCCCCCCCAGGCCTCAACCCCCTCCCCTACCCCCGGGCCCTCTCCCTGTGTTGGCACCCACCCTCAGTGGAAGGAAAGTGAGCCTGGCCGTGGTGAGAAGCAGAGGGAGGTTACACTCGCCTTTATAAATTCACACAGAAACACTCTGGTTTGGTATATCAGTGTTTCATGCTTTGGGATAGAATGAATCATTTTGCCCCAGCTGTGCCTTTTGAATAAAACACACATTCTTTCCAGGCTAACCAAGTTCAGGGCCCCTGCACAGAAGAAAACGCCTTGCGCCCCTCTCACTTGGTCACACAGACTGCTTTTCCTTCAAGTTTGGACTTTGGGACGAGCGCAAATACCTCTAAAGCCCAGGGTACTGGAATAAATCCTCCATTTGAATCTAATAAAAGATGACTGAACTGAGCAACGGAACCAAGTGTTGGCCGGGACATTAACAAGGATTACCTTTTATATCCAGCTGGCTGCTCTCCCTGGTGGTGCAGACTCCTAAGCTGGGGCTCAAGTAATGCAGGGGAGTGTTAGAAATGAAACCCTTGGATCCCTCCCTCCTCCCACAGACAAGCACATCCAATTCCAACTTAAATAGAATCTGAACTAAGAAAAACATTTTACCCCGAGGATGGGAACATGCAAACAAGGGGAATCAAAATAAAGAAAACCAGTTTGCCTTGTCTTGGGCATCCTGGATTGTTTACCCTTTTCATCATTAATGAAATCTCTGTATAAATACTTCCCCCAGGAGGCTGGCTTGGTGACTCACAAACCTTCCCCCCATTAATAAAATAAGAGAAGTCATCTTCTTTTACCCATTATAGTGTTGTCTTTCCGTGTGAAATCTGTTCTGTGTATCCCCCAACTGGGAGACCCAGAATTGAGAGCCCTGTCCTCATTTCTCCTTGAAAATACCAACTGATTTCAATGAGAAAGCAATGAAATGAATAGAACAGCAATTATCCTAATGCTGTTGTCCAAATTTTCAGAACCAGAGCCCCTGCAAATCTCATTCCATCTGTGTAGCCATTCCAGAATGTGTTCGTTCTGTTTGTACCTCTATTGCCAGATTGCTGGGGTGTACGGGATCTTGAACCCAAACAAATGTGCTGAAAATGAAATGTGTTGAAAGCCTGCGAAAATAAAACAACTGGATGCACTAAAAACTAATTCTAGACAATAACTCACTGATAATGTAGAAATACCAAATCTGATAATGTGGTCATTCACAGGGCAGTAATAATTAAATATGTGAGGATGGAATTACTGATTTGCAAGAAATAAAACAGGTGGAAAGTTAAGAACTGGTAGTTGGATGGGAAGTTTAACAACCGCCACCATCCATCTGTGCAAGCCTTCTACTAACTAATGAAACTGGAGTTTCAGACCCCAGGCTCAAAGCCTGGGAGCTTCATGTCACGTGTAGTCACTTACCCCCCATATGCCTCGTAAAGAGATGTGGTAAAGGCCTGAGAAAGGAGATTTACTACATAGCAGCCATGAGAACACAGCACCTCAGTATACCGCTAGCTGTCTTCCGGAGACTGGAAATTGTTCTCAGGCTCACTAGGAAGAAACTGGGGCAAGGGATGAGAATCGTTAAATCAGTCCCAAGACACAGGTGTGACCTGCTCAAGCTAGGACTCCAAAGGCCTGGCGGGTGGTCCGTAGCGTGTGGCTGTCCTTTAAGATGATAGGAAGGCATTTTCTGCACGAGAGGTCGTTCGCTTTGTATCATGAGGTTCTGATTAGGGAATTCTGTCTTTCTGGAACACGCGGTGATTGGGAAGTGACTGCAGGAGAGAGTGGCTCAGATCAGATATGGGGGTGGGGAGGGGAGGGCAGAGTGCCCAGCTTTTAGCTAATTTACAGGCCCAGCAAAACCATCTTTGGGGTTGTATATTCCACTAGGACTCTTAGCAGTGAAAGAACCACACTCCTTGATGTCCTATTGATTCTCTATTCCCATTGCTGTTGCAGAAGTTATTTTACCTCCACGTCTTCGTGTTTTTAGCAACACCTGATAAGTACAAAAGACCACAAGCTCTGACACTCGCTGAGTAGATCCACACCTCCGCTTCTGATCTCACTCCAGGCGACATCTACAGTGCAAGAAGAGAACCAGGAGCCCGGGCGGTGAGGTGACCCAGTCGTGAGCATCAGGTGATCAGTCCCAGAGCTGGTGACCGCCCTGCTGGAGGACACACGCGCCCACCCAGCTGAGCTAGCACCCGTGGCCTTAGTCTTGCCAGCACCAGTGCGACCATGCGCTCTCAGATGAGCCTACAACTTGCCAGGCTGTGTGTTTCTTGTAGCAGCCACCTTGTCAGGGACAGGTCTGAATCCCACCCTCGGTAGGGCTCTCCTAGTCTTTCGCTCTTTCTCTGCGATTCCTTCTTCATCCTGGAGGTAAGGGGCTATCCCTTTGCACCTGTTTTTTTCTTCTGGACTCCTTACAGTCCTTTCATCCGTGCAGGACAGGATCCAGAAAACAAGTTGTTCCCTTACAGTCTCATACTCAAGAGTTCGTGACTTGGAATGGGGTTGCATCATTATTGTAAGTTGAAAACATCTCAGGTCACAGGCTGCATCGAACCCACTTGACCTAAACGGCACCACGGCGTAGCGACGCAGCACACTGAGGAGTCCTGGTTGTTTCCTAGGGCCGAGTGGGCGCTGAATGATGCTCACTGCTGCCTCCCACCGCGGCAAGAGAGGACCGAGCTGCTAAAGATCCAAATTCAGAGCTCAAAGTACACTTTTCCACTGGATGCATATCATTTTCATAGTGAAATCACTCCTCATACGGCCAAAAAAGTTAGAGACGGGAGGAGCCATCGTACACGAGTTGTGCGCCGCACATGGGTTGATGCTTCCCTCCCATCAGTAAAATGTTCAAAGCAGCAACCGTGCTGTGCGCCAGGGGTGACTGCTGCCTAATGAGAAAGAAAGGGGAACGATGTGGTAGATAGGGATTTTAATAAAAAAAAAAAAAAGAAAAAGTGGCAGGAAGCAAAGTTTTGGCTCAAAGTGGTGGAGCACTAGCCTTGAGCAGAAAAGCCCAGGGACAGCGCCCAAGCTCTGAGTTCAAGCCCCACAATCAACAATGACAAAAAAAAAAAATTGGCGGGGGATGTGGCTTAGCAGTAGAGTGCTTGCCTTGCATGCACGAAGCCCTGGGTTCGATTCTTCAGCACCACATTAACAACAAAACAACAACAAAAAGCCAGAAGAGGCCCCGTGGCGCTGTGGCTCAAGTGGCAGAGTGCTAGCCTTGAGCAAAAAGAAGCCAGGGACGGTGCTCAGGCCCTGAGTTCAAGTCCCAGGACTGGGGGGGAAAAAAGTGGCAGACATAACACATGGCAGGTAAAGCGTGTCGGCCTTTGTCATTCCCATCATGCCTTGGGCTTCCGGCTGGAATGTATCTTCCTGCTCAAACACTTCTTCCCATCATGCCCTGGACACCTGCTCAACAACAAATACAGCCAAGGTGATGAATCCCTGAACCATCAAACAATCAGTGCAAAACCCCGGGCAGAGATAATAAGAAGAGCCCTGGGGAGCCTCCATTAGACTCCTCCTCTTTGCACCCCATTCTGTGGGGAGCCTGTCTACTTCCTTTCGTGACTTTCCTTCCACTTTCAAATAAACTTACTCGAATTACCTTGAACACTTCCCTGCCCTTTAATTCTTTAATAGATACATAAAATGAGCCTGCCCCTAGACTATATTACTATATATTTTTTGGCAATCTGGTCCTTCTTAATTTTGATGTAGTATTATTCAGAAAATATAGCCAGAATGACTCATAGCAGTTGTTTATCACGGTGGATTATATTCTTTAATAATTGACAATGCTTCCTTGGTCCCATTAATCTTTCCCTAGATTTATTTTCATGTAATTTTTCTTACTTTCTCTTCAAATCAAATTCTGTCTTTAATTTATAATTTTTTAGTTATTTAATTTTACCTTAAGTATTTTAGATATTCCACTCTGTCTTTTTGTTAGGCTTCATGTGAAAATGGATTTTTTTCTTCCCATCAGTTTAAGAATTTGTTAAGGATTTTGAACATCTCTATATTCAATTTCCTTGGGCATTGTGTTACTTTTTAATTACTTCTTTACCGTTCTCCAGTTTCTTACCTTCCCTAAATCCCATTTCTTTTTATCCATACATTGTGTATTAAATGCATATGGCAATGAAAACAGTGGAGACGTCACCTTTAAGTCAGACGTACAGAGATGGGGTTGAAATTATGGGAACAGGTGGTTTTCTGAGAAACTGCAGAGAGGAAAGGAACATAGGACATGGGGCCGGTTCTTGGGAATGTATATTTTAGACAACGGAATCAGCCACCAAGAAGTTCCTGGAGAGCCTGGGTAGCAAAACCATGGATGTGAACAGAAGGAAGAGAGAGTGTTAGGAAAGAAAGTCTGATCAGCTGCTCCCTGGCTTCAGGATCCTAAGCAAGGCACTAACTTGAGTTTGGCAACTGGGTACTACTAGAAAGACTTGGGACGTCAACGCGAGCCATGAGAAACTTAACTGTTTATGTCCTGGGCTATTCTAGTACGACTTTGATCTGGGAATGAGAGAGAAAGGAGCCCCAAAAATGGCAGGTCTGAGACATGGAGAAGACCTAGGTGAGCACGTCTATTAAGGCAACACTAAGAAGGCAAAGCAGGGAAGAGATCTTTGGTGGAGCCTCATCCCCAAAGAGAAGGGTTCATAGCTTTGGGATACACGTGAATAAGCAAGCATGGCTCTCTCCTCTCTCCTCACTCGAGGGAAAGTCTAATAGGCCAGACTCCATTAACCTTCCCATGCTGAGGTCGAGTTCATAGCAGAGCGAGTCAATTACCAGGACAGCAGGGAGCCAGGGTCATCCCAAAGTCAATGGCTGCCATTTCCATGTCTATTAATTCAGAGAGTATGGACTCAAGGGGACAGGGGGGAAACATGGCATTTGGGGGTGACATTCCTTATGTTTCTACCTTACTGGTGTCTCACAATCACCCTGTGAGAACGTGAATTTAGCCAGCTTTAAACTGCAGACTCGGAAGTTCAGAGGCAGCGTTGTTGAGTGGCGAGAAGATGCATCCGGTACGGATCTTTCGGCTCTCCATTGGATGTTCTCTTCTCAAAACGACTCTCCTTTCCAGCGCTTGCCCCACAAACATCCGACCCACACGAAAGAGAACAAGAACCTCCGCGTCACGGAGCATGAAGGCCAGCCTCGGAAGGAGGCTGGGGCCAGAATTCCCTACCATCTCATGTGGGATATCCAGACCTCACCAGATAACTTCTACGATGGTCCTAAGACTTACATTATTTCAAGCAATTACTTAAATGTGAGACTGGGTTATACTCAGATGTATTGAAATTCAAACGGAAAGCATACGTAGATAATTGAGAGTCCTATAGAGTTCAAAGGTCATTCGTGATACCTTGACTAAAGATGTCATGTTTTAAATGTCACAAAAATGAAAAGGAAGGGCTGTGGTTTAGCTCAGTGGTAGAGTGCTTGCCTAGGATTCATGGGCTATGGGTTTCATTCTTAGCACTGGGAAAGAAGAAAGAGAAGGAAGCAGCGAGGAGGGAGAAGAGGAGGAAGAGAAGGAAGAAGAGGAGGAAGAGAAGAAGGGAAGGAGAAAAGAGGAGGAGGAGGAGAGGAGAGAATAAAAACAGAAGGAAGGAAGGAAAGAAGGAAGGGCAAGAAGGAATGGAAAATACGGATGACTATCCTGGGTGTGAGCTGTTGTTGTTACTTGACATTTGAATGATAAAAATGCAATGCACAGAGCTGGGAACATGGCCTTGTGGCAAGAGAGCTTGCTTCGCATACATGAAGCCCTGGGTTCGATTCCCCAGTACCACATATACAGAAAACGGCCAGAAGTGGCGCTGTGGCTCAAGTGGCAGAGTGCTAGCCTTGAGCAAAACAAAGCCAGGGACAGTGCTCAGGCCCTGAGTTCAAGCCCCAGGACTGGCAAAAAAAAAAAAAAATGCAGTGCACAAATCTTGTCTCCTAGCATAAAGGCTTCATGAGCTTCAACACCAACCCTTGTGTGTGTGTGCGCATTTCTCAGTATCTGGTGACTCTAAAAGCTACTCTTTGAACTCAGTGAGTAAGAAAGCAACTGTTTGCCCCACTGAAATCTTGGGCTCTAAATTATCTCACTTAACTGGAATGTTTCAGTGCAACAAGTTTCCATTGTCAACTCCAGAAATAGTTAGAATTTAGTAACTTCAGTCCATAGGATTTTAACTGTATTTTTTTAAGGATATAAATCCTTTAACTCCGGAAAGTTTTAGAATTAAATATAAAATTATGGGGCTGGGAATATGGCCTAGTGGCAAGAGTGCTCTCCTCGTAATAATGAGGCCCTAGGTTCGATTCCTCAACACCACATATATAGAAAAAGCGAGAAACAGCGCTGTGGCTCAAGTTGGCACAGTGCTAGCCTTGAGCAAAACAAAGCCAGGGACAGTGCTCAGGCCCTGAGTTCAAGCCCCAGGACTGGCAATATATATATGTTTAAGGAAATCAAAACTAAATCTTTACATAATGGATAATGTAATATACTTACAATGATTAGTATGATCTTTTTTTTTTTTTTTTTACTGTCTTTTACTCTCTATGACTGGTGAATTACTTTAAGCCTTCCATTTTTTAACTTAAAATCTTCACTAATATCTCCAAAGATTTAGGAGATATAATAATACAGAGGTAAGATTGACAGCTAATCTTTTTGTTGAAACAGCGGGAAACAGTCAAAAAGCAATGGAATAACATCTTTACACCATGGAAGAAAACCTAAGACTAATGCAGTAGTTGCGAATGAAGTCTTTCAAAGCTGAAGATGAAGTAGAGAATCTTCCTATAAACAAATAGGGTTCTGGATAGTTAGGTAATGAAAAAAGAAGGAATAGTAACAGAAGCAAATATGTGGCTAATTTGTAAAACATCACCCACTATATTCAACAAAATAATAACCCATCATGGGATTTCAAATACAAAATAAAAATACACAAAAATATCACAAAAGGTATATGAGAGAAACAGATTTAAAGTGTTGTTAATTCTTTCTGTTATCTCAGAAGTGATAAAGGTGTTGGTGTAGTCATTAAACTCTAACAAGGGGAGGATGGATATGATAATATCTAGTAACTACAAAAAGAATAATAAAGGGATATTAAACAGGAGAGCTAATAAAGGAGAACAAGAGAATAATAAAAACAATATACTAATCCCAGCAAGGCACAAAGAAGAAAACAACAAGATCAATTTCCCCATGAAGACACTTAGCAAATCTTTTTATTTCTACTGGTTTTCCCTTTGTTCCCACTGTAATAATTTACTCCCTGTGATTTGATCTGAATCACGCAGCTAGGAATATCATCATCTCGTCATGCTTTTTCTGACTTAATCCTCACAAAAATAGTGGAAGGCTGGACGATTGTGTGTATTATACTAACAAAGACATAGAGAGTGGGAGTAACTTGCCCAAGGAAGCGCAACTGAACCCAGAGCTTTATCTTTTGCTTTAGCCTCAGGAAACCCTGTCCCCTCTGCAGGTAGAATGAGGGGAGCCTTCAAGACACCAGGATTCAAGGGACAGCCCCCCACCTGTTCTGACCTGTGGGTGCTGTCACACTAGGTTTTGAATGCAAGGGACATGAGTTCATAGGTTAAATGAGTTCCACACCAGGATCTAGATATATCAAAACGGTTGAACCCAGCAGACCACCCCAGCTGAGAAACTTGTAGCTTCACATTCAGTTATAAGAAATGATGTGGAGGGATTCTGTGTGCCTCTTACCACTTGTCCCCCAAAGGTAAGGTCTTGTATAACAATTCTACAGAATCACAACTGGATGCTGACATTACTGTGCATCTTTTTTCTGTCCCTCTGGGATCCCTCGGGGAGCCGGAGTCAATTCCCTCTTCCTCACTCCACACTCCCCATCACCCCTCAGGCTTGTTACGCTGCTGTGCTGCCTGTTTCAGCCGTTTTGTCACTTCAAGAATGTTCTAGAAGTGTGCCACACAGAAGCTGACATTTGAGATGGGCTCCTTTCGCTTGGCACAGTTGTCCAGAGATTCATCTAAGCTGTTGTGCATATCGTTCGGCTTTTCTCTCTCTCCCAGTAGCATATTCCATGGTGTGAATGTATCCTACTTTGTTTCATCAACGTCCCGCTAAAGGACATCTGTGCTGTTTCTCGTTAGAGGCCGTCATGGATCGCGCCGGTACACACACGTGTGTACGGCTTTCCGTGTGAACAGAAATGTTCCATGTCACAGATGCCTGAGAGCACACAGCAGGGTCGTGGAGTGGTGGCAGGTTGCATTTCGTAGGAAAACACCAAACGGCATCCCAGAATGACATTCACACCACGCTAGAGCTGGAGAAGGGGCGGGGGGGGGGGCGGTGATGGGCGGCTCCGCACGCACCCACACTAGCATTTGGTGTTGTCACTACTTTGGCATCAGATAATTAGAAGATGTCTGCCGTCTCCACCAGTCTATTGATGGTCTATTTCTATCCCTTGGCCCTCTTCCTGGATCTTGATGGGAAGAGGGACGTTCAACATGGAGTCATTCAAGCCTGGTCTCAGCCAAGGCAGGGGTCATCCCTGCCACTGAGGGCTCCAGTCCCCCAAGTCCTCTACGCTGCCCAGCTGAGCAGACAGTGCTCTTCCATGACTTCCCCCGGGATTCTCCACAGCCGGGGGAGGCGGCCTTCCTGACACCCGAGTAGAACAGTTAGGGTCTAAGCCGTGTGTCCTGGTGGTCAGCCAGAGAGACAGTCTTTGGTTTAGACTTTGCTTTGTGTCCTTCGGGTTTCTGGCATTTGTCAGCCTCACCTCTGATATTGGAGAAGGAGAAGCTGGGGAACTTAGCACCCAGCACCCAGGTCCCCGTCTGTCCTGCCCTTTTGGTTTTGCAGTCTCCTTGTGATTATCTTAGGTACAATGTCCAGAGCTTTCAGTTGTGCTCAACAGGAGAAATGGAAAAGACACATCCTACGTGCCAGCGAGTGGCAAGAACTAAGGTGGAAGCTGAGGGCCTGGTGGCTCATCCTGTCACCCTAGCTACTCAGGAGGCTGAGATCTGAGGATCACAGTTCAAAGCCAGCCCAGGCAGAAAAGTCTTTGAGATCCGTATCTCCAATAAACTACCCAGAAAAAGCCGCAAGTGGTACTGTGGCTCAAGTGGAAGAGTGCTAGCCTTTAGTATAAAGAGGCTCAGGGACAGCACCCAGGCCCTGAGTTCAAGCCCTAGAATAGGCAAAAAAGAAAAAAGAAAAAGAAAAAGAACTAAGGTGGAAGGAATGTTTTAGGCAAAAAGTTCTAGCACTTAGGGGCTGGGGATATAGCCTAGTGGCAAGAGTGCCTGCCTCGGATACACGAGGCCCTAGGTTCGATTCCCCAGCACCACATATACAGAAAACGGCCAGAAGCGGCGCTGTGGCTCAAGTGGCAGAGTGCTAGCCTTGAGCGGGAAGAAGCCAGGGACAGTGCTCAGGCCCTGAGTCCAAGGCCCAGGACTGGCCAAAAAAAAAAAAGTTTTAACACTTAAACCACACTCTGAAGCTTTTTGCCTTTAGTTTGTTATGTAGGTAAGGTCTCATGTCCTGTCTTGGCTGTCTTTAGATAGTGATCTTCCTACTGGAATCACAGGGTCATAATACCACCGTGCCTACCTTGTTGATTGAGATAGGGGCTCCAAATCTTTTCCCAGGCTGGCCTTGAACCATCCTCCTGGTGCCGTCTCCTGAGTATCGGGGATTACAGACATGTACTGTCATGTGCAGCCCAAGAACTTGCACCCTAGCGCACACACCAGAGCTCCAACTAGTAGGTAAGTCTAGCCCTCATGAGAAGAGGTGGTCACAAGGAAACGCCTATGCTGTTTTCCTGGGCACTGAGCAAGCACAGTCGGTCTCTCCTTGACTCTTCAGTGTTTAGCTCCTCACCTCTCAGCATCCTCCAGAACCAAACGCAGAGTGCCAACTCAACGAATCGCTTAGGCATCTTGAGATTAGCATTTCTAATTTAATTCAGATTTGACTCATGCCTCTCAAGCTGTCTGTGTGGCAGGCTTACGCACAACCCGACACTGCTCTAGCGGGAAGCGAGGCAGTTCGTCCTCAAGGAAAGGAAGGAGCTGGGGGTCCTAGAACGGAGCCAGCTGTCTTCCACTCAAGATCCACACAGCCCCCAGGCAGACATGCCATCTGGGCCTTCCGTGGCCTTTGAAAGCTTTGATTTTTATTAAAGTGGGGAATCAATTTTTTTTTCTGTCTTAAATACGTATTTCGACACCCTCCCTGGGATTTTGTATTCGATGGCACAGGATGGAGGCCTCCGAAATGTGATCTATTAGCCACACACACACAAAAAAAATTTGAAGTGAATCTTGAACTCAGTGACCGTGTGATACTTGCTGGGTACTCAGGCAATTCTGTGGGTTGGGTTTGGATGCTTGGAAACAGGAGGTAATGGAAGAGTTGTGCTCAAGAGAACCCGGCAACTCATATACTTTGGCATTTTTTAGTGTTAGCACAAACAAATGTCTTCCTTCATCATCTCTTAGTGCAAGAAGCCCCCATGTGGTTAACACACTCCACATGCCATGTGAGACTGATCTCATTCTTCTTGCTGGCAGATGTGATGCAACCCAGGTCTGGCCTGTTTTCCTGGCCACTGTGAGAGATTGTAAAAGTGAGGTGGGAGGGGCCACCACAAGGAGATGAAGGGTGAATTCACTATGGACCTGTAACCTGATACACCTCTATTATGGGTCACATAGGAAGCCATACCTTCCCCCTTCCCCCCCTGCCCTGCAATGCACACACAAACTCATTGGTTGAAGGCTCAAGACCCCCAGCTGGCAGATTTAATCATTGAGAGGTGATTGGGTCTTGAGAGCTCTGACCTGGTCAGTGGATTAACCCATGAGTGGAATCACAACTGAGTAGCCAATTGGGAGGTGGTGGAGACCGTGGGAAGTGCCCCCCCTCCCCCGGGAGCCTCTTCTTCTGCCTTTTGCTCCCTGGCCACCTTGAGATGAGCAGCTTTCTTTCCTGTGCACTTCTACTATAACTTCTGCCTTGCCACAGGCTCAAGAACAACGGAGCCAGCCAACTGCAGACTGAAGCCTCCGAAATCATGCGCCAAGACGAATGCAAATTACCTCTCAATAATCCCCCATTTCCAGTTTTCAGTGGAAAGTGACAAACACTCCAATCCAAGAACAGTGCACTTTCTCCTGACTCTACGCTCGCGCTCTTAACAATTGGTCATAAAACACCATGTCTATACACACACCAACATGTTTACACACTAGGAACCATTACCACTACTGCAAGCTAAAAAGGATGGAATTTTTTGATGTTTGCACAAATGACAAAAAAAAAAAAAAACCCAAACCAACAAGGGGGTATTTTGTGACAGAGGAATAACCTCAGCCCATAAAATGTCCTCAGTAAGTTCTTAGAATCCACTCAGATGTCGGACAATCTGTCAGAGCAGAATCGCAGTCCTTTCATAGTGAGTTTCCTCCCCTTAGTGTTACTGGTCAAAGACTTAGGAAAGCCCCTTACCTTCACTTGTTTGTAGTTACACATAACTAACTTGGGCAATCGTTCAACACAATCACCATGCTTCTTTAGCGTCCCGCTAGCTTTGCTGTAAGATACACGGGGGTCTCGGTGCAGTCGCCCGGGTGATGACACAGAAGCCTGAAGTCCACTATTGCTGAAAACTGGGTCTGGTTTTACTTGGGCCCTCGGTTGTCTAATGGGTGAGTACAACGGGGTCTAAAGCCCGGCGTGTCTATTCTCAGGTTATGTCTATTCCCTTGGTCGTTGTAACTGCCGAGTCAAACTCCACTCAGCAATCTGTCTAGACCTCCTGGACCTGGGATGCCTTTCTTCTGGTCCAGTCTTTTATTTTTCAAGCAGCTGCAGCAGCTTACATCCTTCAAGCCTACCAGAATGCCCAACCCAACTACAAGTCACGATGCGTTTGTACGATGATGTTCCCAACAGCAGGGTTAAATCACTGCCACTACCATGGGTTCCATTACCCCCAACGGACTCTTCTGATCCCATCAGCCCAGATGAAAATGTCGGCCTTCTCTTCATGCCCATTCAGGCTCTTGTGCGGCCAAGGTGCCAGGTTCCTTCCAAGCCCAGCTGGGTTAGACTCAGAGTTCTCTTCAAGAACCTGCCATGTCTGTAGTCTAGGCTTGATGCTATTGGTGGTCTTCTGTGCAAATGACTCACAGATTTCCAGGCTCATTCTTTGGGGTCTTGACCCAGAAGAAGTATTGGAAACTGTGGGGAGGCTCTTAGATGTTCTTGCTTTACCCCCTTCTTTCAAAATTAATGGCAATTGATTGATCATGGATACTAAGACCGGGTGGGAGGGAGAGGCAGCTCTGCACCTGCCGAGCGGGGCCCAACCGCAGCAGAATGCGAGCCCTTTCCTGAGTCCAGCCCTGTCCTGAGCTGAAGGCAGCAGGACTCTTGGTCTGGGCCATCCGGACCCACCCTGGATGCAAACAACTGAATAGGTCTGAGGGGACAGACGGTGGATTCACTCGGAGCTGACCCTCCACCCTGGGCCTGGCCTGGTCTCAGCCAGATCGAGGACAGAAGGTCTGGAATACCTTCTCAGTACGTTCCAAAGTAAAATAAACGAAGCAGAGCCACACATCCTCCCTATGGGATGAGGTCTGATTGAATTTCCACTTCCGAGCTGCGTAGAGCTGGGGGACTGCAAGGGAAATTCTTACTTACGGGCAGAAGAACGAACACAACAAAGAGAGCAACATGTTCGCCTCACGGGGAGCCACGGACGTTTAAATCCAAGCTCTCGAAGGACGCCCGAGCAGAACGAGAGGTAAGGCGTGGTGTGGCCCTGTGTGGACGCAAAAGGCCTTTCCAGGCCTTCCCAGGGGACTCCAGTGTCCCCCACACGGGTCTCCAACCAGGGCCCCTGGACGAGAGCCGGAACCTCTTTTCCCTAAACAGGAAGGGGAACCACAGCCGGTTACAGCGTGTCTAGGACCCACTCGAGACCTCTCTCTGGGAAAGCAGTCTTGGATGTCACCCTGGTGGGGAGGATTCTCCCACTGTGCAGACCTATAAAGGTCACTCAGGTCATTAGAGCTATAGCCAGACATTCAGGAAGAGTTTCCAAAAACTGGGGAGTAAGTCATTAGAAGGTCTGTAAGTATTCAACTAAATGCTTTTCTGATGAGCCTGTGTGAAGGTCATCTGACTCTGGGAATACATGGGCTTGATTGATAATGGATTAGGGCTGGGATAGCCTGAAGGAAACTGATGAGGCATAATGACTGATGCATTAGACAAGAGCACCCTGAAGCTTGGGGTTTAATTGCCCGGCAAGAAGATGAATCAGTTTTGTAGCGAGCTCACCAGCGCTTCTGAGCATTTCTTTCCTGAGTCTCTTTGAATAAGGTCTGCAGTGTTTATTTACTCGTGAGTTGAGTTAAAAACATCGCTTCCATGGGATTCGTATTGAAAGTATGCTTTTAACACACTGAGAAATATTTTTATCCTAGATCTATAGTAATTTTTGCAAATGCTTAAAAGACAGTATTGAGTTGATATGGAAGACCTATCTGTAGATCTCTCTATTGTTCAGGCTTGTTTGTCCATCTACGTACCCTGTCCTTTATCCATCTGTCCATCCACCTGCCTGTTATCAGCTATCCACTGAAGAATGCCTCGTCTTAAGTCAGAAATTGGGCTTATAGCCCTTTCTAAGTTCTCTTTCTTATAAACCTCAGGACTTGGGAAGTTCATACACGCTAAGAGGTATATTTCCTCATTTTACAAATAGGGACATACCGAGACTGTGGAGAAAAGCAAATGAGAATGCATGTGTAGTGCATTTTTCACATATTCAATGAACATAAAATAGTTACTAACACAGTAGATATGAATCCAAATACCTTTCACTAATGATTTTATTTATTTACTTACTTATTTATTTTGTCAGTTGTGGGGCTTGAACTCAGAGCCTGGGTGCTGTCCCTGAGCTGTTTTGCTCAAGGCTAGAGCATTACCACTTAGAGCCACTTTTTGAGTGGTTGATTGGAGATAAGAGTCTTACAGGGACTTTTCTGCCCAGGTTGCCTTTGAACCATGATCCTCAGATCTCAGCCTCCTAGTACTTAGGATTACAGGTGTGAGCCACTGGCATTCAGCTTCAATAATGACTTTAAATGTGATGGCCTATATATACAAATTATAGGACAGAATTTGTTCTGAAAGGGCGCTAAAAATGGAACCCAACACTCTGTGCTCTACAAGGAGCCCACTTAATTAATTTGGTTTTATGCCAGTCATTGGGCTTTAACTTGGAGCCTTGAAGTCTTTTTTTTTTTTTTTTTTACTTGTTTTGTTTTTTGTCAGTCCCGGAGCTTGGACTCAGGGCCTGAGCACTGTCCCTGGCTTCTTTTTGCTCAAGGCTAGCACTCTGCCACTTGAGCCACAGCACCATTTCCGGCTTTTTCCATATATGTGTTGCTGAGGAATCGAACCCAGGGCTTCATGTACACCAGGCATGCACTCTACCACTAGGCCATATTCCCAGCCTGAGCCTTGAAGTTTTTTTCAGCTTTCTCTTTCATGGCTAGAGCTGTACCACTTAGGTCACACCTTCACTTCTGGGTTTGCGCTGGTTATTTGGAGATAAGAGTCTGTCTGCTGGGCTAGCTTCAAACTACAACTCTCTGGTCTTCGCCTCCCAAGTAGCCAGGATTATGAGCATGAGACACTGGCACTTGGCTAGGAAGCATACTTTAAATATGAAAAACTAAAGTTAGAAATAAAGAAATAGATGCTACTGCACAGCCAGTATAAAGTCCTGGGTTCCGTCTGAGCCCTGAAGAGGAAAGCAGTAAGGATAATGTATCTATCCTAACACGAATCAAGAGAGCTGGTACAGCTCCGTGTTAAGTTCAGACAAAGCTGACTTCAGTACCAGGAAGATGATCAGAGACAGACAGAGATATTACACAACGTAAAGGGGTGATTTCTCCAAGACACACCCCTACTCAGGCATGAACGAACCCCAGAGCATGAGACGTGGCCCGTCTCTGGTCAGAACCCTTACAGCTCATTTTAGTTTTGTTTTCCAGCCACTCACAAGAAAACTTTCACCAGTTAATTTTTTTTGTCACCCACGCCATCCAATGCTAAGTGGAGGAAGGCCAGGGTAGAAAAGGAGCCAAACCCAGGAGGTCAACTGTCCTTTCAGAGTATTTTGAAAGCTATTCTGTGCGCTTGCAAGTTCACCTTAACTCGAAGAAAAGACACAGGCGCTCAGCCTGAACAGATGGCCTCTCAGAGGGTGCTCGAGGCTGCAGAAATCCCAGGCCCGCTTAGAAACCAACCCTGCATCTCACATCGCCAGTGTTTGACCCACAGGCCCCCCGAGGACTGGTTTGGGGGGGGTCATTTGGGCTCAAGGGCCCTTGAAAATGAGCTGCGGCAGGGGATACGAGGTACAGAAGACTGTCCGCCTGCACACGTCAGACCTCCCGAAAGCATTTTCCGAACTCAGGAGAAGATGCGCTCAGCCCGCAGGGGTGGGGGGTGGGGGGGTGTCAGGAGTGGCAGGTTGCGGACTGTCGAGCCCTTCCGGCCGCCCTGGCACCGGGGTGGTCAGCTAATGTTAATTAAACAGCACACGCGGGTTCCAGGGTATTTATCATTCCTGCACAATCCTCAGCTTTCAGTTCTGAAGCAAAACCTTGGCTTCGGTGGTGGAAAACTAAACTTTTCTCCTTAGATAGTGTCCTGTCTTACTGATTTCTTCAAGGTCTGGATTTTTTTTTTTTAATAGGGGACGTATATCTCATACATTAAATTTTGGATAAATAGGAAAACTTGGGAAAATAAGTTTATGTGGCTTAGATATATTCCTGTCCCACTAAGGGTTAACGTAAAAACACACTTTTGTTGATGTCGGCGGAAGACAATGACCCTTCCCTTTAGCCCCTCTGTAGCTGAGCATTGTTGAGAAATTAAGTTCTCAGGATGATAGATGACTAAAGTAGCCCAAACGCACCTTTGTAAATCGCATGGCTTTGGTCAATGAGAGTGAAGGAGAGGACCGTGTATAATTTTTTTTTTCAAATCCTTGCGTTTACTCCGGTGGCTGTTACATTCTCTTATTTCAATATACTCACTTGCAATGCTGTTTTCAACTTGCATTGCCAGTGGAAACGTTCTTATTCAAATGCCCAGGAGTCTTGGGCCCAGAGCTGAAAGCCGTCCACGTGGAAGCTCTAGTAGAGCCCAGCCCAGCCCCCACAGGGATGGGACAAGCCTCCTCCCTCCTCCCCCAACCACACATCAGTCCCCGCTCACACTGTCGTAATCCTTGGTGTTGACGCTGATCCTCCGGTACCATACTCAGCCGGGCCCCTGGGGGAAACCTGAATCACCAGAAGAAGCCAGTCATCGGGGGACCGGAAGCCAAGGAAAACAGTGCATGGGAGAGGCGCGCAGCCCACGGGTGGACCGCGTAGGGGTGATGAAGAAGAGGAGGAGTCCAGAGAGGCCCTGCAGAGGCAGGTGTGCAGAGCCTGCCCGTCTGTGCTCCCCGATACGCAACCCCCTAAGCCTTAGATTGCGTCGACCTTGAGACACGCGGGGCAGGACAAGGGCAGCTGACCGTCCATCAGAGGTCTCACGGGGTGAGGTGCCTCTGCCCATTCGAGCACCGTCGCGGAAGGGGAGGAGCCGGCCCTCGGCTCCGCTCTGCACAACCCAGCGCGGGATGGAGAAGCTTCCACCCGCCCGAGAGAGAGATGGGGTGGGCGGTTCAAGAGCCGCTTCTGGAGGGTGACGCCATTTTGCCCATCCTCCACAGTCTCTCGAACGTTCCCAGCGGGACTGACCCCTGCTTCTCACAACCGTCCGGTCTGTGGGTTTTTCCGCCTTTGCCTACCTCATTTTCCATTTCCTCACCTTCGTTTCCTGGAATAATACCCCCCCCCCCCCCCCGTACATGAAGACTGAGCAAGATGATAGAGTTCGGGTGTCTGGAGTGGGAAATAAGATAGTAAACGTCTTAGGCTTTTTTTGAGCTCAAGACCTCTCTGGATTGCAGCCACCCTACGGGAAAGATCCGTGAGCAGCAAGTGAACGCGCGGGCACAGCTAGTTTCCAATAAAACTTGGTTCGAAGACACGCTCAGCAGTTGGGACACGCTCCACAAGCGGCAGCCTGCCAAGCGTCGTGCCCGTGAGCTCGGGCACATGGTGTGATTTTTCCACGTCAGGGAGTCACCCGCAAGCGGGGATACGGCGGGCCACAACCACGGGGCGCGGAACGCCAACTTCTGGACAGTTAAAGAGCCATGGCCAACGCGTCCTTCTATTCTGTGAGGAGGTGAGAAGCGAAGAAGAGTCATGTCCGAAGGGTGCCCTGCCTTCCACTTGCAGGAGTTAATAAACCGTTAATAAATAAATAATAATAATAATAAAGCATCAGGACCTGGCCCTGGCAACAGCAGGTTAGTCTGTCTCTTGTGCAAAATTCTACTTCATTTTTTTTTTTAAACCATGCTTACTCTGCTCCTTAGACTTCTGGTTTGGGCAATTTGTTTTGTTGTTATCCACTGGTTTAGAGATCTTTTCCCCCAGTAACTACATGACGGCTTCCTTGTTTCTTCTGTCTTGATAGTTCACCTACATGGATTTGTTTTATCCTCGGCATTCAGTTTCAACGTTTTTGTCTTTACCTATTCTTCCTAAAGTTTTTCTTGTTTTCTCTGTAGCTTTTTCTAGCATTTCCTCATTGCGTTAATTATTGACCATGTGTTTCATCCTGTTCTTGTTCGTTTATTACAGAGAGATTTTTTTCTTCTTGATTTTATGGATTTCAAGTAGGAAAAACGATGCCCATTGGTAGCAAGGCGACGGGTAAGATAAAGCTGTCACATTTCCCAGGCAACACCAGCCCATTTTTTTTTTTAGGGGACTGGAGAAAAATGGGAAGACAGACACTTGTTGTATTTGATCAAGATCAACTCGGAAATAAAACTCCTGATAATGGCCAAGAAATACTTACTCTCCTGATAAGGAGAGAGAAGACAGACAGAGGAGAGAGAAAAGAGAGGAGAGAGGGAGGAAGAGACAGAAAGAGAGAGAGAGAGAGAGAGAGAGAGAGAGAGGCTCCAAAGGCTATGATTTTAAGTGCCATAGGTTGTAGCAGACACCAGTAACCACACCCTTATTGTTTTAGACCACTCACTGTAGGAGTTAGTTTCTCAATGGGAGAAATCAATTTGGTCAAGAGGTTCCTTCTAAAATCTGGAACCGGGCTCTTCTCCATGTCAGACTGTGAATTCCCCTGCTGTGAAAGTGGCCCTATACCTTAATAAAAACAACAACACCAACAACAACAACACACGCACACACACACACACACACACACACACACACACACACACACACACACACAGGCAATCCCAACAGGCAGCCCAGGACCTGCTGGGAAACCCAAAGGAACCCTGGTCAGTGAAGGGTGCACCCGGTTCCTCCAGGATCAATTCCACTTTCATGGCCGTCTCCTGGACAGCAGGCTTTCAACCAAGTCTGTACCATTCTTCAATGCTGCATTCTAATTCCTGAGAGCTGAAAAGTGTTCAGAAATCCAACAAAGGGGCTGCGATGTTGAAGAAGTCAGCATTTTCCAATTCGTTTCCCTGTGTCTATGTAATTGCCCAATGCTTCATGGCGTGCTGGCAGAGTCTGATGGTGGTTACGACGGTTGGAGCGATGGCCGTAACCATACAGGTGGAGAAAATTGAAGTCAATTTGTTCTGGAGACAGAAAATGGAAAAATAAATGGGTCAGATTCTCACTTTAGCAGTTCAAGAGGAAATGTTTTTTTTTTTTTTTTTTTTTTTTTTTTTTTTTTGGCCAGTCCTGGGCCTTGGACTCAGGGCCTGAGCACTGTCCCTGGCTTCTTCCCGCTCAAGGCTAGCACTCTGCCACTTGAGCCACAGCGCCGCTTCTGGCCGTTTTCTGTATATGTGGTGCTGGGGAATCGAACCTAGGGCCTCGTGTATCCGAGGCAGGCACTCTTGCCACTAGGCTATATCCCCAGCCCAAGAGGAAATGTTTTGAAGTAACGAATGGAACTGAAATTAGAAAGGACGAGAAACTGGCTCACGAATTGGAAGGCACCCGTCGGTATCCTGAGTCACGAGAGATTCCCGATGTCTGTGAGCACGTTTGCACTGCCCCGACTATGTCTCAGTCTCTCTCAGTGGTTTTCAAATGTCCATGCATAGAAATGGAAAAAAAAAATTATCAGCGAAACATCTTAGCAAGAAGAGAACTGGAGTGTACCCCAAAGGGAAGCAGCGGTCATGAAGCCTGCACGGTGGGCTGTGGGTTGTGGGTTGTGTTCCTTCAGCCTCTCCGTAAAGTGGACGCTATGAACAGGAAACCGCTCAATCTCCTTCAACATCCTCACGAGGGAAGGGGCACACGGGGTGTGGAAGGGGGCACACCGGACGTGGCCTCCCCTTCCAGGCCCACTTGGGAGAGTGTTCCCGCCTTCTGCAAGATTCCCCGCAAAGTTCAGCCATGCACCATGCGCAGTGCTCCTGGCTACTGCCTGTAGTGAGCCACGTGACCGAGTAGCAGGGCGTCATGCGAGGGGACCCGCAGCCAGCAGCGATTCGCCAAATCCACGGGCGAAACTTCTGTGCAGATGTTTAATTTCTTATGTACTTAATTCTTTATCTGTAGGGAAATCTTCTTTTTCTTCCTTCCTTCATTCCTTCCTTCCTTCCCCCTCCCCTCCCCCTCTCCTCCCCCTCCCTCCCTCCCTCCCTCCCTCCCTCCCTCCCTCCCTCCCTCCCTCCCTCCCTCCCTTCCTTCCTTCCTTCCTTCCTTCCTTCCTCCCTCCCTCCCTCCCTCCCTCCCTCCCTTCCTTCTTTCTTTCCTTCCTTCCTTCTTCCCCCTCATCTCCCCCTCCCCCTCCCCTCCCCCTCCCTCCCTCCCCTCCCCTCTCCCCTCCCTCCTTCCTTCCCTCCCTCCCTCCCTTCCTTCCTCCCTTCCTTCCTTCTTTCCTTTCTTCCTTCCTTCCTTCCTTCCTTCCTTCCTCCCTCCCTCCCTCCTTTTTCTACTAATACTGGGACTTAAACTCAGGACCTTGCACTTGGATGGAACTTTTTTTTTATTTGCTCATTTGGCACTGTACCACTGAGCCACACCTCCACTTCCAACTTCAAAGGGAAAAAAAAAAGCAATTTTATTGTTACTATAAAGGTGATATACAGAGGGACTACAGTTACATAAGTCAGGAAAAGAATACATTTCATTTGGACAATGCCACCCTTCCCTTGCTCTCTCCCAGGTTTTCCCTCCCATCCCACCTACATGTTGTAGAGTTCCTTTTCCACGTAGTTCCCAGTGAGCACCACCCCTGCATTTCACTTCCAGCTTTTTGCTGGCTAATTGGAGATACAAAGCTTTGGGATATATCTGCCCAGGCTGGTTTTGAACCACAACCCTCAGAGCTCAGCCTCTTGAGTATCTAGGATTAAGGCATGAGCCACTGACGCCCAGCAAGAGTGGGGAACTGTAACCAGCCGATAATTCCAAAGTAAAAGCAAGCAACAACATTCCCTATGAAGCTTTTAAAACTTTTAGTCTCCAGGGCTTAACCTCCACAGTAACGGGACCAAGTCTGGGTTGAGGCCTGAAATGAACAATTTGGAAATCGTTCCTCCAATGATTTTGTATTTTCAGAACCAATAAAAATGCTGACTCCAAATTCTTTTCAAACTCTCACATTGTAGTTTTTATCTTTAGAAAGGCTTTAAATACTCCCGCATTATGTAACCTTTACATTCACATGACCGCAGCAAAGTGCCTGTGTTCCTGGGTCCCCATATAATGAATGGATGGGACTCCTTGGATAAGGAGAAGGTGACCTGTCTCTATTGGGGCTCCAATTGTGTTGAAATTCTCCAGAGGGTAGAATTCATAGCTAACAGGACTCACGTGGCAGGCAAAGTAGAGAAGGTATAATGACCCCCCACTCATGATAGAGATGGGCTTGTTCTTCCCATACTATACTAGCAAAACAAGCACTCCCTGATGTCAGTTTCCTCCACCAGAGAAATCCACTGATGTCTCACACTTGTAAGTCTAGCTACGCAGGAGGCTGAGATCTGAAGATCCGAGCCAGCACAGGCAGGAAAGTCTATGAGATTCTTATATCCAAATAACCACCAAAAACAACTGGAAGTAGATCCATGGTTCAAGTGGTAGAGCACAGGATACCACAGTCAGGCCCTGAATTCAAGCCCCGGTACCAGTACCAGTACCAGAAAGACAGAGCCAGACAGAGAAACTCAAGTTGCTGCTAAGGGAGTGGATTTCTTCCCTGTTATAGGATTCAGTACTATGCTCAAGATAATGGCCAGAGGAGGGGAAAAGTAGGAGTTGACATATACTATTGGGCAAGAAATAAATTTTGTCAGACCATGCAGTTGGAGATAGAAGACAGCCTTCTCTCGTTTCCAGAGGGGCAAAGAAGCGCCCAGAATCGTGCAAACCCTGTAGCTCTGATCCCGTGTACCCGTCAGCTCTCTGCTGCTGCCACCAAACGCCTGAGATGAACTTCCTGAGGAAGGAAGGTTTGCCTGGGCTCACCGTGTCTGAGGTTTCAGTCCGTGGCTGGTTGGCTGCCGTCTGGATGTGTGGCAGAGCCCGGGCGTCAGGACAGGGAGTGTGAGATGGAGGAAGACGTTCGCCTCATGCAACCCAGAAGCAAAGCCGGGGACGAAGGGGCTCCCCGGGGACATGGACTCGTGCGACCCACATTTTACACACACTGTACCCCAAACCGTGGCACCACACCTCATACCCAACCCAAGCAGAGTAGAAGCCCTACCCCAACGGGAGCCACCGAGAGGCAAATCAGACGGCAAACGCCTAATCAGGAATCTTCCAGGCAGATGAGGGTGCAGGGAAAGCGACTCAATGCTGTCTTAGTTTGAGAGCCCCCCCACCCCCCACCCGTACCCCTGCCAGTGCCCCTGGGCCTAGATGCCTACCTAAACACTCTCAGCTGAGCTTGTGCTATAATCCTAGCTAGTCACAGGCTTGAGATCCAGAAGATCCAAGGTCAAAGCTAGCTCAACTACAAATGTCTGGGAGACATCGTCTACAAAACAGCCGGCAAAAAGCCAGACTGGGAGCATGGTTCAAGTGGTAGAGTGCCAGGCACAAACGAGCTGAGCAAATGTGAGGCTCTGAATTTAAACCCCAGTACCGGTACCCTACCTTCACACACACACACACACACACACACACACACACACACACACACACACACACACAAACAAAACAGAAAACCCCACTAGCTGACTAAATACACACGGTGCCCTCCGGTGAACGCCAAGGCCTCCCACTCGGTAGGTGAGAGGTTGGTTCCAGCTGGCGGCAAAAATCCCTCATTCACATTGCAGCTCTGCGGAACCTGGAGGATTCCGGGGTTCAGCGTGTCCTTGCTTATTATTAAATGGAGCGGTGAAGGAGAGGTTCAGGGACTAGAAGCCCCGAGGGAAGCTTGTGAGCCCCCAGCTTCGGGCATGCTTCACACAAAACCGTGCTCTTCACTGTCAAACAGGAGTGTGGTGGGGGGAAGACACAAAAGCAAGTCCCCACTTGGTATGGACCTTCAAGTCTTCAATTCACCCTGCTCTGCCACCAGGACAAGCTCTCAGCCCTGCTGTGCTCAAAACACACAAAAATATTAAACGCGAAGCCATGACCTGGTCAGGGGTGGTGATCCGTTCCGGACTCCACAGATGATACTCGGACTTCCAGGCAAATGGGTCCGGACTCGAACCCCAGCTCCGCCGTGTAGCAGGCCTCAGACCTCAGCAAGTCCCTGGACAGCTGGACAGGGGAGGAGGAAGGGAAGTCTGATGCAGCCCCACCCCTCCCCTGAGCCCAGAGGACACTTCCCAGAGAGGACTAAAACCCCCGCCCCGCACAAAGCCTGCCCTGGCTAGGTGTGACTCCGGTGGGAAGGGTGTCTCTCCGCCCAACTGGGCCCAGCTCGGATGTCGATGAATTGTGTTTCTGTCACCCACGCAGGCGGCTCCTGGTGGATACTTAGAGGAATCAGATGTTTGTTTACAAGGAGCAAGGTGTTTGGGCTGCCGACCCTTCAACTGGAAGAACCGCCGGCTCTAAGAACTGGGACTTGTGGGGCCCTCAAGAGCCAAGGTTTCTCTGGCTATAACGATCAGACGTTCAGCTCATACCAGCTAGGAATTTACTCAAAGGAAACTTTTTTTTGTCTCATACAATGAGATAAAGATGGGCATCAGGAGCAGCTGTGACTAGGCGATGGACCACCCACAGGGACGGCTCGACTCTAGCTCTAACCTCCCTGTGTTGCAAGCATCTGCCCCTTCTCCTCTGCGGAGGCCCCGGCATTCAGACCTCAAGCCACACACACCCAAAGGCCCATCGCAGCCTTCCCACATCCGCTGTAAAACAGTCCTGGAGGAAAATCCTCCTTGGCCAGGCGTGGGTCAGATCCATGCCTGTACCAAGCAATCAAGATGAAGCACGAAGGCCTCCTTCAGAAGGGGGCAGCCCTCCTGGAGAGAAGGAGGTGTGCGAGATCTGGGTGGACACACCGGTGAGGAGCGTGCTCCTAGTTCTCCCGTGTGTAGAAGCATCCTAACTACTGAGGTGGAAACGCCATGACTTGGGGGACACAGAGCCCGCGTGGTAACTTCCATGGTGAGTCCTTCATCTTTTGGGGCGCTGGGCAAGTGAGCCAGGGCAGGTAGCCAGGAGTGAGATTCCCTCAGCTTGGAGGATCGCAAGGAAAGCTTCAAGTTGCAGGGACGGAACACGGAAGACGAAGGCTGCAGACCAAAGGGCTCCTGCCCACCTGATGACATTTTTTGAGGAGGGTGGGGAGGTGCGTTTTACACAGCAACGGCCAATCTGCGTCCTGTTCCTCACACCTCTGCCTCCATGTCCCAAGGCCACCCCCTCGTGGTCTGTGGGGGTCCCAGGAGGAGGGAGGTTCCGGCTCTGCGGAGCTGATCCCTGGCGGTCTCTGTACAAGGTTTTCCTCAATACTGTCACGACCCATTTGTGGATCCTTCCTGGATGTCAGGGTGTTAGGAAGATCCGGGCAGCTGCCTCGCCAAGCTGTGGACAGATCTGCAAAGCATTGCTCCAAGGCCGGCAGGGAGGAGCAGCCTCGCTTCGCCAGAGGCCCGGCCTGAAGCCCACGCCCTCTCCCAGGGCCAGCAGAAGAAGGGACCCTGGCCTGAGCCTCCTCAATCCGTTCTTGCGCTTCCGCCAATCAGCACCCCTTCCCCTGGCATATCCACAGCAGTGACACCTGAGACGCAGGCACACAGAAGGAAACTGAGTCCCGAATCCCAGCCCCAATGCCAACAAGGTCAGCAGAGGGTGTTTCTGTCTCGTGGGGAGGTTTGCCTCCGAGATTAGCTAGCTGCGTTTCCGTGTCTCTCCCGGGCTTTCCCAAGCTCCCCACCCAGCCTCTCTAGGACGAGAGCATCTCTCTGGCCTCATCTTCAGGGCTCAGGTTGGTTCATGTGGTCCAAGCCCTTGGAGACCACTGGAGCTTGTGGTGTGGGTGCCAGCTACTTCCTTCCTGGACTGTCTGTGAGCATGAACTCTCATCGGGTGCAGGTCTGGTGCAGACAGAGGACAGATTGATATTGGAACCAGTTTTTCCGGGTCTCCTGGCTCTAGGATATCACATACGTTCACTTGATTCCCGTAAATACCAATCCAGATCGCTTCACCCATAGCTCAAGAGCAGAGACTACACTGAACCCAACTGGCTGTCCACTTGCTAGGCAGGAGGACCAAAGAGGAGTGGCCGTAAGAAAATTCTGCACTACAGCTCGAACAGCAACAGCCCACATGCCACGTGTCTGAGCCGCGACGGGACTCTCTTCCCACAGGTTGAAGATTTCCGTCATCAAAAGTGAAGCGGATAAAAAGGCCCTCATTAAGACGAAGCCTGAATGCAACCCCAGCTCATTTTCTCAGATGATAAGACCCTTTCTGGGAAGCTCCGTAGGAGCTTTGCATGTCATTGAGCTTATCTAATCCAAACAACTACATTGTGTTCCGTTGGCTCATCATCATTCTTAGCGTTACTCACGAGGATGGAGGGACAAAACAGAACTAATCAAGACCAGCCGCGAAACATTGCTAGGAAGCAAATCAAGCATGCAGTAGCACACAAAGCAACATTCACCCCCCCCCATCTGCAACCCAGGCAAGTGGCTCCGAGGACATCCCCCCCCACCCCGTACCTCCTCCTCCTTCCCTAGGAGATGCAACACCCCAGGAAGACAAGCCACTGACTAGAATACGGCACGAGGAAAAGGGGGGCCGTGGCTCCCACATACAGACAAATAGCAGAGTCATCGGGAGCGGAGTGCCCGCTGCCTGCACCCCTCAGACAAAAGACCCCGCCTTCCCCCACTTCCCAGCCCTGAGCACGCGCGACGCCGTCTGCGGCCAGGTGGCAGGTGAACTCTCCCTTTCAGTAAGTATGTCGTGGTTGGATGAGCAGGGAGCCTCTCACAGCCCCCCACACAGGAGACGTGACCTATGGCTTTCCTGATAAAGCTTTTAGGTGGGTGCTCATGGGTGAAAACCAAGCAAATGACTGCCTCCTGGCCCCCAAATAAATAACACTCCGTAACCACGAGCTTCCGTCCCCTTCCGGGAGACCCACCAACACGAGGGGGCTGTCAGGCTGAAAAAGGCGACGCAAGGGTATAAATGGTTTCTATGTTTTGCTGTGGTGGTAATGCTCACTGGCAGTGTCTTCTACCCTTCTGTTTGTTCACCTGCCAGGCTGAAACCTGGATAAAAGCTGGAGGGGAAGGGGGAGGCTGAGGCTGAACTGTTGCCAAAAAGATCACTCCCTCGCTCGCTGTGGTTTCTTCCTGAGCCAAATGCCACACACCTGTGTCCTCCAGCAAAGATGCCGTGTAAGCAGCGGAGGAGGCAGGTGCTCCCTGCTGTTCTGAATTGGGCTGCCTGTTCTTACACCAGAAACATGTTGCCCTACACACGTGCTCCCCTGTGGTTCCTAAACCTGCAGATCTGAAACCCCGGGGGTGTTGGCTATCCATGCAAAGGCCCTGGCTCCGTGCCGCCTCCTAGATTCTGGTCCCGTGCGTCCTCCCTGAGAACCGTGTTCCCATGTTCAGTGAGGGGCAAGGGAGGTGCCCAGAGCAAGGGAGACAGAGCAGTTCCATACTCCCATGCTTTGCATTTCAGAGCCCAGGGAAAGCAACCTGGAGCTCATCAGATTTGGTCTCTGATGTACAGAGAAAGGACGCTGAGCCTGCGAGAGAAGAGCCAGTCCGGGCAGTCAGGGTGAGACCCTGAAAAAGCCCACTGTCCACCGTCTTCACAGAGAACTCCCAAGCCAGGAATAGGTATCTGCAAAGCGCTTGAAGCAACCCGACAGGGATGGAAAGGGGGAGAGAGGCTGGGAGTCATCTATACAGAACGAGCCTTTGTTCCGGAAAGATAGCTTTGTAAAAGCAAATGTTAGTGAAAGATGCTATACATTAGAGGGAGTTCCTGGGGTAAATCCGGCCTGCAGCACAAGGTCCCTTCTGTCTGGCCATCTGCGGACTCTGTCTGAATGCCCGCGAAAGAAGCAGGGCCTCCGATGCCTAATGCCTTCTGGACGCAAGTAGAAAGGAAACAAAGCGACTCCTAAACAAAAGGCCTGTAGTCTGAAAGCAGTTCTCAGAGAGAAAGGGACTTGTGCATGTGCATTCCTTTCAAAAGGGGCTTAATGAGACCACACAGCTGATGTCCTTTGGAAAGACCCCCGAACCCATCTCCAATCTGTGTCCCTAGATGGCGGAGGAACCTTGGGTAGTAGAGGCTAGTTCTGTGTGGTTTGTTAAAATGATTCATCACTGGGGCTTCCTTGCAGTCCCTTCTAATGATATTTGAACCCGAACCGAAGAGCTTCCGGGTCACCTGCGCTCGCCTCTCCCAGAAGCAACTCTTGAGCGGCAAGAGCAATGGGAGCGGATTATTCTGAGTAGCTCGGCTGCGGGCCTGGCACACAGCGAGGTGCAGACTGAAGGCTCACGAGGACGGAGGTGGGGGAAGGGTGATTCTGTCAGCATTACTTCTAATACTCCGGGCCTTTGCGATCCAGGGTCATCCCACTGAGACTCCCCGTGGAAGCGTTCTCGTCAAAATGGAAACAGGAAAGAGGAAACACCACTCACCCGCGGTGTGAGTCACTCGTAGACCGAGTGGGAGCCTTCCAGCCCACGGCTTCGATCGTGTGACCACGTCTGCAAGGTTCTGATCTGGGGGTTGCTCGCCACGCAGCCCCCTAGGTGACGGAGCTGGGGCCGGGGATTTAGCCACAGGTGGAACTGGGCTGAGGCCTCAGGGGTCGGGATGCAGGCCCTTCTCCCCCATCTTACAGCCCAGATAGCCCGTCAGTGCAAAGATTAGGTCAGAGCGAGCTAGTTTCCCAGTCGTTGGCGATTTCCTGGGCAGTCAGCAGCCTCTCATCTTCCCCTGTGCTTCCTGGAATCTTCTGGAAGACTCAGAGTAAGTCTCGACAGGGCCCAAAACGGGGCTCATCCTCTTTCCCCATCTCCTAGCACAGATACACTTGCTCACTAGACACGAACCCAAGTACTTGGCAGGCCAGACGTTCGCCCAGGGTGGTCTGCCGAGCCCCACTCGCCACAGGTCAGGTTCAGCTCACCCCGTTCATTCAGCTGCCTGGATTGACATACGCGCAGAAAGCCATTGCCTCTTCCAAGACTCAAGTCTCAGCCCCAGGTCACCCTAACTCTCCATACGTGTGGCTCTGCGCACACCCACGTACCTGCTGCTTCTGCAGTCAGTGCTCTGGCGCGGCCAAGAGCAAGGACACGCCCGCCCCGCTGAACACACTCAGAGCACGACTAATGGCTTGCACTGGGATGGACAGGAAGGTTCCCAGGCCGGGCTGCCTCTGGGCTTCGATAAATGAAGGGGACCTCGGTAAGAGAGGAGGAAACGTCTGATCGCCCTCACACAATGAGCCGCGTCTCCCCCTCCATCCCAGAGACTGAGAGTGGCCCAGAGAGTTCCCCCACGCTGCTCAGTTCATCTTTATCATCTGCCTCACTGAAGCCGCCCAGGAGAGAATTAACGACCCATTTCACGGGCCGCCCTCCCCGCCTCTCCGCATACGCGTGCAGGCCTTCAGAAAACAAATTGCACAGACGTGCTGCAAAGTGTAAGGAAAAATCCAACAAATCCATGATTTTCTCTTCCCTTCAATCTCCATACAAAATATATCATTTTCTACTTCAGCCAGTTTCCCCAGGGTTTTAGGTTGGTGCGGATTGATTGTTCCTTTATCACATGAAGTAATGCTATGTCCCCGGGCCATTGAACATTAGAAACTTCTAGTCTCATTTACCAAAGCTGTAAAAAAGGGGAATTCAGAGATGAGGAACAAAACGTAAAAGGCATTCTAGAGCACATTAGCACTTTGGCCTTAAATAATTATAATAATTTATAGCATAATTCTGCTTAAGATGTCATTATGTTATGACAGATTTCCCCTCTCAGTAGGCATAAGGACAAGAAATCTTAAAAGAAAAACTATCAGCAGGAGAAAATCCTTGATGTGAAAAAACAGGCAACCAGGGAATTCTTCAAGGAAAAGAAAAGACAAACCTACAAAGCGTGATCACTCTTAACTTGATCAGTAGCTCACTGGCATGACTGTTATGTACATCACCTGCTTATCATACAGCACCTGCTCCAGAGCTTGTCTCCTGTCCACGGCTGAGGGGATTCCACATCATTCTTGTCTGACTTCTTTATCCTAGACTTCTGCTGATGACTGCGTGCCAAACGGATATCGAGAACTGTCATGCAATGCCACTTCTTTAAATGATCCGAACCACTCATGGAAATAAAAAGACACGAAGTGGCATTCGCCCATAGTGGGTGACGGACGCTATCTGTACCTTACCTGATTCCAGAAAGCATCTGAGACACCTCGTTATGCTCGTTGCAGGAAGTGAAGAACGCAGCGGAGATCGTGGGATAGGAGGACTGGAAAAGCAGGATGAGGTCTGTGTTCTTAGGTTAGTGAGCTACGACGACCCCCAAAGTGCCACGACATGGGCAACGACGAGTCTCGGTGGAAGACAAGTACAAACTCAGACTCCGGTGGCCCTTTCCATGTGTCCACCCCCGCCCCCCCCCCCCCCCGCACACACTTCCTTCTGGGATCGGGGACCAGGTGGGGCACATTTTCCTCGTGGTGCTGACAGAATCACAGGTTCGTAAACTGAGGCGCACGGTACTTCTCAAGGACCAGCTCAGAACTGGCGGCTACCGCCTCCACTTTCCAGTCTCCACGTAAGCTCTTCCGCCTAAGAAACGGGAAGTGTGGCTCCCGGCCTTAGAGGCGCGTGGCAGTGCGCGGGGTGGACGTGTGGTTTGGGGGTCCGTGGTGAGGGTGACGATGGTAGTGGGTTCTGATGGTGGCGACGGTGACGGTGGTGGAGGTGGTGGTGGAGGTGCTGGTGGTGGCTGCCATCCTCGTCTTTCCGAGGGGGGAGCATCTGGCCTGCCGGGGGGCAGGTGCATCTGCTCTAGGAGACGGAGGGAGGAAGGCCCTACTCTGGACTCGCCGAGGGCTCCACGTAGCTTAGAGCAAACACCCTAAGCACCAAAGAGCTGAGAGCGGCCCAGCGGCAGGGCGGAGCCAGCTTGGGGGGGGGGGTGGGGAGGGAAGGGGGGGAAAGCACCGCCCTGGATAGTTCTCCTCCCTCCTGAGACGGGACAGAAAATGGGAACCGCAATAAAAGAGCTGCTGCTTTTCATTGATCACTTTCATGATCAGCCACTGCGTTCTACGAATGGAAACATCACTTTATCGGACAATATGTGCATTTATGTATAAATCACGTTGGATGTGAATAATAACAGTTTTCGTGTCTTCCCATCAGAAGTGTATTTTTTTTACTTCTACCCTCTCTTCGGAGAATAGAGTAACACTGTCGTGCATCGACGGTAACGCAGCCCCTCGCTCCCCGTTTCCGTGCTTGCTCTGTTCCTCTACTCCTTTCTTATATACAGGTAGCAGAGGTGTTCGCTGTCGCCGCTGTGTTTAACTTAGAGATGCGACTGTCTTTCTAGCGGGCTCAGGTGGAGACGCTCTCCATTTTCTTGGGCTGAGTCCACTCCCCGCCCCTTCTCGGTGCAAGGTCGGCTCTGCTTTTCAAAGCCTTTGGGTGTTTGTGCGGCGGCACCAAGTCCGTACAGGGCTCATCGGCGCGCGCATCCGTCGTGGAATTCCCACCCTCCTGTGTCCCTCATCACGGACGAAGCTGGGCAGGGCCTGTGGCGTCCCCGGCCCTCACCATGCCAGCGTGAGCCGTGAGCCCTGCACCGGCAGGGAGCCAGGTCGACATGGCCGCCGCATCGCGTCAACTAGTTGGTTGAGAGGTGAGATGGGGGCCTGATCTCCAGGGACGGGGGCTCCCACCCCCGGGACCCTGCGAGCCTCCAGCCCTGGAACAGCGACACAGCCACCCCCCGGAGATGAGGCTAAGGAGGCAGCCTGGGGCCCCTCCTGCCCGCTCGGCCACCGGAGCCAGCGGGGGCTGGGGCTGGACCTAGCCTGGGAGGGGCCGAGAAGGGCGAACGACTCCGTCGAGAGGGCGTTGGCTGTCCCCTGGCCCCACGGAAGACGTGCGGCCCTGTCCTGGAACGCAGGATGGTCTCACCGGCCCACACACAAGTCACGAAGCACGCGAAGACTGCGGAGCCACCCGCCTCCTCCAGCGGAAGGCTTGGCGTGGGCGTGGCACGCCGGGCACAGCTCGGCACCTGGCGGCAGGGAGCCGGCAGCGAGCCTGCCACACCGGCCTTGTCCGTCGCGGCAGGAAACCCGGCCTGCAGCCTGAGGGTCGGGATAGGCTTTCCGGCTGTTCCTCCAGAGAACAGACTCACAGGGCTCCTGGACCCGCCACGGGCCTTGCTTCTGGAAGGCCAAATCCCCCTCCTCCTCCTCCCCCTCCTCCTCCCCCCTCCTCCTCCTCCTCCTCCTCCTCCTCCTCCTCCTCCTCCTCCTCCTCCTCCTCCTCCTCCTCTTCCTCCTCCTCCTCCTCCTCGGAATCATGCTGCACCACAGCATTATATGAGGCAAGTGGTAGGAGGCTCCTGTCCCCCCACCCCCTGCTTCCCCTCCCCTCCCTCCCCTCCCTCCCCTCCCCCCCAACCCGTAACCGGCCATACCTCGCCGGGGCCACACCACAAAGCCTGATGAGTTTTCATCCCAATAGGCAACTCGGATCCTCAATTCCGAACCTTTAACAGGAAATGTGAGTTGAGAGAATGTTTGAATTGGCTCATGCCAAAAAAATCCCAAATAATATTTGCTTGAGGTTAGCTCCTGCGTTATGAATTTTTAACCTCACATAAATCAAACTGCAAAAGAAAAGGAAAAAAAAAAGGACAAAGCCCAAATTTCCTGCGCTGGAACCAAAATAGAAGCTGCCTGTGTCTCTCAAACAATTCCAATTATGTTTCCATAATCAAATCATGCTGAGACGAATCGCTGGCATATTTATATTTAGGTCTTAAAGTATAATGTAAAATAAATGAAAACAGTCTGTCTTCTCTCCCCTGAAGCCGAGCCACTTTTCCACTTACAAAGGCGACTCAAAGGCTGGACCATTTTGTGCCTGGGGCACAAAGCTTGGCTTCTTCTGCTTGACTGATCCACTGCCCCCCCCCCGCCCCCCCGCAAGCTGTGCCTCCTCATCAGGCCCTATTTCCAAATGATTGATAGAAAGTCCCCGAGGGAACCCGTCCAGAGCGGGGACTTGGAGCAAATCTCTGTGGCCTCTGCCTTCTGAGAAGCACAAGCACGGGGGAAGACCCATGCGTCTTAGGAAGGTAGAACCTCACCACGTTGCACGTCTTAGGAAGGTAGAACCTTACCACGTTGCACCCAGGCGTAATCATGAATCGGACATGCTTTCAGCAAGTCTTTCCAATTGCAAATGGAGGAGACTAGGAAAACAACAAAAGGATACATCTTTCATGGTAAAAGGATAAAAGGAAAGCTTTCGCTTGGCGGGAAAGGCAGAAGGAAAGCGGAAGTGACGGCGATTGCGAGGACTTAGGAGCTGGTGAGACATCAGTGCAAAAGGCGGCCTTGGAACTCCGCTTCAAAGGTTGATCAAGGTTCTCTCAGGGGGGAAAACAAAGCTACAGAGGCCACAAGAACGGTGGCAAGACTGATGTGGAAGTGGCAGAAAGTGTGAGGTGGAAACATGTGATAAGAAGCAGGAAAAAAAAATAAATTGAGGGCCAGGCCGCAGGCAGCTGGGAATAAGTAAGATAGGGCTTTATCTTACAGAACACTGGAGGTGTCTGATAAAAGCATATGTATGAAGTCAGCCGTGGAAGGAGTCATTCACGCATTCAGTCACTCACTTAGCCGAGAGTGACGGACTGGAATCCTTGCAGGGGGATAACAGGTTCCTTGCTCCAGAATCCGATTGCCTTGGGTGGTAGAAACAGCACCAGCAAATAAACCAAGGAGCTGACACCACCATGGGCCCGTGGGGATGCAGAGGGATGGGAATATGGGGTGTCCGTTGGTGGTTGCATACCTGGGGAACATTCCAAGTACAGAAAGACTAAGGTAAAGACCTCCAAGGAAGTGGAAAGGTCCTCGGGAGAAGAGGCTGGCGTGAACGCATGGGCAGGGATGGGAGGTCAGCAGAGCCAGGACTTTATACAGAAATGCAGTAGGAAGCCCCCAGAGCCCCGGGTGAGGTCCGGGTGCGCTGCCCACACCTGTACACCGTGGTTCACAGCGGATGCGGGCCGCTCTCACAGAGTGTGCAGAGAGGGGAAACTGAGACTTACTGCAAAGGCAGTTCTGCACTTGTGATCCCAGCTGCTCAGGGGGCTGAGAGCTGAGGATCACAGTTTGAAGCCGGCACAATCAGGAAAGTGCAGTTCACCCCCAAAGAGCCAGACGCGGTGGTGCTGTGGCTTAAAGGGTAAGAGCACCAGCCTTGAGCACAAAAACGAAGGGACCGTGCCCAGGCCCTGAGTTCAAGCCCATACTGGCAAAAAGAGATGGAAAGGCCTGAAAGGTAGGTGTGGGAAAGACATCAGGACATCCACTCGGGACTCGAGGAAGGTAGGTGCATGCATGTCTTTGAGACCCTGGTGAAGGAGGTGGAGAAGAAAGATTACCCGAGAGGAGAGAGAGAGGAGGCTCGTAAGGACAGTGCCATCTCTGCCCACTTCGCCTGCTATCTGCCCCCACTGGCCACTCCAGGGGGGTCTCACGTGGTCCCCCACCCCGCAGCCCAAGCAGACTCAGACCTCTAGCTACCTTGGAGGAGCTGACATTCCACTGGGAGCAGAGACGGGAGAAGACAACAGGTGACAGAGAAGTCACTGGGGTGATGGGGGACGGGGGGGGCAGGGTTCTCTTCTCTGCCGATCAGGCCTCTTGGGTACCAGTCTAGCCCTGTGGGAACCTGAAGGCAGAGAGAGGGAGGAAGAGGAGCACACAGGCAGAGAGGAGCATGCCCAGAAAGGATGTGGGGTGCCGGGCACTGGAGCAGGGGTATCGGGGAGGATGGAGCAGAGCCCTGGCTCTGACCCAATCCCCCGGTGGTGTGTACCCGACACAGTGCCCTCCAAACTCTGGGGCCTGACAGCAGCAAGGGGCCCCCTGCAAGGAGCCGCAGTCGGGACCAAATGCCCGTCTACCTCTCTGCCCCCCGCAGCTCCCTCGCACCCCCGGAACCCGGAGCTCGTTTGCACTCTGTTACCCTGGCCCTGCTGCCGGGCCCAGGCTCCTCGGTGGCAGATCCCGGGTCCTATGGGGCATCTGAGCGAACCACCATGGCCTTCACTGGAGAAGCCCCTGAGCCCTGTCCCCCACGCACCCCGAAACTGTCTGCTCCCCAGCTGTGCCCCCCACTCCTAAAGAACCCCTACTTCCGCTTGCAGCCAGGTTGGAATAATTAGCCTGGCTCCTTCTTCTGCACATTCCTTTCAGTGATTAAAAGCAATTACCCGCCGGCTCCCACCCAGTAGGCGCGGGTGAGCAGTCCCCACCAACCCCCGGTCTCCCACCCCCACTCCCCACACAGGCCACACCTGGGGGGTCAGACACGGCATCCCAGGACACCAGGCACGAGGGAGCTTGTGGGAGAGGAAGAACTAAGCGGAAGAGCAACTGAAGAAGTGAAAAGGTGCTCGGACCTTTGAACTCTCCCGGCCTCTGCCGCGCACTGTAGAGGGACAAAGATTCCGCCTGGGCGGTGGGTCAGCTTGTGGACCAGATGTGAACTGTCTTAGTGCCCTTGTGCTGCTATAACAAAATACCAGGAGCGGAATGGCTTTAGCCGCAGACATTTCCTTCCCACGGTTCTAGAATCCGGAGGTCTACGATCAAGGCACTAGCGATTCCGAATGTGGTGGCGGTTGCTCCCCGACCCACAGAGGACACCTTAAAAAAAAATGCATCGCCTGACGGGAGATGCAGACTCAAGCCTCTTCCGGGCACCGATCTCATTCCTGAGGCCCTGACTCCAGGACACGATGCCGAGGCCCACCGCCTGACTCCACGTGAACTCCACGTGGCTCTCCACATCCTCCAGTCCTGATCCCAGGTCTCGGCTGGGCTGGCTTTCTCCCTTGCTCCTTGGAGCAAGGTTGCTCTGTTCTAGGAGACCCACCAGGCTGCTCTCTCCTAACTTCAGACCCCATGGCCCTCCACAGAGCTCCGCAATCACGACGGATAAATGCAGATGTGCTGGGAGGGAGGGAAAGCTGGAGGCAGAACAGGAGCGATGACAGACGTGAGTCTAGGTGCAGGGGCGGTGTGCGAGAGAGGCAGAAGATGTTGATTATCTCCGGGCCTGGCAAGTCCTGAGGGGGAAGCTGGTCTCTGTTCAGACTTCTCTCTTCGTGGGTGGTGGGGCAGCTGTGTCCCCGAGGGCTGTGAGTTGCCTCACCTGAGAGGGAGGAAGAGGAGGGGGAGGAAGGGACCTGGGAAGGGCGGAGACAGCAAGAACGGGGAGTGCCAGGGCCAGGCAAAGATGGGATTGCACAAAGGCGGGGAGGGGCCCTCCGGGGCCGGGGAGCATTGGGCTGTCTGTTCTGTTTCCAGGCAAGTCTCCCTGCACACACTATCGAGTGGCCTGGAGACTACTCGGCCCCAGGGGGCCAGATGGGGCCGTGACAACCCGCCACGGCGGCCGCCGTCTCTGCCCAGAGGTGAACGCAGCAAGGACGAGGTTCTAAGTAGCTGCTCCAGATCAGTTCACAAAGCATCACAGTCATCCACAACCCCGGTCCCAGGCAGCTCTGACAAACCTGTCCCTAAAGTAAACGTGGCCCAATTAATTCAATCCGAAAGCAGGCAGCAGAATGCAGACTGTATTTTACCATAGTTGTCTTCCCAGTGCCGCTTCCTTCTTTGCCCAAGACGCCTTGCTCCAAATAGCTTTGCTTTCATACATGGCCAAAGATTGGCTGCGAAATGCCGTCTTGTACTTGAGCAAGTCCCCCAGTCCTCCTGGTGAGCCTGGACCGTGAGATCTGGGGTCAGGTCACCCGAGTTGGCGAGCTCTTACAAAGCTCCTTTGTGCTTTGCGTCAGCAATCAGCGTGAAGAATCCACACCGCTTGCTGTTTAGGCTAATACCTCCAAGGTGGTGAGGTGCTTGGACATTTTTGCCGAAACAAGATTCCAAACCTCACGGTTCTGGAGGCCAGGAAATCCAATACGGAGGAGCTCGATGGTTCTGGATGTAAAGAAGTCCAAGATGGAGGGGGCCGCGTGGTGCTGGAGGCCAGGAAAGCCGAGACGTAGGGGCCTGACAGCTCCTGTTGTTTCTTCATCCTCTGGTGTCTGCATCACGTATCAGGGAAATAAAAGAGAACGGGGGCTGGTCTTGATGATACCAAACCCATCTAGAGACAAAGCTGTTTCCACAGTACCAACACAAAACCGTCCAAGGGGAAAGCCCCCAGTAACCCAGAGTTCCTGCCTCCGTACCACTCAGTCTCCCACAGCACAACTTGGGGGGTCACATTCAACGCTTAGGAGGGGTGGCCTCAATGACCCACACTTTGGACAGAGGGACGGATGCCCGAGAGCGTGGGGCAATACCAGATGGCCTGGAAACGAACTATGAGCGTGTCCATTATCGCATTCGAAAGGTATAGGCATTCCCATGTCGTTTTGAACAATATAATTCACTTTTCTCATTCTCACTTTCTTTTCTTTCCTCTCTCTTTTTTTCATTGCATTCAAACGAAAGCCGAAAGCTGTGAATTCTCTGGGATTACAAACTGACGCTTAACTGCCCTGGCTTTCTTTCTCTTCCCACTGTGTCATGTCTCTACCACTTTGATATGAGCTGGAGGCTCAGATTGCAGGAGTATCGCCATGTAACTCCCATTCGTATTCGAGGAAAACTGAGCTGCTCTTTGGGGGAAAACACAAAAGCCACTGAGAACCCAGTTTCTGCAAATGGAGAATAAGATTTTTCTGCTTAGTCCTAAATTGATTTAATAATGATTAGTGTCAAAACAAAAAAAAATTGGGGCAGCTGATTTAAAGTTAGAATAAAATAGGGGAAGCTAGACTCTCTGGGATTTGACATCATTGAGAGACAGTCCTCAAACATCTCCTAGCCCCGTGTCCTCCTATCTAATAAAAAGACATGGGATGATTGACGCCAGTGTTCTCCAGCCCAGTTCTTCTACCTGGGGTGGTGGTGGTGGTGGTGGTGGTGGTAGAGGGGGCTGGTATCACACTGGGGGGGTCTCAGGACAACACAGAGCTGCATGTCTGGGAACGGAGGGAGGAAGCCAAAACGAGCTAAGAGTAAGTTGCCATGGGGTAAGTACTTGGCACCTAAGCATTTAATCTGTGTTCGGCACGATCCTAAACCCATTCAAACCCGCAAGCCTTACACATGAGCCGCAACACTGCATGTAGAAAGGCTTAAGTGCGAGAGGGAAATCCCCAGAAAAGCCAGTAGGATTGTTCTTTGGGGGTTAGGGATGGGTCCCTTGGAACCTCCCCAGGTGGTACTGTCTCTATCACACATGTCTGTCCACACATAAGTGCAGACACATGTGTGTGTGGGCCGATCATACTACACGGATCTACGTGTGCTTTAGGAAATCCTTTCATTAGAAACAGCCCCAGCAGCCATAGCCCGCAGCCTCCGCTCCTCCTCCCACACGTTTCTCTTTGGAATGGCGACATAGCTCTCTGTGGAACCCCTGCGTGGCAAAGCAGCTGCCGGGAAGGCCAAGCCACAGCGGGTCCAGAAGAGCCACGGGGAGTGTGGCCAAGCCCAGCCTGTCCACGAATCTATTACCTGCGGGAGACGGAGATTCCGCCAGGAAGCGCCCAGTTGCTTAGCGATGTCACCGCGCACACCGCTAGCTCCGAGGCAAGACAGTTTCTTCCTTCCAGAAATCCAGGGAGAGGCTTTGTCTCTGCAAAGCAGTTGGGCAATGTTCACGTCTCTGGCCTTCAGCCCATGGCGTGAATCTTCTCAATCTGCCTCCTCATTCACACATGTAAAAAGTACTCCGTGAGCTCTACCCTTGGGAACTCACCCACCCGTGTGCACCAGGGGCTCAATAAAACAATGTAGCTCCTATTCAAGACCATCACACAGTCCCAGGATACCGCCTCGGTGGGCATAAATGTTAGAATGGCCCGATCTATGAAATCACGTGACTAGAAGATTCAGTTGTTTCATTCAATAAATTTAGTCACTGAACTCTGGGTCTGTTGTGAAACCCAGGAAAAGTGATTGTGAACGGCCCGCCCAGTCCTGCCCCGCCTCCAAGCGGACAGGCGGACGCCACGTACCCGGGGGGGTTTTACGACAGCCTGCCTTTGTCCTGAGCAGAAAGATCACTGCAGTGCATCCTTACAGCACGATCTGAAACAGCCGGTTTCGGAAACAAGCGAGAAACCATCTTCTCTCTGACATCCCAATGTCTCCACACTCTCCCCACAGTGAACTTTCCACTTGCTTTGGAACTGCGGCTCCAGCTCTTGTGGGTCCTCTGCCTGAAACGCCAGCCGGTTCCTTTCCCGCTAGCACACAGCCGGAACCCCATCCTCCCAGGTTGGGCTCTTGCTCACAGACCCAGGGGTGCTGAGAAGATACCTTGGAGAGAAGGAAAGGGACAGGAGTCACCAGATGTGCACAAAGGTGAAGGGATTCAAGAGAACGCACGATTCTGATGAATCAGAACACATGTCCCCTAAGATGTGGGCTTGCTCAAGGAACAAGCAGGAATCCTCTCCTGAGAGCTTTGCGGCACGCAATGTTTACTTTCAATGCGGTCAGAGGGAGAACATCATTCTGAGGTCAATGAAAATGGCTTTTGGTGGAAAAAGCTATCACCAAATTTTAAAACACCATAAAAGAGTTTAATGAGGGGGTCCAGTTACAAAAAAAGAAATAAATCTATAAAAATCAATAGCATTGTTTCACACCAGTCATAACCCAGAAGAAAATGCAAGGGGAGGAAAATGCCATCAACACTCCTAACGATAAGTATGAAACGCCAGCGCCATTCCTCACGAGGCATGCGAAGTCCTAGGCGGGTGCTACGCGATTCCCGTGCTGAGATACGCAGTGTGCTCCTTCAAAGGAGCCGCGGATGCTGCAGCCGCCCTGGTCCCTGTTGTAACCCTCTCCGTACTTGTGGCAATCGCTCTGGTGTCTTCATTCCCGCCTATGCTATCACCTGGAGGATGGCAAAGGCTCTCTGCTTCCTTCCCTGCTGTGTTCCCAAAGACATCCAACTTCCTGGTACCCAGCAGGTGCGTCATAGCTATTGGTTGGATTCAGGAGCGAGGATGAAGATGGTCACACACCTAAGTTGCTACGAAGGGACCTCCAGAGGAGCCGAGGTTATGTGTTGCGGTGCCAAAGGAGGGTTTTCAATCCACAGTGATTCTAAGACAATTGGGAATCTAATTCTCCCTACACCATTTTCATGAGGAGAAAAAAGAATTGAATCTCACCACATTCAGTCATTGTTCCTGGCCCTGAGTAGAGGCGGCAAATGCTTCCAAGACCAGTGCCACTCCTGTGAAGCTGGAAGGGTCCTCTGTCTTGTCTAGGCAGTGCCAGGGACAGTAGGACCCCTGTGATTGTTCTAGAGACTTTCCTTGGACAGCCGTGATGTCATCACAGGACTTCCAGTGTGGGTTACTTGGAAGTCTAATACAAGGAAACACTTGCGAGTTGAAACCAAACGAACCCTTTCTCTCTTCTTCGACAATGAGGGCCAGAGAGCAATCTACATAGCGTAGGGTTCGGTTTATGTCCTAGACCTTGCCCTTCCGACTGGGAAGGAAGGAAGGAAGGATTTGCTGCTGGGAGGAGATGGTGTGAGCAGAGAAGAAAGTCAGAGAACAAACAAGGGGACAGGACATGGAGCCCACGTGGCGGTCACACTTGGAAGGGATTTTTGGAGCCAGAACGTTCAAGGCTCCCTGAAGTCGGGCACCTAAGCCGACGCTTGCATCCGTCAAGAAACAGCTCTGAGTTCCGCATGCAGAGCTGTGCGGGGATGGGAGACAGCTGCGGAAGGGAGCGGCCCAGGAAGGAGGTGGGTTTGGCCAAACGTTAGAGAGTGTGCAGCCAGATGCCCGGGGCTCACACCTGCCATCCTAGCGACGCAGGAGGCCGGGATCCAGAAGATCACAGTTCAAAGCCAGCACAGTCCGAAACGCGTAGGAGACTCATCTCCAAAATAAGCAGCAAAACGCAGGGCCGGAGGTGTGGCTCAGGTGGGAGAATACAACTCTAACAAGCAAGCCAAGCAAGTACAAGGCACCAAGTCCAAACCCCCTATACCAGAAAAAAAAAATATCCAGGAAGAGACTGGGAAGGGCTCAAAATGGCAGGAGGGTCACTTGAGGAAACGTCCACAGGGGTTTCAGGGAAGCACACCTGATTCAAGACCCCGAAGGGTGGTGACAGCTGTGATGGTTCTGGGCGGGACATCCCACCTCGCAGCTCAGAAGCCCAAAGCATTTGCAAACTTGTCCATGGTGGAAATGCAGAAGACGATGTCTCAACAAAAGAATTAAGAATGTCTGAGTTGTTAAGAGATGGCCTAGGAGAACAGACCGTCGGGCCCAAACAAGCCCAGATGTGGGCCAGTTATCTGTTAGGAGAGAAAAGGTGCAGTTAAATGTTTGAGGGAGAATAACTCAGCCCTCCATAGGAGGACTGGCTCTACAACACATACCGAACGCCTTTCCGCGACCAACACAAGCTCCTCCGGCATTCCCCACCGTGTGGGGGGGGGGGCAGAGGAGGCCGGAGCCCAGCATCCAGCTTTAGAGGAGGACACGGGCTGAGTCCACGCGTAGAGGAGACGGGGTGCTTCCGTGAGATTTCTATGTCACCGCCCCCCCCCAAGTGTGGCAGAGGAACGCTGCTGCATTCTCCCGTTACTACTGCCCGTGGGGAGCTGAGGGTCTCCCCAGGAGGGGACAGGGCTCGATTGAACACTCGGGAGCGCATGGACACCCAAGCTAACTCCAGGACAAGCGGCCAAGATGCTTACCGTCACGAGGGCTCTTCCACGGGGAGAAGGTTTCCAGAACATTCGCTTTCCAGGTTCCTGATTCCGCGCCAAAGAAAGGAGGCCACGTGAGTTCTCGCTACCGAACACCTCCTCTGCACACACAGGAGGAGCGTGGGATTTCTGCGTGCACAGGAGGATCATGGGAGTGAAGAGTCCAAGGAGACCATGACAGGGGCCTTCAACGTGGGAGATGCCAGCAGACAAGTTGTGAGGGGCTGGGAAGGTGGCTTAGTGCTAGAGCGCTCGCCTCGCATTCATGAAGCCCTGGGTTCGATTCCTCAGCACCACATACACAGAAAACGCAGGAAGTGGCGCTGTGGCTCAAGTGGCAGAGTGCTAGCCTTGAGCAAAAAGAAGCTCAGGGACAGTGCTCAGGCCCTGAGTGTAAGTCCCAGGACGGGCAAGAAAAAAGGAACAATCCAAAGGAGAAAGTCTATGATTTAAAAACAAAATTGTCTTGACCTTTGTGTGTTGCTAATGCCCTTGGCATGGTTTTGCCTAGTACAGGAACCCTCTCCCCACACCCCCAAACTGGGTTATATAACTTTAGAATCTCATAACGTCCTCAAGCACCAGGTGTCTGGAGGAAACTATCACTCAAATGACCCAAGGCCTTGAAGAATGAACAACAAAATCGGGTCTGGTCGTTCTCAAGAGCACCCGAGTAGCAATATTGAGAACTCTGCGGCACACAATTTTCTGGATCCCTGGGCTCAAAAGCACAGGAAAAGTGTGCTTTGTGTAGCTAAAGCATTACTTAGATGGGCATGGAAATAATACTGACTCAAAAGTTCCTGGTTTATAGTAAGAGAAATTCTATAGCAAAAGCACGTCATCGACAAGAAGACTTGAGTCTCCTTTTCACGTGATGGAGTTGAAAGCTTCTAAGAGGAACACAGGGAGGCCAATGTAAAGTGCTTGTATTAGTATAAAGTGAAATGTCTATTTCTGCCTTAATAAAAGTTAAAAGCTAAAATGCTCTGAAGGACAAAACAGCTGGGCTTAAGAGAGAGTTGGACTGGTGAAAAAAAAAATGTTTCACACTACCATTGGCTCCTGACAAAGACTGCTCAGAAAAGGGCTGGGGCCCGAGTTACCAACTACAGCATGCCCTGAACACACAGCACACTGGAGGAGAGCAGGCCGAAAGCCATCGTCCCATCTGTCATTTTAAACAGACTAAGTTTTTGCTTCAAACACAGGCATCGACTGAACACGAAATGAGGCCTTCCATTGTGGGTGAAATGATCGTTGTTTCCTCTTAAGTCCCACGGCTTTTGAAAGGAGGGAGCTTTTGCAGATGAGTCTGTATCCCTCAAACATGGACCCAGACACATTTGAGGCTCAACTAGTCTCTCTAACTCACCCCCACACGCGCACACACATTGACTTAGTCCCATTTCCTCTGACCAGCTGCCGACCCTAAGAGCCTACCATACGCCACAGGGTGTTCTGCCCCGCCGACTCTACACCTCTCGAAGGTACACATCGCGGACTTCTTGGTTTTTAAAATCACCAAGAAGGATTCCGATCGGGTGTCCCGAGATCGAAAGTCCGTGACTGGGCCAAATACACTGGTTTCCTTATCGGCCACCCCGTGAAAACCACGTTGCAAGAGGGAGAAAGGGAAGTCTACAGACAGGATGGAATCTCATCGCGAAATTCTTCTTCCTCCTTCCTCCTGCGAGGACAGACGCGAGGTACCGGGAAGCACAGCCATTTACTGCCTCCAGAACCACGCTGCCCGAGATGCGTGACCACGAGTCGCACGTGGCCGCCCAGCCTCTGAAATGTTCACGGAATGTGATGCTGTCTGAAACACGCACTGAAGTGTGAAGATGTATTAAAAAAAAAAGTGTAAAGAAACCTCATACATCGTGGTTTGTATTCATTATATAATGAAATATATTACTTCGGATCTACCACATCATTAAACACACCATTCAGATGAATCATTTAAAATGTCCCTCTTTGCCTGAATAAGTGGCTATTGGAACATCAAAAAGTACAAATGCAGCTGGTATTCTACTGTGATTACGGACGGCTACTCTATAAACTGTGGGACAGGAAGGCTTTCGGGCCTTGCCTTCCCACTGGAGATGATTGGTCTTTGTTTATGGGAAGCGGTGAGGACCAAATTAGCTTCCATTCTTCCCCCCACCCCCCCACACAAGCAGCATGCTCCGATTGTTTAGCGAGATGACGTGTGCATTCTTTTCTTTACACTTGCCATTGTTTATTGCCTGCTTTGACATCAGCAAGCCATGTCCTAAAGGGAGTTAATCATATGAAAGATCACCATCCATCCCTTTCTTTCAAGGGGCACCAACCAATAATCAAAGCACGCCGGTTCCAAAGCCGTAGGTGAAGCCTCAGCTAGCAAATCTTCACACCATCTTAGAATGTGGGGTTGGCCAGCAGGGGAAGGATTTAGAGGTGTTTATGTTAGTTGAAGCGTGCCCCTAAAACCTAGTGACCTAAAAGAGGCCTCCAGCCCTCCGACCTTCTGGTTTCTGCCTCATTACATAAGAAGCCATCCAAGGACACTACCACCGTGTTCCCGAGGGCAAGCGACAGCATGACCTGCTTAGCTCACTCCCGAGACGCCAATGCCAGGGCTGGGCCCGGCCTCTGAGCCCTTCAAGGCCAGCTCACCGGCCTTCCAGCCGTCCGCAGCTCCTTCCTCTCGCCCTTCCCCGTGCTGCTGCAGCTACACAGGCGTCCCCGCAGCTGGGCGAGACAGGGCTGGCCCTGACCTGGAGCTGGCAGCCCGGAGTCCCTCCCCTCAGATCCCCGATGCCCACCTCCCCCCGCCCCCTCCAGCCCCAAACATATACGCTGATTGAGCTTAGTTTCTTCAGGACATTGCTAGGCCAAGTCATCTTCTAGGGGCTTCACGGCCTCGGTTTGCCTCCTGATGAAGTGCGTGCAAGCTTTGGGGGGAGCAAGAAGATGGTATTCCCAGCCATGCACGGTGTGGAAGGGAATGAATTTCACGGGGTGGGGGGGGAGACACACATGCCGATGCACACATCACACACGCGCGCGCGTATGCGCACACACACACGGACTTGAGGAAGACTGGAGGTTAATAGTTAGTATGTAAAGGCAATTAGGCGGATGAATTGCATCAGCCCAGTAGTCGTGCATTCAAATTAGCCAACGCAAAGTAACGTAACCTGGATCATCTGGGGGAGAGTGTAAACCCCACAAGACTCAACCACTGTGTACCCAGTTGAGCTTTGCTTCAGTATAGGAAAAAAAGCCACTGTCCCCTGAAAAGCAAATTAGCAGCCCCTTCCTCCCCTCCCATCTGTGAGGAGCTAGAGTTCCTCCGCAGGTGTTTGTCAAATCTCCGAGTGAGCTGGAGAGGTTGCAGAAGCAGAGAGGAGATCAACAAGCATTTTATGAAGCCAGACATCAAGAAATAGCGGGGGGGCGGGGGGAGAGGGGAAAGGGAAGTAATGTCACTCTTGTCAAATTTTCTTGGGTGTGGAGGCAGGGCTATTTTTCATAAGCACACGGTTGTCATGTTTATGAAGTAAGGACAGTGGAAATGCCACAGCAGAAATGTATTGTGTTCCCTCACCTGCCGCCCCGCAGGGCAGACAGTCTCCAGAGCTACCATCCGTTTCCTAAGAACCCGATCGTCCTGGAGGAAGAGAAACACCTAACTAAATCCCAGAACCACAGAACGCGTTCCTAGCTGCCCAGGTCATCGCCACCTCAGTAAAAGACCTGCATGATAACAAGGGATAGAAGGCAAAAGGCCTTACACTCTATTTAAGAAGTCCCTAGGAAGAGCCAAAGACAAAAACAAGCACACTGAAGGAAGAAAGCTTATCCCTGAACGGCGAAGGCAAGCAGTAAGCGCGGCCTAACACTTAGCTCTAGGAACAGAGCGATCATAAAAGGTTACAGAGCAGGACGAGCCAAAGACGCAGGCTGAGGAAACGGCAGCAGCGGAGCCGACAAACGCAGCCGCCACGATTGTGGAATCACCAGACGAGGAATTTAAAACCACTGATCATTATGCTAAGGTTTTCCATGGAAGAAAGTAAATAATACAAAAGACTAGGCAGAAAGACGGAAGTCTTAAACAAAGGAACCAAAAACGACATTTAAAAACCAAAGTGCCGAGTGAATACCACTGCTGCATTTGTTCACCCTTTGTCCTAGTGCTTCTGGGCTCTCCCTTCCCCTCCCCCAAGCAAATAAACTCACATACAAGACAAAAGAAATCAAAACCAGTGACTGACAGACAGACAGACAGACAGAAAGAGAGAGAGAGAGAGAGAGAATAACAGCAACCCCCCCCCCCCAACCCTCTTGTTTCCATTTCCTGGAGTTCATTTCGATAAACATCAACTTGAGGAGTGAGGTTGGGAGGAGAAATGGAGAAGAGGGAAGAGGTGACACTGTCCAAAAAGAAATGCACTCATTAGCTGACTTAGGTGACGGTAACCCCTCTGTACGTCACCTTTACAATAACAATAAAAATGATAAACTCAGAAACACTGTAGAAAGAAATGGATGGTTTTGATGAGTTCACAAGTATACTATAGATAGCCCAGGAAAGAACTGGTGACCCTGAAGATGTTTCAATGGACACTTACAAAACGGGAATGCAAAGAGATAAGTAATAATAATAATAAGTGGAACAGAATATCCAAAATCGCGAGGTAATTAATACGGCATAGATAGCCATGCATTAGAACAATGCCATTTTTAACAACATCAAATAGCATTGCATACCTAAGCCAAACAAAAGATTGTTGTAACCCCTCAGGCATACAAACCCACCACACATCACTGAAAGAAAGCAAAATGCATTAAAAAAAAAAAAAAACGAGCAAATCCACTATGTCTGTGCACTGTAAAGTCAAGATGGAAAGATGCTCTGTCTCTTCAGATTTGTCTGTAGGTTCAGCATGACTCCGATGGAAAATCTCAGCAAGCTCTATGGAACCGGCAAAGCTGGTTGTCACATGCAATTGTCCAGGGGCTGCAAGGACAGTTTTTTTTGTTTTTTTTTTTTGTTTTTTTTTTTGTTTTTTTTTTTTTGGCCAGTCCTGGGCCTTGGACTCAGGGCCTGAGCACTGTCCCTGGCTTCTTCCTGCTCAAGGCTAGCACTCTGCCACTTGAGCCACAGCGCCGCTTCTGGCCGTTTTCTGTATATGTGGTGCTGGGGAATCGAACCTAGGGCCTCGTGTATCCGAGGCAGGCACTCTTGCCACTAGGCTATATCCCCAGCCCCAGCAAGGACAGTTTTGAGGAACAAAGTTGGCTGGCCTTCAGTTACTAGAAATCAACATCTAAAGTTAAAAAAAAAAAAAAAACAGTGACAAATAAATACGAGAAGACAGGAAAGAAGTTCCAAAATGGATCACAAGAAATCATTTCAGGGCTGGGAATATGGCCTAGTGGCAAGAGTGCTTGCCGAGTATACATGAAGCCCTGGGTTCGATTCCTCAGCACCACATAAGCAGAAAAAGCCAGAAGTGGCGCTGTGGCTCAAGTGGCAGAGTGCTAGCCTTGAGCAAAAAGAAGCCAGGGACAGTGCTCAGGCCCTGAGTCCAAGCCCAGGACTGGCAGTAAATAAATAAAGAAAGAAAGAAGGCTTGATTTTCTCAAGAGTTACGTTGAAAGATGTAATAAGCAACAAGGAATTACATTTTAAGAAGCAAATCTTGAACAAAACTCAACTCCATTTATATTATAGACAGAGATGTGACAAGTAAAAGAAGGTTTCTAGAAGAGAATCTAAGAGAATATCTTGTTTCTGGGTAGCAAAGGTTTCTTTAGTGGCCCTTCCTGCTTTTTCTGATGTTGTTATATTATTATTATTATTATTACCAGTCCTGGAGCTTGAACTCAAGGCCTGGGTGGTGCCCCTGAGCTTCTTTGGCTCAAGGCTAGTTCTCCACCACTTGAACCACAGCTCCACTTCTAGCTTCCTTGTTAGTTTATTGGAAAGAAGACTCACAGGCTTTCCTACCTGGGCTGGCTTTGATCTGCCGTCCTCAGAGCTCAGCCTCCTGAGTCGTTACGATTACAGGTTTGAGTCCCCAGCCCCCCCCCCCCCAGCTCTGCTTTGATTTCTTCCTGAGATCCGGACTCAGTTTACCCCATCGAGACCACGGTCCTTCTATGGACGCTTCCCACGGTAGGTAGCTAGCTAGCTCTCCCTGTTGAAATGGAGGTTTCCCAGACGTCTCGTGTGTTAACCTCAGGCTGAGTTCCTCTTCACCCCAGACGGTGCTGCCGCCCGTCCAGCTTGTATTATTCACGGATCCTGAGCACCTGGGTTCACAGTCACCGGCACCTGGAAACCGGAGTGGGGGTGGGGGTGGGGGGGCAGAGCGACTTCAATGAATGAGAGAGGCCTTCTCCTCCCCCCCTTCTCTCTGCAGAATTTCTCTCCCCCCCCCCCTTGAATGGGAGCCGCTCTTGTGATCTGCCTGGGCCAGCAGAACTGGCCGACAGGGCGGCGGGCCCTTCCTCCGGGTGTGGCCCGGAGGCCTTGCCTGCTTCTTCTCTTGCTCTGGGGTCTGTGACTGCTGGGGACACACCAGGAAGCCAGCTGGAGCACAAACTTGCCTGGAGGAAAATCAGCATGTCCCACTGACCACAGACAACACCGCCCCGCCCCCTCCCCCCCGCCCCCCCCCCCCAACGGAGGGTTTCTTTCCCACAATTCACAGGTCTTGTTCTTCCTCTTCCAGCATCTAGTGCTTTCTCTGAATTCTGTGAACAGCAGTTCATTTCCCTCCCCTTCTCTGCCCTAACGGTCCTTGAAGGCGCGGCCAAACTTCACCCCCCACCTGGCTGCGTCCTTACATCTGCAGCAAGGGGTGTGTGTGTGTGTGTGTGTGTGTGTGTGTGTGTGTGTCCATTTCATTAATAGATGCCACCCCTCTTCTGTCATTGTCAACTCTTCTGTGAAGCTCCTACACTAGCACCCGAGTTATTATTTCTTTCTGTTCTCCTTCATGGTTCTTCGACTCTGAATACATTCCGCTGGGACTTGATACTTGCCTCCCGCGGAATCCTTCCGGCCACTCGTGTGTGTCTTGAGTAGCGCTCGCCATCTCTTTGAAGAGGCGTACTGAAGTGCTCTGAATTAAAGACGGAGTTAAAACGGATGCTGCCGTTCCAGCCTGGGTTCTGACGGAATCCTCAAGGCTTCTGCCCTGGCGCTGGGCTCCGGCTGCCGTCGGCGGCCTGGGCAGCTCTGCTTCGGGGCCTGGGGCCTGCTGGCTCTCCCCGATGCCTGCCTGCCGGGATGGCTTCCACCTGGGGTTTTGTCTCCTGCCTTCACCCCTGGAGTGACACCTAGCCACCACAGTGATGAGACACCCCCTAGTGTGCTCCTATGGCTGACCAGGCCCGGATGTGCACCCCGAGGCCCAGGGCCCTGCCGTAGCCGGGGGCAAGGCCACGGCTCGCTTAGTCTCCAATGTGGTCCTCTAGGATCACCCGGCCATCTCTTTCCAGCCCCTACAAGGAAGGCCTTTCTCCAGGACAGGGCACACAGGAAGAGCCTGGCTGTCCTTTCCTTCTCCCTCCCTCCCTCCCTCCCTCCCTCCTTCCCTTCCTTCCTTCCTTCCTTCCTTCCCTCCCTCCCTCCTTCCCTTCCTTCCTTCCTTCCTTCTTTCCTTCCTTCCTTCCTTCCTTCCTTCTTTCCTTCCTTCCTTCCTTCCTCCCTTCTTCCCTTCCTTCCTTCCTTCCTTCCTTCTTTCCTTCCTTCCTTCCTTCCTTCCTTCCTTCCTTCCTTCCTTCCTTCCTCCCTTCTTCCCTTCCTTCCTTCCTTCCTTTCTTTAAAAAATTTTTTTTTATTATCTTCAAGTGGTTGACACCAGAGTGATGGTTCGGCAACGCAGCTGATGAGTAGGGCGTGTCTTTCACAATGTCAGCCTTACACCGGTCTCACCCACGTGTAATTATGCAGGACACACGCTGAATTCTGACTGCATTCTCCCCTTTTTTCTACTCTTCATCACCCATTCCTCCCTTTCACCTCACCTCATCCCTTTCAAGTATCCTAGTGCTGATTTTATTTAACCATGATTTTGCCTTTTAAGGAATCACATTATTTGAGTTCTTCCTTGAATCTATCATATTTGATTTTCTTTCTTTATGAGGGTACTCATTTAAAATTTATTTATTCTTATGACTCTCTTTTCTACATTTTTATAGACCTAGTCGCGGAAAAGTTCTTTTCCTGTCTGCACATTAAAGTTAAACAACAGCTAAAATACCGTCTGACAGTGCAGGGGGTATGACCATAAATTATATTCTTCCTGTGTTTGACCAGCCGCGGGAGCGAGGAGAGGTGTGAGTGCTGGTGTTGACACTGGTTCTAGAACAAGAGTGCAAGCCCCTCAGAAGACCCAAGGCATCCTCTCAGTACAGCCCGGCTCGGGTCAGACTTATGACAGTAGGTTGGCAAGATTCTCCCTGGTTTTGGGAAGGTCTTGCTCTTGTTAGATGGCCTCCTGTGCAGCCAGTGAGTGACTTCATTGCATCGTCTCAAGGTTTCCCATCTCGTAATGGCCTCTTACTGAAAACCCAGGAGCTAAGTGAATTGCTGGAAGACTGCTGGTCCCCAGCCCTGCGTCTCCACCCTTCCACACTCTGACCTCCATGTCGCTTTTCCCCCAGACATCTCTTCTCCTCAGCGGCAACAGGCTTGCTCTTTGCTTTGCTCTATGCTATAGACATACTGAGCTGGACATTGCCCTTGTCACAGTTTACATCCATCTGAAGAAAATCGGGGGTTGGGGGGGAGGGTCTGGGTAGCCTGCTTTGGGTATTGCTCCCTTAATTTCAGAAACTTGAGTGCATGATGTGATAGGGGGTAGCAGTATAAATTTGCTACTTGAGGGCAATGGAATCCAGACGAAAAATGATTCTGAACGTTTTCACATCTGTCCCCAAATAAAATGGTTGTCTAGATAGCTTCGCCTGGGTAGTCACTTCGTTTTGCCGGTGAAACTCCATGGGGGCCTTATGCTTGGGTCGATAAAGAGTGACAGGTCTGTCACTGACCCAGCTTGTCTCTTCTTCAAATTGAGGACATCTCTTCATGGGGGGCTGGGTCTTGTCCACATGGAAAGCTCACGCGGGGAGAGAGCAGCCAGCCTCGTTGCTCTTCGCCCGCCTGAGCGTGACAACGCGGTCATCAGGAAGTCGTCAGACTCTCCACTCGAGTGGAGTCTTCAGGTAAACACCCGACATAAAAGATTTCGTCTTCAGAGGGAGGACGGACACCTGGAGATGCCATTTCCACCATCAAAGGCCAGAGCAACTCTTTTTTTACCCCTGACCTCTTGTCTGAGCTGTGAGTTAACAGTGTAAGCGGACTCAGATCATTCTGAGCAGCGAGATTAACCGTGGTTCCAGTTGAGAGCTGTTAGAACTAGCTCAGGATGTTGGGGAAGGGAAGTAGGACAGGAATAAGGACACCAACTGGAACTCAGCAAAGGCAAAGTTTACTTCTGTAGAAGGGTGCGCCGTCAGCCAAACATGCGGTAAGCAAACCACAGAGCAAGGCAGGCTGCTCCCTTTTTATCCCTAACCCAGCAGGCCCCGCCCCTCTGCTCCCATTGGCTGGGTCACAATCTGCAAAAGGATGTGGCTTCCTTAACAGGATGGAACGAACATTCAAGGAGCTTCTAACAGAATGTCTTAAGTGCTAGGAGAAGGATGTATGTCACTAATTGTGATTAACCCGACCAAAGCAGGACCCGTCAGAAAAACACCTCTCTCAGGATTCACAGAAAGGAAGTGAAAACTACTTGGACAGAAAAGATGCCTTTCTCACAGAGATATTAAATAAGCTACACCTCAGATGACAGGACAGTAAGAATCTCCCACGGGTATCTTCCGGCAATCTCCTTTCCCTCTTTGAGAAACACGGAAGAGACCTTCTCCATTGCAGAATTAGTCCCTAATGCCTGAATTGTTCACACACCATCCCACCCCTCACTCCTCTCCATCCCAAAGCACCTGACCATTCTGGATGGGTGATGAAGTGGTCTTCAAGGGTTCCAACCAGTTTGACTTAGTGCAATTTCTGTGTTGGTGAAAACCACAGGGACTGGGATGGTCCTGCCACAGGATTTGGTCATTGAGTCCTGGGACTAGAAAGTTCTTGGTCTCACTTGGAAAAGAATTTCAAGAATGGACACTGAAGCAGGAGCGGATCAGTTAATGTAAAGCAGAGGCAGAGTACACACTCCGGAGATGAAGAAGGGGCACTTCTGGAGGTCCTAAGAGTTCAAGCTCTCTTGAAAGAGGTTCTGGGGCCATGGGGCTGGGCTTGTAGCACCTGGTTCTCCTGTCTGATGGACGGGGAAGTTCATGGCTTTGGACAGTCAGCCTGGGTCTGTTATTTGTGATAGGCCTGGGGGAGGGGGGCTACAGGTCAGTAAGACCACCCTGTATGTCACGCGCCATTCTGCTCACATCAGCAGCACAAGACAGCACTCCTTATCGACATCCAAGCCACGCCTGCCAACCACTAGGTTTCCTGATTCTCCCGCCTAACCCCTGAATCCACCCCAGGCGTTGGATCTCCACGGTTTCCTGGATGTCAGCCACCCAAAGATACCCAGCGCCAGGATGGCCAAGCATTTCCACCTCACCCGGCAGCAGCAGTACTGGTGAGAGACCAGGGGAGCCCCAGGCACCCCGCGGGTGAGCCTCATCCCAAGGAGCGGTGAGGGAGCTGGGATCTGCTGCCCAAACCTGACTTTAAACAAAGCAAACGTTACATCTCTTCATATTCTAAACCAGTAATTGCTTCACGCTGGGTAGCATTTTAGGCCTTTGAAGTGATCTTGCCTTTGACAGTTTCCCCCCCTCGCACAGAACTGCATCGAATTAGTCACACCTACAGAGACCAGAAATAGTTTTATATAGATACAAAGCCATGTAGAAAATAGACTCTAGAATGCCTTTTTTCTTTCTGCCTTTTGTGTTGGCAAAGCACTCCCTCGTTTTCTATAGTTCTTATGCTCTTTGCTATTTCCCTTTATACTGTTCCTTATCGGCCCTCATTTTGAGGAGGAATATTATGTTTTAAATATAGAGAATAACTCGTGACCCATTCCAATGCAACAGGACAATCCATTCGTTATTTGGGTCCAGGGATTTTGGAGAATTCAACTGCTCGCTTGAAGCAAATGTCCTTTGTTGACCTCAAGATAGGGTTAAGACCTATCGTTGCAGAAAGCGCTCAGCCAAGAGTGGAGGCCAGCGAGGACGGTGCTAGGGTGGTTGGGTCTCTCGGTCAGGAGGATGCTGTCTCCTTCAGGGAAGAGACTTGACAGCTTTCTTCACCCCTGCAGAGTGGCCGAGCAAGCTCCAATGAACGGCGTCCCCTTTCCGACTTAGTCTACAAAGGATCCACATGACTCCGTGAACTGGTACCCCGCTCCGGGCTTCGGCTCGGTTTCCTACGACAGAGTCTGATGCAGCCAGTGTCAGCTCTGGTGTGAGTGTGTGTGTGTGTGTGTGTGTGTGTGTGTGTGTGTGTGTGTGACCAGCGAGCATCTGTTCTAAACTAGTAATTGTTTAGAATGACTACGTGTTAGAGAGCGTTGCTTTGGGATGGCCAGAGAAGCTAAGTGGTCATGTAAAGTTCGGTGTGTAGAGGAGAGGCGGGGTCGGGCCCTCTAACGGGCCCATCCGTAAGGAAGCTGTCCCTGTGATGGGGAGCGTAGATTTCCCAAACACTCTGCTTCTTGTGAGAGGAATTTTAGCTACAGAGGGTGACTTCAGGCTCCTGAATCGGTCCAGCCGCACAGTGGGATCAGAGGAGAGAGCACAGGACACGGCGTGTGGGTAGAGCCTCCTCGGAGGTGTGTGCAGACAGAGTTTCACCGTTAGAAGCCAGCCCAGGTACGAAAGTTCATGAGACTTTTTATCTCCAATGAAATAATCAGAAAAAAGCCAGAAGCGGCACTGTGGCTCAAGTGGTAGAGCGCTAGCCTTGAACAAAAGAAGCTCCGGGACAGTGCTCAGGCCCAGAGTTTGAGCCCCAAAAGGAAAGGTATGGATGTTGTCCTGGTTTGAGTGTGCAACGCCCGCACAGGCTATTGTGTTGGTCTCAGCCGATGTGCTGCGTTGGGAGGTGACAGAGACGTTAGGACGGTGGGCCTCTCTGGAGGAAGCAGGTCTCCACGGAAGCTACCCCTTGGCCCTGCCTCTGGCGGTATTCCTTTTCTACGATTCTTGCTCGGCATGCTGCGAACGGCTCTGCTCTACCATGCCCTCCCTGCCACGACGGACTGTACTGTCTGAAGCCATGAACCGAAGACTTTTCTCCTTCAAGGTGTTTTATAAAGTATTCTGTCACCGCGACAAGCAATGTAACTACCACATACATTCACATCTCCGAGCTTGATGGGAGTCGTTCATCGGATAAAAATACTATAAACCTTTACGCCAAATGCTCTGAGCACACCGGGAGCACAGAGGGGATTGGGAGAGAGTCTGAGAGGGGAGGAGGACTGGTGGGGGGGGGTGCCTGGAGGAAGGGGTTCTTGAAGAACAGCGCAGCTGGGAGCAGAGTGCTTGGTCAGGAGGACAGAGGGCCCCTCCTCTTCATTCTACAACCGAGAGCTAATCAGAAAACGGGGAGACATCAAGGAAACACAGATTCAACGGGGTAAGTAGAAACCTCACGCAAGCTAAAAGGTGGCGATGCTGAAAGACTCCCCCCAAAATAAAGACATGGAGTGGGGTGGGGGGAGGAAACAACATGGAGGTTTGGAAACGCGGAAGAGCTCTTCCTGGCAGCCGGCACAGGGGGCAGGGCCCTGGCACCACCTTGAATTTGGACTTCTCTCCTCCAGAAGGGAGGGAAGACATCCCTGCTGCTTGAAGCCCCTGAGGTGGAGGCGATTTATTGCAGCAGGCTCTGGAAAACGCAACAGCGCATTTGACAGCCAACGTGACAGAGAAAGTGGGAGCGCTAAGAAGCAACTGGAGCATGGAATCCGGGGGGGCCCCCTTGGAGGGCCCCGGGGAAACTCCGCGAGCCAGAGCCTCCCTCTGCTGCCTGAGGGATTTCAAAGCCCAGAGGCCACCCAGTGAGCCGCACAGGCCTCTCCACTCGCGCACAGATGTGGGGAGAAGCCAGCAGCAGCCAACCTCCCCGCCCAAGGGCCCTGACAGGAAGTTGTCCGCCTCCCGACCCGGCGCTGAGTGCAGAGCGAAATGGTCACCGAGCGTCTGTAGCCCCGAGTTAGCCTGCGCAGACGTCTGCATCCGCCTTCCCGGCTCCTGGGTGGTCTGAGAACTCCTCAGCTGAGAATCAAGCTTAGAGAGGCCCAGGACCCATCCTCTCCGTAAACGCCTGGACATGAACACGCATGTCTGCCCCCCCCCCCCCCCCGAGTACCACCATCAGCCTGACATCAAAGAATCCGCCCCCCCCCAAACAACATCTCAAACACCAAGGCACTTGTTTTACAAAGCCACAAGACAAAAGGAAGCAGGGCAAGGCGATCAACAAGAGCCTAACAGGATGGTTTTTTTTCCCTCCCCTTTTTGACTGTTTTCTCTTTGTTCTCTTTTGCTTGTATGTCGTTGGGAGGGCAAAGGAAGGCACAGAAACGGAGGGGCAGTGGTAGCCACCGGACACTGTGTTCAAAATGAACTTGTGAGCGGGGATGGGAGAGACACACTGGGAGAGGGGAGGGACGGAGTGACATCGTCCCCAAAGAAATGTACTCTTCACCTGACCAATGTCACAGCCGACCCTCTGTCCATGGCCTTCATAATAACCATTCAAAATTGTTTTTAAAAGAAGGCAGAGGGGGCTGGGGATATGGCCTTGTGGCAAGAGTGCCTGCCTCGGATACACGAGGCCCTAGGTTCGATTCCCCAGCACCACATATACAGAAAACGGCCAGAAGCGGCGCTGTGGCTCAAGTGGCAGAGTGCTAGCCTTGAGCGGGAAGAAGCCAGGGACAGTGCTCATGCTCAGGCCCTGAGTCCAAGGCCCAGGACTGGCCAAAAAAAAAAAAAAAAAAAAAAAAGAAGGCAGAGTCTCCAACCAATGAGACCTATGGGAACTTTAGCTCCTCAATCTCCTGACAGAATAAAGTGATCTAATGAAGTGACGTAAAATGACAACTATGAGTTAGACGTAAAAAGTGAAAGTAGGAACAAGGGGATTTAAAACACAATATGCACTTCTAGGACTAATCATGCAAATGTAAAAGACAGACACAGCTGAAGATCAGATCGGTGAGCTAAAAGATAGCTTTGAGGAAATCTTTAACAGAAAGACAATGCAAATCAAAAGAGCTGAGTTAACAGGCACTGAGACACATTGAAAACGTGGGACCTGGGGCTAGCCACGGTTCTGCAAGGAAAAAAAGATGCGATATTTATAATGTTTAAAAATAGAATAGCCGAGGGCTGGGGATATAGCCTAGTGGCAAGAGTGCCTGCCTCGGATACACGAGGCCCTAGGTTCAATTCCCCAGCACCACATATACAGAAAATGGCCAGAAGCGGCGCTGTGGCTCAAGTGGCAGAGTGCTAGCCTTGAGCGGGAAGAAGCCAGGGACAGTGCTCAGGCCCTGAAGTCCAAGGCACAGGACTGGCCAAAAAAAAATAAAAAAATAAAAAAATAAATAAAAATAGAATAGCCGAGAATTCCAAGTCAGGATAAATAAAACAAAATCTTAGTGCAATTTCCAGGGCTCTAAAGAAAAGGAAATAAAGTCCCATGGATGTCTCTCCAAAGAATGAGAGAAGGAGCAAAGGAAATACGGCAAGCCAGAGGCAGTTGGTAATAGGTCCCATAAACTGGGAGAAAATAACAGTCTAATAAACTTGCATAACCTATGAGATTCGAAAAAGAGACCTTTCAAGATTGAGGTCAACACAGGGTCATTTCGGATCCTCAAATACTGAGAAGGTTTTCTGCCATTAGACTTAACTGATAGAAAACGGTGAATATACTTCAGGTGAAGGACAAGGAATTTGCACACTGATGATGTAAAATTAGAAAGCAATTGTAGTTGTAATGACACCGTTAAATTTGCCGACATAGCTAAACAAAAATTGACTGTATCAAACTGCGATAATGTCTTCAATCGGTAACTCAAAAAAAAGAGAGACTGACCTAATATAATAACACATTGAGAGAGAAATAACTGGTGCAGTGTTCTATTGCTCTTGAGCGTCGAAGAGGTTTAAATAGTGTGCTTTTGTGTTAAAGTGAATTTCTACGGTAAATGTCAATAGAAGGGAAGTAATTTGTCTAACGAGCTGCGGTGAGGTGCGGGTGGGTGTGGAAACGAACCATGGAAACTTCTCAATAATAAACCCAAAGGAAGGAAGAACAAAGACAGAAACCGACAAGCAAGAAAGCATAAGTAGCAGAAACGAACCAAATCGATTTTTATCAGCATGCATTCGTTACGCGGGAGGGGATTTCATTGAGACATTCCCACACATTTACAATGTACGCCACTCAACCTCATTCCCTCTATTGATCTCCTTGTCCTCCTTCCTCAAATGATTTTGACAGGTTTTACTGCTCTGTTTTCATGCATGCAAGCAATCTGCTTAGATCGTTTTATCCTCTTTCAGCCAACCCCCGATAGGACCCCCCCAAAACAGAATCTGTGACTCTTTCCTGTCACCCCAACCCCCCTAATTATCAATAGCTTTCGTTGAAGCTCTTTATGCAATATAGCAGTGGGGTTTTGTTGTTATTTAATCCAGATTATATTTTTAGATGAGACCAGATTTTTTTTTTAAACCCAGCTACCTCTGTTTGTAAGAGACACATTTAATTATATGTCAGCAAAGAAACTGAAAGCAAAGGTTTGAAAACTACGTCGCTAGAAAATATTAAACCAAAAAATAGGCTAGAGTCTTTAAAATTCATAACAGGTAAACGGAGACAAGTAACGTGAAAAGAGTCATTAGAAAAATGAAAAACGGGGCTGCGTATCATGGATAAAGTGCAATGTACCAAGTAGGTAAGCAATGCCTAACAACATAGAGAAAACTGACAGAACTGCAAAGAGCCCCAAAGATAAGGAGCATTGCTTCAAGCCAGTTTGGCTGGAGAGCCCTGCTGCCTTGGGTCCAGGAAGGAACCGCAAAGAGAAAAGCTGGTCATCGCAGCCTGCACCTGCTATCTATCTGTGCTCTCTGCTCTGAGTTACTGATGGATAACATGTTTATGGCAGGAAAGGAAACTAGCACCAAGAACAGCAGAGCCCGGCAGGACAGAGCCCCCTCAAATGAGGACAATGATGCAGAAGAACGAGGCTGCACCCCAAGCAGAAGAAGTCATCTCATGGAACCAGATCCAGCCACCCTCTCCCACTCCCCCACCCCACCCCACCCCCAAGCGATGAGAGTGAAAACAAATTCTCTGGAATCTCAGAGAAGGAGGAATAAGAAGATGGCCTGCCAGGCCCTGCTTGACCCACCCTGGGGGAGAGAGGCTGGCAGGCCACCTGCTGCCACCTCTGACCACTAGGACACGCCTTCGGCCGGAACTCTTCTCTCACCCTATTTAAAGCTGTACCTCATGTCGGTACCCAATGGCACAAGGGCTGAATGTGAGCAAAGGTGTGTCTTGTGGTGGTTGCCTGTAACACATAGTAAACTTCCAGGCTCTCTCCGGCATAGATGGACAAATGGCCAGACCTGACCTGGGCAAGCCAGGGCTTTGGGCCTGGGCATCTAAGCCCAGGTTTCAATCATGGCTGATAGTAACAGTCTTCTCTCAGTAATGAGAGGACCGAATAGACACACGGGTAACTCCAGGGCTTGGCAGGGAAAAGACAAAGTAAACTTGAGGTATGGTGCCCAAAAGATAGAAATGCCCCAGGAATGATGGGAACCCACCAAAATAGCACCCAGGAGGCAACTTGGAGGGCCTTCCACTTCCCATGTCTAGATAATCTGAGCATCAAAAAAAGATGATAATCGGTGCTGGGAATATAGCCTAGTGGTAGAGTGCTTGCCTCTTATACATGAGGCCCTGGGTTCAATTCCCCAGCACCACATATGCAGAAAACGGCCAGAAGTGGCACTGTGGCTCAAGTGGCAGAGTCCTAGCCTTGAGCAAAGAGAAACCAGGGACAGTGCTCAGGCCCTGAGTCCAAGGCCCAGGACTGGCCAAAAAAAAACAAAAAAAAAAAAAACAGATGATAATGGATTATGGCCGAGGAAAATGAAAATCCAGTATCTAAATTAATTGGTAACAACTAAGTAATTAAACAGATAATCATCAATCAAATTAGTATTCTGTCTTTTAATTAGTAAAAAAGGAAGGAGTCTCTCGTTTAGGGTGCTAATTCACACTAGCAAGTCAAAATGAAAAGATGGGACCAGGGAGTCGCTGTTTGGCAACCAATGTAGTTAGAAATAATCATTCCGGCAAAAGTCATCTGCAGATGCTAAGTTGGGAAGGGAGAGTCTGATGAATGATAAAGTATTGGTGTCGTCTCAATTCCCTCTCCATGGTGCAGTTATTAATTGTGTGTTAATCAGTAATCTCATCATACCTGTTAATTGTCTTGTAGCAGAGAAGTCTACAAACACTGCTTTCCCAAGCGGTAAGCAATGGCACCCCCGGTTGTGGCCTTCAGCACCCACACGGAGAGGGTACATTAAGAAACACCTTCCCATGAGATTCCTACCAACAATGTACCCCTAGGTGGAATCCTGGGGAAATATCAGACCGGGCTAAGTTGGGAAACATTTACCAAGTACGATGCTGAAGCAAGTCCAGGCCAAGCCAAGCCGAGGAATGGGATGGAAGGATGGAAGAGGCAGGAAGAGGGGGGATCCTGCCCCCCTCCCCACCCCACCCCCGGGGGAAGGACAAGTGTTAGGCCAACCACTGGGCCTGGGAGATTCAATGGTACAGTAGGTAGATGTTATTTTTAAAAATCATTTTGAGAGCTGAGCCTTGTACACAGAATAAATTACAGGTGGAACAATCCATTGCCTATTAATTCTTCTTCCATATTTCTCTACTTGTAAGAAAGTAGGCATTTATTCTCAATTTGCTTTCTGCAACTGCGCTCAGTCCAAATATTGCCAGTGGGATTGGAGCCAACCGAAAATGATAAGCCCTGTTTTGCTATTCTAGAAGGATACTAACCAAAAGTTCTCTTCTGCCTGTCACCCCAGTTCCTAGATGTAGAGCCTGGCTCAGATTCTGGCTGGCTCACCCACAGTAAGACAAAAGGACGACAACAAATAGATAAAAATAGAGCGGTGAGGTTATTTCCAGTTCTAGCCAGAGCTGAGGACGATGAATTCTTGGTCTGCTTTGGCTTTGCCCACGGCAGGGTCCCTTCTTAACAGAAGACACATGCCAGGAAGCGTGGCTGCCGAGCTTCCGGTGGTGTGGGGGGGGGACACAGCCTCCTCCAGGGGCCAGGCCCCTCGGACTGAGCCATTTCCACACCCAGGAGCCTCGTGCCTGTCCTCCCCTCCCCCCCCCCGTGTGCTCGTTCTAACAACCGAGTTTCTCACGGCTCATGAACACATGAACACACTCAGTGGACAGTTAGGGACTCAACGTGACTTTCCCCACGCCCAAGCTCGGTGTTTTCACGTGCGCTCACTCGGAAATCGGTGAGGAGGGAAAGCGGACACTTAGAGGGCAAGCGTGCGTGCGTGCGTGTGTCTCGGGGGCAGGGTGGTAATTTACGGAGACAGGAGAAAACAACGGCTTATGAGGACACCGTTGAAGGGAACATAAAGAAATGAAAGGGAGGAAGGCAGGCTTGGGAGAGGAGCGTTCCCGCGGAGACGGTGTTGGGAGTAGGTTTTATAACTCGGGTGCAGCTGGTTTTGCTTGGCTGTCTCCTTCCTGGGGGGGACCTCACCCATCTCTTCGTCTAGTCATGGCTTGAACATTTAGTGGACGTGGCCTTTTATTTCTGCATTTCACTAGGCCCTTGGTGTTTTTCTGTCATTCCTGACAGAGGGGATGGGGTTCCTCCACAGGAAGAGCAAGCCACCGTGCCTCTTTGTCACTTTGCCAAGTGACCCGGTCCGAAATCCACAATCAGAGGAGCCTTCTTGCCCCAAGGGAAATAAACGTCCTACAGTGTGACACCCCCTTCCCCATTTTTTAGCCCTGGGTGCTAAGATTCTCCACCAGGAGAAAATTCCTAACACTTTTTCCAAAGCAGAAGAAAGTAGAGTCCCTGGGCCTGAGCTCTGAAACCAGGGCACCATTTCTCCCTCAGACACAGGCAATGGTGTGTGCTTCGGATACAGTGGCAGGCGAGGCTGGGGGAAGTTAGGGCTGTTTTCAAAATCCCCATTGAGTTATTTGGATACATTGTTTGCCTGCCAGGATCTATGGAGCTTAAGTGCTACACCTCCCCTGCCCCGGGTCTCTGGTGGGCCTTGAACTCAGGTCCTGGGTGCTATCCATGAGCTGTTTTCCCTCAACGCTCTACCACTTGGACCCACAGCACCACTTCCGGTTTTCTGGTGATTAATTGGAGATAAGAGTATCACGGACTTTCCTGCCCAGGCTGGCTTTGTACCGCAATCCTCAGATCCCAGCCTCCCAAGGAGCTAGAATTATAGGAATAAAGCACCAGTACCTGGCATATCTTTTTTTTTTTTTTAAATTCAGCTTATTGCTCTGTTTATGAACAATCACTATAAAAAATGCCAGAAACACAACGACCTCTTTTTCTGTGTTCAGCTTATTGCCCTGTTTATGAACAATCACTATAGAAAAATGCCAGAAAACACAATGTTCTGAATAAAATGAATGCAAATGCGTTTGTGTCCTGCTGCTCACGGAACTGGCCTTCTGTCGTCTCCGCGTTATTTTCCCTCTTTATTTTTATGAATTATGCATTCCCTTAACATCAAACTAATGCCCAGCAGCACGGCTCCTCTCACCTTGGGTGGGTCTACCAAGAACACGTCCATCATGCATCTGTTTATGTAGGCATAGTCCAGCCGAACGGTGAGGCCGCACGTTTGCGTGCGTGTGCGTGCACGGTGTCTCTCCCAAATAGCACACGGGAGCCCGGGAGGGAAACTTTGGAATTTGCTACCATGTGTGTCACAGACATTTTTCCGACATGCATTTCCCAGTCAAAGCCTTAAGATGGTTATTTAAATTCACGTCCTCATAGGTCACTGTTACCGCCCAACAACTGTGGAACGTACGTTTAAAGATCAGACTTCACCTTTATCCCAAAGTTAAAAACTAGCTATTAACATTTTTGTGTTATTAAGTCAGCAAGCCGTGGATGGAAATAGCGGAGCCACAAGCACTTCCTGGTACTGCAACTCCTGCCCCAGACGGAGGTGGGGAGGTCGGCTCCTGGGTGAGAGTGTGGGAGTCTGTGAGGAGCGGCAGGTCCGTGAAGGGGCTGAGGACGGAGCCCCAGCCAGAGCCGCAGGAGCCAGGCAGACGCGGCGGCCAGGGAAGCGCGGCCGTGAGCCGCGCACACATTTGACATAAAAATCAGAAGTAGGGCTGGGAAGGTGGCTTAGCGGTAGAGCGCTCGCCTCCTATACATGAAGCCCTGGGTTCGATTCCTCAGCAACACATACACAGAAAAAGCCAGAAGTGGCTCTGTGGCTCGAGTGGCAGAGTGCTAGCTTTGAGCAAAAAGAAGCTCAGGAACAGTGCTCGGGCCCTGAGTCCAAGGCCCAGGACTGGCCAAAAAAAAAAAAAAGCTTACAAAAATCAGAAGTAGCAGGGTATGGTCCCTCACTCCTGTAATCCGGTTACTCAGGAAGCAGAGGTAAAAGGATGGAGTTCTGATGCTTTCCTGGCCGAAGCATCAGATCCCACCTGAAAAGCAAAAAAAGAAGAATGCTAGGTGCATGTTTCGAGTGGTAGATCACGTCCCTAGAAACTACGAGGCCCCCAGTGCTACCTTCAGGACAATCAGTCCCATTTCCATTTGGACACCAAAGGAGTGCTATGCAATGTGTTCTGGGTGCTAATTTTTTTTCCTCTTTCCCTTTCCTGGTTATCGGCAGCTTCCCCGGGCTAGGTCATGTGGTACTGTCGGTGCAGGTAGCAAGGTGACTGAGCTAGGCCCAGAAAGGCTAAGTGCTTGTGTCATAAGCCTCAGGGGCCAGCGTTCCTCATCAAATCAGTAACCAGTGGGGTTTACTCAAGGTTGTTTTGTTAGTGTCTGAGATGGGAAGGTAAAAAGTAGCGATGACGTTTAAGGTATTCAATAGTTGAACAGATCATCACTGAGTAATTGCCAGATACTCTTCCCCCCCCAAAAAATCGTTTTTTAAATAAGACTTTCTGAAATGATAGTTAAGTATTTCTAGGTAATGCACTTTGCAAAAGTATTTATTTCTAGTCTTCTCCTCTTGGAAAAGGGATGCTTTGTCAGTTAAGATCAGCCTGTCGACCAGCAAGGCCCATTAGCCTGTTAGTGGGAGTCATCCTTGGTTTGACATTCAGTAGAATTCCTCTTCGGCCCTTAGAGTAAGCAAGAATAGAGACAGCTCTGGTCGTTTATGTTTGCTATTTGTTGGGTTGGTTTTTGTTTTGTTTTGACTTTGATCTTTGGGTACTCACAGTTGATTGCAAATAAAATTCTGTGACAAATAAACAAAAAGAAATCAGAAGTGAATCCACCAACATTAAAGCACACTTGGGAGTAATTTATGTCTGGGGAAGGATTATAGTATAATAATAATAATGCGTATGGCCATCATTAACATCTCCACTAATTAGCTAGCAATCTTGCTAGGACTTGTTAGGTACGAGCAGAGGTGCAAGACAGCTTAGGAGCTGGGTTTGTGTGTGCATACGTGTGCCATGTGTATTCACAGACGTGTGCGCGCCTCTGGCTCCTCCTCCCAGTTCCCATGTGCACCGCCTTGCAGCCTTGCTGCCCCCCACCCCCCCCCACCCCGGCAGCCCCGGACTCATCACCTTCGCCCTGGTTTTTTGTTCTTGCCCCTCCCCCTGGAGAAAGCCAAGAAACTCCCCCACCTTCTCCAGGCGGGGGTCAAGGGCCATCTTCCCAGTCGTACCCGCTTCCCATCCGTCCCCAAACTGCCACCCCTTCCTGCCCCCTTCAGATGCTCTGTGCGCGCTCTTTATTTACCCCGCCCTGACTAAAAGACAGGTCCTCCAAGGAAGTGGCCATGGCTGGTCCTCCTGTATCACAAATTCATGAAGAGCAGCACAGGGCCGGGCCAGCGAGGGGCCACGGCGGCCGGAGCTCGCTGTCCCCGCTTACAGCAAGAAGGAAGGAGCGTGTGCGGGTTCTTTGTGGGTTGTGAAGTGCTCACGTAGGCGTCTGTTTTCTCGCCGGGGTCTTCAGATCAACAGGCAAATTCTCCTGCCGTGATTTCCTTTCCTCATAAAGGATCTGATACGTCTGTGGGATTTAGACATAAATACAGGTATGTGTGTGTGCATGGAATCCATACACTATTTTAAATTCAGACTCACAGTGTTCACTGACTCTCTTTGTGTCCCGTCCCCATCCCCCCGCCCCCTCCCCCCGCCCCGTCTTCTGTCTGAGAGGGGTCCGTGATGTTCTCACAAGTCTGCAGGATGACAGAATGGAAATATCCAATAAGCCTCATTGGCGTTCCTTTTTCTCATACCACAACCATCTGGAAACAATGACACCTACAGCAGTGGGTCTAACTACTGAAAAGAGCGGACCCTACCCCAGTCCCCTCGATCGCCCGCCCCCCCGCCCGCCCCTCTCCCTGGCAATGATCATGCAGCTCTAGCCCTGTACATCTTCACCAGCAGCCCTCTGGCTCTGCTACTTATTCTTTCTTTTTGGAAGTACCAGGGTTTGAACTCAGGGCTTCCTGCTTGCTGGACAAGGGTTCTACACAGAGCTACCCGTCCCTCCCTCCCCCCCCCGCCCCCCCCCGCCGCCAGCTCTTTCCTGCACGGATTGGTTTTGCGATGGAGACTCGTTTCCTCTCTGGGCACGCTCCTGCACCACAGTCCAGGTATCTCAGACTTGTCTGTGTAGCTGGGATGACAGACACGGCTCCGCTTCTTCCAAATGTCATCTGAAAACAATCGTGAGCTCAGGAAGGTCTCCTGGTAACTGCGTTCTCTAAGTGTTTGTGTTGGCGGTGGGTTTTGTTCCCTTTTATGCTTGGCAACCAGCTTCCTTGAATGTACAGTCTTATGCCTTCATTTCTTCCTTAAGCGTACTGAATGTGTCACTCCACGTTCTTCTAGAATAAAGCAATGCAGGGAAAAAGTCGAATGCCGAGGAACTTGATTTCCCTTTCTCCTTGCTTTGTAGGTCGGGGGTTCTTTTTGCCGGCTTAGTCAAGGTTATTTTTTCCCCTCTCGTTCTGGGAAGCTCCTTAACGTTATGAGAATGTCTGGGTGCTGGTTGTTCTGCACTAATGGTTACAGGCTTGGGGCCCATGGCAGGCACCCAGGGACTGGCATTCCAGGGGAGCACTGTTATGTCACTCGCAGCCTCTACGGGAGGAGCACTCCTTAGTGCTCCTTTTCTGTAAGTGTGCTGAGATGTTGGAGGCTGGGGAAATCTGGCTCCCTAGTAGACAGCTCTTACACCCATCCTTAGGGCCCTGGTTGTCTGAGTAAAGGAATGCTAACCGCGCATGCCCTCCTGCTTTGCGTGCTTCCTAGATGCACTGAGGAAATTATAGACAAGGCACAACTCTGGCTCCGACAGACACTGTCCTAGAAACCAGTTCACATGTCACTTTTTGCCATTACACATCTCAGCCAAACGTTAGATGACCCTCCATCCATTTCTACCCAGGCCAGATACAAATCTCCTGGTGGCCCAATAGGAGACCTGTGATTGGTACACACACAGTCCTTCACTGACATGAAGAACTGCGTGATTGGCCTTTATTTACAGGAAGCCCCTTCTCTGATTGGTGCAAACAGGAGCCTTCATTTCCATGAGGAGACTGCTCTGCTCTGACTGGTGCAGACCCTTGGAGAGGTGAGCAATCTGAAAGGACGTGAGAGACTCCATTTCCAAAATAACACAAAAAGCTGGGCTGGAGATGGGACTCAAGGGGTAAAGCACCCATTGAGCAGGCCCTGAGTTCATACCCCAGGACCAGGGAAAAGAAATGAATCCCTACACCACCACAAAACCATAGCAACAAAATCGCTTCAGCTTTGTCTCACCCAGAGCACATATGTTGTCTTGGCATCCATGAAGAGAAATCCATGAAGAGAGAATATCGCTCCTTGGTTGAGTGCCTGTTCTTTGATATCTAAGAGTTGTTTTTCTTTCTTTAAGCCCAAGTAAAGTTTATTTAAAACACAGCATGCCTACAGACTTGATGCATTCCATTGCAGCTAGATTCATATGTTAATTGGGCTTGAAAAGAATTCAAGAATGCCTAGAGTAGCAGTGTTTTAGTATTGGAGAGAAAAGCAATCACAACAGTTTTCTGAAATATCAAATTAATGATTAAGTAAATTAACAGAGTGGGGGTGGAATTCCAGAAATAGCCGAGGAGCAGATGGAGCCCTCCTCGAAGCCCACTGCCTTGGCATTGCAATGACAGCCGCCGCTGCGGGCTGGAGCTCGGCCCTCCTTCCCTCGGCCCACCCCTCCCTGGAAGGAGCCGTTCAGATGCACAGCTGCAGCCCTGCCCCTGGGATGTGAAGTGCCTCGCTGGCGGGGCGTGGGAACGGCGTGTTTTATGACCTTTCCAGGGATGCCTGGGCTCCACCAGACCCAGAAATCGCTCCCTCCACGTGCAGGGAGCAACACAGAACACTGGGTTCTAGCAGGCCCCGTGCCAGACGGGTGTGGTCACAGCACAGCACAGCAGAGAATGACCTAAATGCAGCTTTTCTTGGCTCTCAGCTCAATGTTGCTGAGGCGTCTTCTCTGGCTGCGAATTATGGGAGACAGGGACTTCTATTTATCCGCATCAAGTAGTGCGTGGGTGGGTGGGTGGATGGATGGATGGGTGGGTGGATGGATGGGTGGGTGGGTGGGTGGATGGATGAGTGGATGGATGAGTGGGTAGGTGGGTGGGTGGGGTGGATGGAAGGGTGAGTGGGGGGGGTGGGTGGCTGGATGGATGGATGGGTGGGTGGGTGGGTGGGTGGATGGATGAGTGGGTAGGTGGGTAGATGGAAAGATGGTTAGAAGGATGGGTGGAAGGATGACTAGATGGATAAAATTCCCTAACATTTCAACATTGAAACCATCAAGAGGTTTTTTTCTGTCTTACCTGTTTAGTTGAAAATACTCAATTCTACTCTTTATATTAGTCACTTCCAAATATTTGAAGAGTAAAGGGGAAGGTTTTGAAAGTTTTGATTGTATTAATAATAAATGTTGACCTTGTGGTTGCTAGCTTGTTTTGTGATAACTTTTAACTTTTCACTTGGAAAATAAACATTTTCTACTAGAAAAACTAGTCTATAGCTCGGCAAAGCAGCTAAAGAATGTTCCATTAACCATATATGACAGAATAGGAGTACTCTATAATTAGTATTGGAACCTTTTTATATATTGCTACAATTACAATCTTTGTCATAAAGAATTTTAAAGGAAATTAAATCCAAGCAGTTTTTGGACACACCAATCAGTTGAATGATATTTCATAAGGGGAGGGCAACAAAACAGTTTTGGCTCTCCAGGTAGTAAACTGTAAATAGCCTAAAATATAGCCTTTAATAAGCATCTATATTAAAGGGAAGAAAGTGCAGTGGAAACGTCTCAGAAGAGAAATGAAAGATCATGATGTGAGCGACTGGGACTGAACTTGGGCAAAGTAGTAGTAGGTCCAGTGGCTGGGCGGCTGGGACTTCACTTCCTGCTGCTGACTGTATGAATTCCACAGCAATTCCTACTCAGGACATTTCAAATCCTCTTGCTAAGCAATATGATAAGCATGTTATCATGTTACTTTGTCATGTTAAGTAATGAGATTTTCCTCAGATGGTGTTCAAAACCCTCTTGTAAAACTATTGAATTTTCCTCCCTCCCTTCTTTCCTTTCCTTTTCTTTCTTTCCTTTCTTTATTTCTTCCTTCCTTCTTTCTTTCATTTCCTTTTTTTTTCTTTTGTTCATTTATTCATTCTTTACTTGGAGGTTTGAACTCAGGACCCCAAACTTGCTAGGCAGGAACTCAATCCCCGAGCCAGGCTTCTAGCTTCTAAATTGCCTTTTATCTTTGTCATCACATCTCTTTATTCCTTTCTATAATTCTCCTCTTTTTTGAATGCTTGCTAAACACCCCTATCTATTTTAAGTTATGGTCAGAGACCAATTCTTCGACTTGAAGATTGGTAATCAATAGGAAATATGGTTTGTTTTATAGGATGATGAAGCTTTCCACGTACGTTATCCACATGTTCATCATTGAAAATACCAATTGTACAACCGATTCTTCATGCTGTAATAGACAGATGTATAAGAAAGTGAGCATCAGAGGATTTTCACAAAGGATTATTTATTAACATGTCATATGCCAAATTAAAACTGTAGAATCCCATGGCCTACTGAAAAATAAGCAGATAACAGAAACTGACTTGTTTCGTTTCTTGGTTTTCTTCTGATAAGAAGGGATTCTTTCCTGATAATAACCGCAGTCTTCTTGCTGTGGTGATGGGCTGCTGTGTGGAACTCATCAAGACTGCCAGGTTTAGGGCAGACAGATGTCAGAAGTACAGAGTTGACAGAGGAAGAACCCACCCAGGAAGTGTCGCTCACTGGCGAGAGCCTCTTCTCCTCCGCTTCCCACATTCTCCAGCAGGCAAACTCTACCCCTTCTCGACTACCCTGAACCCTCAGCAGTTGCCTGGGAGCTTGTCTATTTACAATTTCATTCCTGTAGAGCACAAATAGAACCTTCAGGAAAGTGCTGGAATGATCTCCGGCAGGCTCTGATTTTACACACTGTACCGTCTCTGTGGAGACTGGTGACTCACAATATCTTCTCTGCCACCTCATTTATGGACTCTTCCAACTTAAAGTAAAAACAAAATATCATTCATCACGGAGGCTCTGTGTCCTCACGAGCCGTACACCTTGTAGATGATGTAGAACGTTGGTTTCCAGAGTCATGTGCAGCTTGGTGGGATTGTTTCTGGGTACTCTGATAAGGTGGGCAGCACGTAACACCACGGCCCTCTCTCCTGATCAACCTTTCTGACTCCTGGAGCTTCTGGGCTTCCCTCCCCAGTTCTAATCTCAGGAAAAGCTCCGCACTACAGTTAAGAATAATCTTGTGCATGAAGTTAAGATAGCTACAACTTAAGTACAGATTCCCAAATTATAAGATAAATTTCAGGATTGAGAGTGCTCTAGAGCATACCCATTTCGGGCGTACATCTCATTATAACAAAATTAAAAGGCAGAATGAGTCGACAGGCACAGAATCGAAGAGGGGGTGGGAACCACGAAACTAGACATTATATTAGAACTTAATCCACTCCCCTTGATCATTTTTTCCCCCTTTTATCTAAAATGAAGCCATCTGTGCTGGAATGCAAAATGCAAATACAAATGTAACATACAGCTAGAATGTTCTCCCTGGTTCCTTTGTTCTTGGTAGATGTCCTTCTGGCTTTAGCTACTGTCTGCGAAGCAGGAAGGAACTTCTCAACCACAGTTTTATCCTCATGAAATCTCCTGGGTCTGAGGCCAACTTCAGTTGCCTCTAAGAGGGCATGCCCCCACCCAAATGTCTGAATGCTCTGCCTGTGCTGTGGGGGTCAGCCCCTCCCCAGCCCTGGGCCCAGCACCCCCCACTGTGGCTTTAGAGGTTGCCCTGGGAGTCTTCTTCTCTACGGGTTCGGAGTCAATGGCAAATAGTCAGGAGACACTGGCACAGCAGTTTACACAATCTTATCACAGCGAAAGGGAACTTCCCTGGATAGGGCGGGGGAGATCTTAGTGAAGATGGAGTTGACTTCTGCTCTAATCTGAACTGGAGTCAATCCGAAGTTCCTCCACAGCTAATGATGACACTGGCCAGATCTGACTTCCCTATTACAGTTTCCTTCCTTCCTTCCTTCCTTCCTTCCTTCCTTCCTTCCTTCCTTCCTTCCTTCCTTCCTTCCTCCCTCCCTTCCTTCCTCCCTCCCTCCCTCCCTCCCTCCCTCCCTCCCTCCCTCCCTTCCTTCCTTCCTTCCTTCTTCCTTTCCTATCTTCTTTCCCTCCTCTCTCTCTCTCCCTCCCCCCCCTTTCTTTTTCCACTCAGCCTCAGCCCTCACACTCTTGTTTTCTTCTGCTCAAGGCTGATACTCTACCACTTGAGACCACACCACCTCTACTTCCAGCATTTTGCTTATTATTAACTGAAGTCTCATAGACTTTTCCGCCTGGGCTGGCTTCCTACCGTGATCCTCAGATCTCAGCCTCAGACCTTTAGGAGCTAGGACGACAGGTGTGAGCCACCATGGCCCACAACTTTGCTTTGTTTGCTTGTTTGAAGATGATATCTCCCTAAGTTGCCCAGCCTGGCTTTGAAGTCCCAGACAGGCTCACAGGACCACACCGCCTGGATTTTGACTATTTTTTTTAAGGCCCTAGACATTTAAATAAAGCTTCCTTTTGTTCTCCTTCCACTTTTGACAGCCCCTTGTCAAACTCTTGTCTTTACAGCCACCCCCAACTCAAAGGCAGCCATTTCCCAGGATGCTTTGCTGGATATCCATATCCTAACAGGCGCGGAGGACTTTGGTGAACCTCTTGACGGAGTCTTTCCTCCGTCTTCCCTCCCCTCTGCTCTGGGACAGTCTGGGAGGGAGGTGGGGTCACCACGGGGACAAGCACCAGAGTGGGGGGAAAGGGTGCCCCCTCTGCAGGGCTCTCAGCCTGGAGAATGGAGCACTGATAAGGGAGCTGCCCTGGATCCTCTCCAGCTCTAGTAGTCTGCCCTCCCCTTCCTTCCCACAGCCCCCCAGGGCCCTGGCCAGCTGCAGCTGCTCAGAGCACAGTCAGGCTTTGTGGAAACGAGAAAATGACCGGAGTCAAAGACTGGGGAATTAGAGTGAGTGTGTTAATTGGAGATACACAAAGCCTTGTGGAGGTCTGCCCAGGGCCCGGGACTCCTCCTCCTCCCACCAGCCCAGAGGCCTTGGGGCTCAGTTCCCACTGCAGGTGGCCACCAGCTCCCCTCCCCGCCCCCCCAACCCCCCCACCTCACAAAGAGCATGCGCACTCCACTCTGCTAGTGTTTCCAGTCACCCCTGCCTGCCATTCTCTTCCTCCTGGAAGGCCACCAGCTGCCCAAAGGGGGCCCTGTGATGGTCCTAGGGGGTCCAGGAGAGGGATGGGGATGGTGGTGGAGTGGACCCCCAAAGGCACATCGCAGGTGGTGAGGGGAGGTCGTTCCTGGAAACTAGCGGTAGCCGGGGATGTTGAACATCCCACAATGCACAGCCAAAGAAAGATCCAGCCTAAGCATCCATCTTGCTGGGGGAGAGGAACCTAACTACAGTGTCCTCAGTGAGCCAAAACCCATTGCTAATGGAAAAGGCTAGAAGAGAGCTCAGGCTGCTCTCGCTAATGACGGGCTCTGTGGTTTGACTGGTGTTTAGAGTGCCAACTGCCTGCCAAGAACTCCTCTAAGGCTGAGCCTTTCACGGTGAACCAGATCGGTAAGATCCAAGGGGGAAGCTGGAGGGAAAGACAGCAGGAAAACAAATAAACTGCCAGACACTGATTGGGGCCCGCTTAGGAAACTCCAGGGGGGGGGAGGGGGGGGAGGGAGAGATCAAGGGGCGAGATGTCTGCTTTGATCTGGCAGCCACAGTTGACCCCCTGCAGAGGTGACATTTATGCAGAGATCTGAACCACAGGAAGGAGCCGAGCCTCAGACCGATTAGGTGCTGTGGAGATCCGAGCTCGGCGGAGACCGCCAGTGTCTGAAGAACACAGGAAAGCCCATGTAGGAAAGGAGGAAGGGAGAAGAAAGGTGGGGACACCGTGTGGGGACTTGGGGTCCCTCCTGGGTGAGGAGCATCCCCCAGAGAGAGGCCTTGGGACAGGAAAGCGGTGGGATCCGGCTGTGCTTTCGCAGCATGCCCACCGGCTGCGGGGTGGGGAACCGTGGGTCACAGACCGTGTGGGCTGAGTTCAAGGCTCCCTGAAGAGATCGGTGGCCAGCTCGGTGCTTAGAATGTGGCCTTCTCTGGCGATGGTCTTTACGGAGGCCACCACTGGTGTCCTTTGTGGGGGGGGGGACCTGGCTCCGTGTGATCCACGTCCTTAGAAACACAGAACATCCAGACGGGCCCGGAAACACGCAGGGGGAGCGACATGCAGAGGTGGGACCCTCCGCCAGCCAGGGAGCCCCAAAGACGGCCAGTGATCATGCAGAAGTGAGGACGCTCGCTTAGAGCCTGCTGTCCCTCGGCCTCCAAAGGAGGAAGCCAGACTGTGGCGTGACCATGCACTTGAACCTCTGGAAGGAGACATGCGATCCTGTTGTCATAGCCAGGCGTCTCCCTGTTCTTGGTCAGCACAGCCGCGTTGGGATCCCCCTCGCTGTTCGGATAGTTCCCCCATTCCACGGGACCGGTGGTGTGGCCACATGTCAATGAATGCACTCCCCGGAAGAAAAGTGCCTTGGACAGCATGAGGCCAGCCCAGAGGCTCACATTTCCACGAAGCTTGCCAACAGGCCTGGGGTAACAGGAATGCACCTGGCCTGTCCGCAGGAAGGAACTCCCCAGCTGGGCAGCAACGCCGGCCATGACCATAGCCAACGCCCTACAGAGACATCGTGGCTCAACCGCATGTGCCCGCGAGGTGCCCACCAGGTCATCTGCCCTCTTACCGGTGACTTCCTGGACAACAGAGCTTAGGGCTTCCTGAATTGGTCAGGGAGGAAGATAGCGCTGGGTCCCACTGCAAAGGCAAACCACAGAGGCAGGGACGGGGGAGGGGAAGGGAGGAAGAGACCATTCCCTGACTTCCAGGGGCCCTGGGAGCTCCGCAAAGCCAATCAGCCTCCTGCACTGAAGTCCCCCGGCAGCCTCCCAGAAGAATGCTACCTGCCTGCGTATTGAGAACAGGAGCCTGCGCTTGAAAAGGTGTGACTAGCTCACCTGGCTTAGGCCTTTTGCCTTTCAGTCGGTCAGGTTCCATTCCCAGCAGCGTGGAGGGTCCTCGCCAACACAGGTAATTCCTTCAAGTTGCTGACGCCGGGCAAGCTGAACATCAGCGGCAGGGAGGTCAATGCACCACTGCTTACCACGTACAGCAGGTGTCCAGAGCTTTGCCTCAAATGCAGGCCACTGCTCAACCGGCCCAAAGCATGGGCAGCTCATCCTTGGTCCCCAAGTAAGGCCAAGCTTTCTCTGGCATAATCTACTTTTTAAGAACTGAATCTCCTTGCAATATTTTAGATATCTATTGTATCTAGCAAACACAAATGCCTGATACTGCTCTAAATGATTTGCAAGTATAAACTCAGTAGTCTGTAAAATAAACCTTTGTTTAATAAAGGTCAGGATACAACCAAGCTCCCCAGGACCCAAACTCTGCTACTTTTAAATCTAAAAGGAGGAGAGGAGGAGAACAGGAGGTTAAGGGAGAAGGAAGGGGGAAAAGAGGAGAGAAGGGAGGAGAGGGGAAGAGAAGAGAGAAGAAGAAGAGAAATGGAGGAGGAGGAACAACAAAAGCAGTCCCCCTTTCAGCACGATGCAGGGAGCCTCCTTGGGGTTCTTGGCTCCTTTCCCCCTACCCTTGGCTCCACATCTTCTCCATCCTCCCACGTTGCTTCTGCACCCCTCAACTCCTCCAACACAAAACTCTGCCTTCAGAGCTTCTTCAGCTCAGAAAGTTATTCTGCAGCCTATTCAAAACCATGTCTCTATTTTTGGATTAAGTTATTGCTCATAGCTCTCAGAACAAATAGACCTGTTTGATCTCGGGAAATGTGTATCTCTCTGAAGATGGGAAGTGGTTAGACCATATCTGATAGATGGAAATAATTAGCTACAAAGATAGGCTGTAATATAACTTGTGCATTAGAGGACAGACTCCTTTTTTAATTCGGAGACCTCTGACCAGTAGCAAGTGCAGATTAAATGCGTCCCTTAGGGGAAAGAGACGCCACCTGAAGACTATTTGAGTTGGATGAGCTGACATGTACCTTCTCTAAGAAAGTTTCTCCTAGATTTTAGTGGTTTCCTCTATGCCACTCCTTTTAGCTAAAGCCCTGGATTCTGTGTCTTTCTATCACCTGACACCTGTGTTTCTTCTTCCCGTAAGCATTCTCTCTCCCCTTTTTAGATAGCTTGGATGCAACCATGGAACAGATAAGCTATGCTTTAATTACAGCTCCTGCAAGGTTAAACACGGCAGTCCTCAAAAGAACCTATGAAGTACTGTCATGACATTTGAAAATAAAGGGAAAAGAATGGAGATGCATCAAAGCTCACCGGTGCCCAAACCCACGCTCGACTTCGCTGTCTCTAAATGTGTCCCATCCTTCTGTTCTACTCCTAGAAAATCACCCCAACTCAGCCTGGACATACAGCCTCTGCCTCATTACGAAATTGCACCCTCAGCCCACAAGTTATGGGCTTTCATCTCAGATGGACCTCAGCGCTCTTCTCTGTGCCCTGCTATCTAGAATCTACAACCTTACACACAGGAGGACTTTGCAGATGAAGCTAAAGAACTGGAGACAGGAAATGATGCTAAATGACTCAGAAGGCCAGTGCCACCAGGGATCTTCTAAGGGTGGGACAAAGTGTTGGTCACAGATAGGAAGGGAGAAACACCAGGGGGGGGGGGAGGGAGAGACAGAGACAGAGACACAGAGAGAGAGAGAGAGTCGTTTGAACTGCTGAATTGTTGGTCTTGAAGAAGGAAGGCAGAAAAGGCTAGAGGACAGATCCTTTCTTCCAGGAGGCAGAAGGGCTACAGCCCTGCTGTTCTCTTGATGATAGCCCGATAAGACATATTCTGGGCTTCTCACCTCCAGGATGGAAAACATACAGCAAGCATCCCTTCCCTCCATGGGTTCTAGATGCACACATACTTCTCAGGCGACCACCATTCCTTGAGGAAAACTACTACCTATATCCTTTCCTTCATCAATCTGTTTGTGACAGCCCCCAATTCTGTACCCTCAGAGTACACACCCACACACACATACACACACCCACACACACCCACACACACATACACACACACACACATCTACTCCTTATACTGTCTCTTTTAAAGAATCACAGTCTGATTTCACTGTTTTTCTCCCTTGTATCTTGTTTCAATTTTTTTCAACTTTGTACTAACTCCTCCCTTCTTCTTGCTTTAAGATTTACTCCATTTTCTTTTGTGTTCCTTTTTTATGCTCTTTACAGTGAAAACATACTTTCTCTGTTTAAGGCCCTTCCTTTTTTCAGATATGCACAGTTGAAGCTATTAATTTTCCTCTGAGCACTTCTTTGGCTACACGCTACAAATTTTGTTGTGTGTTTTCATTTACTCAAAAATTACTGTTCCTTGTGGCTTCCTTTTTGAATCATAGTTATTTTAAGTGTTTCTTGTACACTATCAAATGTCTCATTTTCCCAGATACTTTCGAATTGAATTCTATTATTGATTAATTTCTAATTTAGTTTAATTCCACTGTGTTCAGAGAAGTCTTTCATTTCCATATGGTTTCTTTTTCCTCTGCCAATAAATGTCCTCATAAACCCTATTTTCAAAAGAACACCTACCTTTTCATTGAACTTTGTTACAAATTTTATTCACTAATTATTTCCTTCTTTTCTTGACCAAACTCCACAGCGCAATACATAGTTTATATTTGTTCTCTCTCTTTCTCTTTCTGTCTCTTTCCCTTCCATTCATTGCTGGACTACCCAGAGTTCTGTAGTTTTATCCAATTTTCCCACTCCCAGGCTCTCAACTCTCCTTAGAACCATAAGTCCCTAATACTTTCTAAGAGCCATTATTTTTACTTAAAATAGCTAGAGTCTAACTCATAAGTCTCTATCCAAGAACTCAGACTGATGTAGCTAATAGCAGGGAAAATGATGAATCTTCCAACAGAGCATGTCATAAATCCTCTCTCCGCGTTAGCATCTCATCACCACAGCAACTACATTCTTTGATGTGTATCAGCAGATGTCAGGACATGTTGTCACGGTGCCAAGTGAGGAACAGGTAATGAATTGTGTCACGTAATGTGAGGAGGTGAGGTATGAGTGGAATTATACACAACCGCTTGGTTTGGCAGTGGAGGACAAAGATGGGTGAAAGAGAAAGGACTTATAATTTACTAAACTAGAGGAGCAGATAAGAAGCCAAGACCGTGGGTGGCAAACTGAAGCAGGTGATCTTCTGCTTTCTCAAACCAGGCTCTTACAAGAGTGAAGGAATGTGAAATGGAGGAGGAGACAATGGCATTGAGGGCTATGGGAACATGGAGGAGCAAGGAACAGAGCAAAATCTGGAGAATCAGTGTAGCGATGAAGAGGTCTTCATTCCTCTTTTGATTTCTGAAAGACAAGAGGTAGCATAGCGTCAGCCACTGGGCTGACAGTGAGCCAGTAGAAGGGGGGAAAACGGGGTGATAGCTGGAAGACGCTGATTGAGACCTAAAAATGGGAATGAATGTGTGGGATGGATGGGAGGGATTGACTGCAGACAGAATGGGGGGATGTTGAGCACCTCTTCATGTGTCTCTTGGCCATTCTCATTTCCTCTTCAGAGAAGTTTCTCCTTAAGTCTCTTGCCCATTGATTAATGGGGCAGTTGTTTCTCTGAGGATTTGTTTTGGGGGAACTTAATTTTTTTGAGTTCTAAATATATTTTAGATATGAGGCCCTTGTCTGTGGTATGGCTACTGACGATAGTCTCCCAATCTGTAGGCTTTCAATTTACCTTGCAAGCTATGCCCTTTGCCATGCAGAAACTCTGGAGTTTCATGCAACCCCATTTGTCCAACCTTCCTTTGATTTGTTGCGTTCCTGGGTCTTTATTAAGAAAGTTTTAACCTGTGCCATGGAGTCCTAGTGTTTCTCTTATTCCTTCCTGTAATGTTTTCAAGGGTATCTGATTTTACCTCAACGTCTTTGATCCATTTGGAATTGATTCTGGTGTGGGGCGATACACAATGATCTAACTTTAGTTTTTTACAGATGTGTAACCAATTTTGCCAGCACCATTTGTTAAAGAGGCTGTCTTTTTTTCTATCCTATTTTTTGGAAGGCTCCCTTAGCAAATATTAGGTAGCCATAGGTCTGCAGGTTCATTTCTGGGTCTTCAGTTCTATTCCATTGGTCCTCAGGCCTCTTCTTCTGCCAGTACCAAGCTGTTTTCATTACTATAGCTTTGTAATAGAGTTTGAAGTTTGGTATTGTTATTCCTCCAGCACTGCTCTTCTGCTAAGGGTTGTTTTTGCTATTCAGGGTCTTTTATTGTTCCATATGAAGTTTTAGACATAGACTCTGTGTCTTCCCTCATCGGTAGTAATTAGTCTATATCTAGGATAGTCCTGACAGAGGATCACAATAGCTCAATGACTATGTACATATGATTATATAAGATTGTGCTAAGAGAAATGAAATATAAGATATGGAAACAAGTAGTTTTTCATTGTTGTTGTTTTTAATATACTATGTGAAATTGTTTCTTTTTTCTTGCATTTTTCTTCCCTATGATTTAGGCCCTGTTATATTTGATTTTGGTACCCTGGGTATTGTATATATGTTTATCTGAATTAGGGTAAGGGAAGGGGAACATCAAAATGGTGAGACAAAGGACAAAGGGAGAACCAATGCAACACCGATACTTACAAGACAATAATTTGGAAACAAACTGTACAGCTTGGGGGAGAGACTGGGGAGGAGGGAAGGTGGGAGAAAAATGAGGGGGAAGGTAACAAGTTTTACAAGAAATGTACTCACTACTTTATGTATGTAACTGTAACCCCCCTGTACATCACCTTGACAATAAAGTTAAATTAAAAAACAAAACAGGGAACACCTCACCCACTTCCACAAGAGGGGTGTTGACTTGTGACCCTCAAAATGACACGCTGCCCTCCCACCCTCTTCTACCAAAGACCGTGATCCATGCGGACACGGGGCCTTTGTCAATGCGCTAAGATGGGATCGTATTTGGTTAGGGTAGTGGTTGCCTTCCATCTTTATAGTCACCCGCTAGATTTGTTCCGTCCTCAGCCCTCCCCTAGAGGCATTTGAGTCTGAAATCCTGTTTGTGCCCCACCCCCCAGTGATTCTGACCAGGTGACCAGCACTGGGTCACGGCCAGCCATCGCCAAGAGAAGCTTCTAGAGCCTTGCTGCGCTCGTGGCTAAGTCCTCTCTAAATCCTAGCTCACATTCTAGGACCCTGCTACGCATAGACCCAGCTCTCCCCCGCCCTCGTTCTCTGCCGTCTCCAACCAAGGCTCGGGATGTGCTGCTCAGCCCTGGGTGAGGTGCACGCAAGCTATGACGGGGGGTCCCCCGGAGCCCACGGCCACCCCTTGAACGCCACCTGTTCCCAGCTGCTCTGGAGACGACCTGCCGTGATCTCCTCCGCACGCTCAGCCCCTCCCCGGGCCCCAGGCGGGACTCTCTGCACACCTGTGGCCGATGGCTTGTTCTGCTCAGGCCAGGATGGCCTGGCTGGATCGGAGCCCCCCGCCCGCCCGAGAGCAGCCCTCCCCACCCCCCCGCCCCGTGCCTTCGCGTTGTCCGTAAGGCACCCCACTTGAACCATCAGCGCAGACGCGTTTTTCTCGGGAACGTTTTTTGTCGAAGCCGAGGATTTTTGCTATTTCACTTTTCTGCAGTCAGTCAGCTTTCCAGCTCATCTCTGACGCTTACAAAGGACCTCATTAGCGACCACGGCGGCTCGGCTCGGCTCGGCTCCCCGAGGATGGGGTTGCGCGGGAAGACGCTCCCGTGTGCGAGCAACTCGACGCAGGGGCCTCTGCCGGAGCCGCCCTGCGCTGCCCCGCCGGCCCCGCCGTCACCCAGGCTCTGCCTAAAGTCAGGGCAGCCCTCACACGGAGCAGGCCTGCACGGGGCTTCATTCTGCACCCAGGCCGCTGTCGTTTTGAGACAGGCAGGGAGCACTGCCAAGAAAACACGACAAAAGACCCTTCCTCTGCCCCCACTAAAGTCACGCCTTCAACAACTGTGTCACGAAACAGCAGATGAGGCCAAACGTCCAGAATGTCTGCAACAAGGAGTCTCTTTTGCTCAGAAGCTAAGCGGAGGGGGGTTGACGTGACTATACAGATGACAAAACAAACACAGGGGACTTGGGATGAGGAGGTCCGGGGGACCGTGGTTCGAAGCCAGCCCGCAGGAAAAAAGTAGTAAGCCTGTATCTCAAAAAAGTGAGTCAGGCATGGTGGTCACCTTGTAATCCTGGATCCAGAGGAGGTGAAGGTAGCAAGGTGACAGTTGCTAGCTGGAACCAGGTGACAAGCTCAAGACCAAATAAGAAAATGCAGCAAAGAAGGGTTGAGGATAGGGCTCAAGCGGTGGAGTCCTTGCCTCATAAAGTTCAATCTCCAGGTCTACAAAAACAAATCAATAGGGGCTGGGGATATGGCCTAGTGGCAAGAGTGCTTGTCTCGAATACATGAAGCCCTAGGTTCTATTCCCCAGCACCACGTATATAGAAAACGGCCAGAAGTGGCGCTGTGGCTCAAGTGGCAGAGTGCTAGCCTTGAGCAAGAAGAAGCCAGGGACAGTGCTCAGGCCCTGAGTCCAAGGACCAGGACTGGCAAAAAAACAAACAAAAAAATCAATAAAGGAGGCTCGCTGCCAAAAAGCCTGAATAAGCCCTGTAGCTTCACTTGCAATTGAGAATTGATTTAAGAAACACTGATTTTTGAGGTCACACATTGTTGGTTTACATTATGAGCTAATATGCTATTAGGAATCAGTGACTAGACCCCACCTGCTTTTCTGTTAGATAATAGCACTGACGTGAGAGTTAGGACAACAGCTGCCCAGACGGCTTGGCAGAGGTGGGAAGAATCTGCTCACTGCTGTCCCTGGAGTTCACAGATACCTGGCAGGGGGATGAAAAGAAAGAAAAGGTTTGGCATCTCTTTTTCCTATCATGTCTGTTCTCTCTGCCGCCTCAACCTTTGAGTCAGACTCCCTTCAGCTCTGCACGTAGGGAAGTTCGCATTTGAGAAATGCTTTGTTTGAGACTAGACACAGGGTGAGCTTGGCCTATTGCTCCTTGGAGAGGATGGGTGTTTCTTCTTATCCATCTTGTGTTTCCTCCGAGCCTCAGGCACCGAAAGTCCTTGAGCCCCACACAAGGCCTGGACGTTCGTGCAAGTTGTCTGCTTTCATGTTTACGCAAGGTGGTTCCAGGAACGGGAGGGGCACAGAAGTTCCCGGACTAAGTGACTGCCATCGGCCCTCCAAGCATACCCAGGATGCTTGCACAAAAGGAGGAAAGCATCCTCTGAAACCATGCCATGACTAAGGGACAGTCACTAAACTCACCTCACCCTAGAAAGCCAATGGAAGACTTCTCCCTTTGGGAAGCGAGTGTCCCAGTCACCCACCATCAGTACCAGCTCCCTGCAGTTCAAGGAAAGGTCTGTGTCTTGTGCCCCGGTCCCCTTTCTACAGTTCCACCTTCAGCTCCCGTGTCCACAGCGGGGCCCAGGCGGTGGAGTCTGAACAACATCACCCAACGCCCGGCTCAGTGCTCTGCCTTCTCCGGAATGGAGGGCCCTGAAGGATCGCCGAGGGGCTATGCGGGTGTTTCTTCTTCCGTCCTCACAGGATAGCGGCTCCGGTCTTCTCTCTGACCTTGCCCCAGCAAGAAGTGCCAAAGCCAGAAACCAGCGAGCATGGCCACGTGGGAGCCCTGCTGTAGAAGGCCAGAGCGGAAGAGGTAAGAGGAGGAAGAAAGAGGGGAGCGCAGAGGAAGGAAGGGTGAAATGAAAAAACACGCAATCTCTCCCTGCTTAAAGAACAGCAAGCTGGGTGCCAGTGGTTCACACCGGTAATCCTAGCGACTCGAGATGATCCTGGTTCAAGGCCAGCCCAGGCGACACGTGGACAAGATTCCCCCATCTCCACAGGGAAAGCTGGGTGGGGTGACGTACCCCTGCCATCTCAGCTAGGCAGGAAGCGTGAGTAAGAGGATCACGGTCCGGGCAAGATCAGGCTCCAAGGGAGACCCTGTGCTACACATAGTGATAGTGAGAAGGGCTAGGGCAATGGGTGAGCACCAAGCCCGGTGGCCCGGCCCGGTCAGGGGCTGCTGGGATCCCTCCAGAAGCCTGGCTCCCACGTGCAGGCTCTCTTCCTTCAGGCCGGGGCCCCCGCGCTTTCCTTTCGTTCCCCAGGGTGGTCCAAGAAGCGCACGCGTGTCTGGTTTCTCAGATGGAAGGCGCCGCGTGCTGAGGTCTGGACTCGCGAGCCCGTGGCTCGTGTGGCGACGTGGGTTCCCGCCACACCGCCCGCAGAAACCCAAGCAGGTCAGCAGCAGTGCAGGGCCACCAAGGCCCTCTGCCCCAGGATCTGGAACCTTCCGCGGTGCTCTCCTGACTTCTGGGCTCCCTCGCGGGCACAGGGTGATGCCCCCCTTTGGGGGGGGGGTCTCCTGAAGGCCATCCTTGCCCCGCCCCTCCCTGGGGCCCGGATGCTATGCGGGTCCTGGAGCTTGCTGTGCCGGCTGGTTTCTGTACCACAGCCTCCACGCGCCCCTGTTCCGCAGGGCTTGCACAATTAGCACCTGAGACACGGAACACGGGTCCACGTGGGTATGCTATGAGCTTTGTGTGGGCATAAGCTTTTGTAAGACAAGGCCAGAGCGACGGAGGGGAAGGGACACGGGTGGAGACAAGGGGGTGGACCTACTGGAGGAGCGAGGCTTCAGGCCCTCCATTGCACCTTTGGAGGCCTGGGGCAGGGCTGCACGCTTCCGTCAGATTTCCCAGAGGAAGCATTTGTTGTTCTTTTTGGAACAGAGAAACCCTCAAACTTCTGTCCCCTAAAACTTAAACACAGCCCCATTAACACACACACACACTGTTGTACATTTTATTTATTTAGTTTTTGCCAGTCCTGGAGCTTGAACTCAGGGCCTGAGCACTGTTCCTGGCTTCTTTTTTGCTCAAGGCTAGCACTCTGCCACGTGAGCCACAGCGCCCCTTCTGGCCGTTTTCTATATATGTGGTGCTGGGGAATCGAACCCAGGGCTTCATGTATACAAGGCGAGCACTCTTGCCACTAGGCCATATCCCCAGCCCTGCTGTACATTTTAATCTTTTCCCACCTACACCACCGATGACAGTCTTGTTTTAGCTGCATCACCTGTGATGAGCAGGAGGAAGGAGACAAGAGGAGGAAAGCTACCCTGGATCCACTCCGGAGTCCCATCAGAACAGAAAGATCTTAAGTGAAGCTGCGCCTCTAAACCCCTCTTCAGGGGGAGTCTGGCTTCGGAAGATAACAGGGTGACCCCACAGACAGGACCCAGGGAAGTAGCAACTAAGCTGGCCTCAGAACAGTCAGCAAATGCTGAAAGGAAGCAAGCACCCAGGACACGGTAGCCGCAGCCCCCTCCCTCCGACTGCCCCCACCCAACCCCGGGAAAGTTCTCAAGGATCTGCAAGCCCAGCAGAAGTCGGGGCGTTGGAAGACCGTCATTATCCCCCAGGAAGTGCTCTTTATGAAGCTCTTCAAAAGCAGCTTTCCCTTAAAAATGCACGCGAGCTTTTCACTAAAACGACTCTCTCGCACTTTTGATGCCGGTCGGGTGGGAGGCCGCGCCTTGGGGAGGTCTGCCGAGTTTCCAGGAACAATGGAGACGGGAAGGGGGGCCGTGTTCCAGTCCCAGCTGCCTCCTGCCCCCCCTCCCCCACACCCCCACCCCCCACGAGCTCCTACGCAGGGGGGATTCCCACTCCACCCCCTTCTGGTCGGGACATGCTCCTCCTTAATGGAGAGGAATCACAGTTTTTAGGAACTTGGATAGAACAAGGTTAAAAACCACATGATTCTACAGGAACATGAAGTCGTTGTTGTCTCTGTTGCTTTTTTATCATTGATGTCTTGATGCGTGGCTGTGTTTGATGGCGGTTGTAAAGGAAGCCAAGCTTAGGGTGCGGTGGATAGGGAAGGTTTCTAGATAAATCCCCTGTGTGAAGATGGGAATTTTCCCTCACAGTCATTCGGGGCCTCTCCTAAATAGCGGGCCATGTCCGCACGCGGATACATTCGTCTTCCTCAGCTCTCAGACCCTCTGGCTGGATCGCCATGCCTCCCAAGTCAGCCCAGCCGGCGGGAGTCTTTGCCCCGTTCACTAGAGACTGACTACGCATGCGCACACACACACACACACACACACACACACACACACACACACACACCTGCCCCCTGCAGGCTCCGCCCATCCCCGGATGGTCCCAGAGTCACTGGGAGAATCACGCAGACTTCAGGTGTAATGCAATTGCTATGGTTCCAAAGAGACCCTAAATTCCATGTGTGAGGAACTTCATCCTGATTCTTATGTGGACGGTATTTGGAGGTAAGGCCTTACTAAATAAGACCGGCGGGGGGGGGGGGGGGCCCTCATCACAGAAGTAGTGGCTTCCTCTTAAGGGGAATTGAAAGCCCAGCTAGCTTTCCATTTCCATTTTGTCTCCTCATGTAATGTGTGCATTGACTTCCTGGTCTCTAGAATTGTAGACAATAGATTTCTTTTCTTGGTAAGTTACCCAATCCGTGGTGTTCAGTGTAGCAACAGGAGAGGAACTAAGACAGCCGTGAAATGACTTCGGAGAGGGGATGGGATTGATTACCCAACTAGCTTTCATCAGCATCTTCTGATTTCTCTCCCATCCATGCTTCCAATTTATACATTTCACCCAGGTGACCAAGATTTGATGAGTGTACTAAAATGAGTCCAAAAGCATGAAGTCATCATTTGAAATAAATAAATCACTTGTGGAGGAAAACCTATCCAGGTCCCTAAAACAGTCATTGCACGTTTTCATCGTGGCTCAAGGAGTATCAAAGAGTCTACAGCAAAGCGTGGGAAAGTAGAGGCAGAGGTCACACTTAAACTAGACTTTTGTAGGTAGAGGTGTAGCTCAAGGAGTAGAGCCCCTGCGGTGAGCATGCCGAGCAAGAGCCCGAGACCCCGAGTTCAAGGCCCACCACCCACGCCTACACTAGACTTTAAAAGCGGGTTGACAAATGATGACCTTCAAACCATTGAGACTAAGGATCATTTTCTTAAGAATGTATGCATGGGAATTTCTAAATTATCTTTAAGTAGCTGTACAGAGGAGCTTGAATTCAACATGTCAGTTGATGGGTAGGCACAGTGCACCTTGATCAACGCCTTCTCCTCCGTCTTTCATCCCCATCTCCCCCAGACCCGCCAGCCCCTCCAGTGAACTGGTTCCATTTCACATCAAATATTGTGACACTATTTGCCTGCCCTTCCTTCCTCCGTTCGTCAGTGCTCTCCCCCAATGAGTCCCAGCACCCCGTAGACAAAGCCCATTTCCGCCTTCTGGTATTCATTCTGTTAAACTGTAAGTGAATTGGCCGGAAGGGGTACCGCATTGCAGCTCCCCTGTGCAACACCAGACATCAGTCAATGTGTGTGTGTGTGTTTGTGTGCACGTCCCTGTATATGTGTTCGTGTATGTTTATAATTCAATCTAGCTCCCACCTTTGAGACAAAACCTGTATGCCTGGTCTCTCTAAGCATGATTTACTCCCTTCAACGTATCTTGCTTCGAGGTCCGTCCATTTCACCAGTGAGAATTTTTATTTCGTACGATCAGTCGGCAAACTGATCGTTGGTTTGATCAAGTGCAACAGTCTTCAAAGTCGGGCATTACTGGGGGGCACGGTAGGTGCTCATCTAGTCGGAGCAAGTCGACTGTGCTCTCACTGTTCTTAAAAAGTTACCCCACGGGGGCCAGGAGGCACGGAGAGGCAGAGTTAGGGGACAGGCCCCGGGCAGAGATCACCCTTCCTGGGCACGAACTGGTCCACCGATGAGGCCAGAGCGCTCCCAAGGCCCTGCTCCTGAGATGCCACCTCCCAGGCTGGGAAGGGGTGTGTAAGACCCCACTCGTGACCGAATGGCACACTCCGAGCGGGAAGGCACAGGGCACCTCCATTCTGGAATGCTGCTTCTTCTCTCCTCTGCCCACTCCATTCTGTGAGCCAGCCACTGACTGACCTAGACCCGAAGACCTGGGTTCAGAACCTGGCTCTGAAACCACCCAGCCTTTTAGGCCGGCCCCTTGACCTCCCCAAACCTCCATTCTCTCTAGTCAACTGGAAACAGCACTCCCTGAGCTCAAGGTTGCAGTGGGAACTGATTGCAACAGTGTGTGCTCAGCCCAGTGGGGCTTGGGAAGTCCTCAATAAAAGGCAGGTGATTTATTATTATTAATAATTATTATTATTATTGATCAAGGATCACAGAAGGAGTCCTTTGAACACAAAACTTTGCCGAGACAACACAAAGGGTTGACCACAAAGACACACGTTGAACATCACACGATCTTGTCTGTGACAAATGAAATTCTTTACTAGAGAAATCCCCGCTGCCCGCCAGGTTCCCCTGGGTAGATTCCCTCCCCTGGCCCCCCCCAGCCCCCTCCTGGCTCTGTATCTGTCGTGGTTGTCTTCATGCCCCATACCTGACTGTGTCTCTCTTCTTGCACCTCTCTCTCTCTCTCTCTTGCTCGCTCACTCTCGCTCTCCTACTTTGAAGCTCACGATTCAGTACGGCCCACTCATCACGCGCATTCCTATAGCTTTGGGTTCTTCAGCCCTTAAAGCCTGCAGGCCAGCAACCCAGGAGCCTGAGGTCATCCACAGCGGGCTGGAGGGTTTAGCAGAAGGTAAGCCGTCCCTTCCTTGAAACCGGGAGTGGACTTCCTTCTGCCTCCCAGGGTTTTGGAATTCCAAGAAGAAGAGAAGTACTAAGATGAGCCACCCAGTGTGTGTGTGTGTGTGTGTGTGTGTGTGTGTGTGTGTGTGTGTGTGTGTGTACACCTAGGGATTTAATGGAAGCCCCTGTCTGTGCTGCTTGCTGTTTACACATCATTTGGCTGTCGGCTGCAGTGTCTGCCTGTATGCTGTCGCAGTCGGTTGTACCCTGTAGTGTCTGGCTGTATGCCGCAGTGTCTGGCTGTATGCTATGGTGTTTGGTCGTATTCTGTGGTGTCTGGCTGTATGTGCTGGTGTCCGGCTGTATGCGCTGGTGTCTGGCTTTATGCTGCAGTGTCTGGCTGTATGCGATGGCATTTGGTTGTATGCTGTGGTATCTGGTTGTATGCTGCGGTGTCTGGCTGTATGCTGTGGTGTGTTCAGCTGTGTTCTGCGGTATCTGGTTGTATGCTGCGGCGTTTAGCTGTATACTTTAGTGGTTGGCTGTATGCTGTGTCCGGCTGTATGCTCTATGACCATACAGGATTCCACCCTCTGCATTCTCCCCAAGTGCTCTTTCTTATTAAACACAAAATGGACGTGTATACATAGCCACTGTTTGGGAAGGTTTCTTATTTCTGCACAGACTTACTTCCCTTTTATCCCTGTCAATAAAATCGATCCAGCACAAGCTCAAGCCTCAAATGTTCTCTGGGAAAAGGATCTGAACTCTAGGTTCACAATCAGCAATGTCAGTGATGAGTCCACGTGCCAGCTAATCAGCCCAGAGCAAAAACAAAAGCTGGACAGAAGGGCCGGGGTTCGCCCCAGTCAGGACCCTGGCCAGAGGGTATTGGTGGTGGCATCTTCTTCACTGGGCTGGGAGGCACCATTTCAAGCACCTCTCCAGCTCACGGACTTCGCATGCGGTCAGTCGTCTCCATTCATCTCCAAGGTGATCCTAGACAGCCAGACAGACGCTTCCTCCTTAACGGCCCCGGCTGTAATTTACAGCCTTGTTTGGTATGCGGCGATTCCAGCACCACTATAAATTCTGCTGCTAATCTCAGGCTCAGAAAAGTCTTTCTTCAAATTGCTGCCACTGCATAGATGTTGGTAAAGCCTGCTTTTAATAAACAGAGAGTCCTGGCAGATTGTAGAGAAGAAAGATGGCGAACAGAGCAAGTTTATCTTTGATCTCTCTCCTTCCTCCGTCTGAGGGTCTCCCCTCTACTCTTATTCCACCAACTATAATTTTAATTTTGCTTGATCTCACTCTATCCAGAAAGAAAATTTTAAAAAAAATTATGCACGCAAAAGCATGAGGCATGACATAGGAAAACCTGTCCAGAGATAGCTGAGTTTTTAAAAGCTGGAGTTTAGGGGTTAATTCTTAAAAGTAGTTTTCCATACGTGTTATCCTCTTAAATGAAAGGGAGAGAGACTCACGCCTTTAATCCCACTTAGAAGATAGAGATCGGGAGGACTGGGGCCTGGCGCCAGTCCAGACAAGAGAACAGGGAAAAAAACCCAGTCCCTCATCTCAACAGAGCAGGCCCAGTGTGGTAACCTGCGCCTATCAGCCCAGCCAGGAGGAAGGTGCTAGTCCCAGCACCGCCTTCTGAGGCCAGTTCCAGACAAACCCACAAGGGCAGACCCTGAAATGACCACAGCGCCCCCCTCAGGACAGGAGTTCTCCCACGCCCCCAGGCGGTGCACGCAGCAGGGCCTCGGAAGGAGTCTAGATCTCTAATCCCCCCACGGGCTTCCATGCTCCGGCAGTACGTCCGTCCTACACGGGGCTTCCTTTTGCATGAGAGGCTGACGTATCTTCTCTTGTTTCAGACCTCCTTCATCCGAGTTTTACTGTCATTTACTGGCAAATATAAATTTCTCTATGAAAGCGAACGTATGGTAGGAGGGACCTTCTCACAGGTTTAAAGAGGAGGAGACCAGGAGAGGCATTGGAAACTACGATACCTTTCCAACATGGTCTTCCAAAATGCTAGCGCATGCTGGAGGCATGGTTCGAGTGGCAGGGCACCTGCTATCCACTGCAGAGCTGTCAATCAATCAATCAATCAATCAGTAGGGTGTCGAAGTGGCTGTGTAGCTGTCCACAGCACTCTGTCTTCTTGGCGGCCCAGGACCCCCCCACACCAGCCTCTGATGCCCAAGATGAAATGAAGAAGACCCATTCCTCCACCAAGCAGTCAGGACATTGGCATAGCCACACAGCATGGAGCCGCTGGGGGAGGAAACTGCCTTTCGTGCTTTCCCCCTATTGAATCCTGTCAGTACTGGAGTTTGAGCACCAGGCCTCGTGCTTGGTAAACGTGGTCTCCACCAGGTGCTCTGCCACTTAAGCCACGCCCTCCAGCTCCACGAACCTGTGAAGATACCTCCTTGAAATTACCTAGGCTTCCAAAGTCTGCTCCAGTCTTTCCTCAGCCCTGGACATGAACGGCTTCTCCCTCAAAGCCTCCCACTAAACCAGGGCTGTCTCTTGCCTGGGACTGTGTGATACACACATAGTACCAGCATCCAAGAACCCCAAGGAGCCCCAGGGAGCGAGCACCAGAGTCTGGGCTGGTAGAGACCACGGCCACAAAGGACAGGGCGGTGTCGCCTGTAGTGAGCAGTCCCTTGCGTAGCTGTTGTGCAGGCGAGGCCCGAGGCCTCACCTTTCCACCCCAAACTCTTCTCATCTCCCCAGGGGGCTTTTCCTCAGACACCCGCTGCCCTCTCCACCCCTCCCACCCCTCCTCTCTTTATTTTCAACGACAACTTCGCTCTTGTCCAACATCCTGTATGCTCCCTGCTTTGGATACCGGCCCTTTTGGAGGAAGCTTCTAGAACCATCACAATGCACTTAGTGTCTTCTTTATTGTTAGTCTCTCCATCAACTTCCACCAGGACAAGCGCTTTCTTCTCTCCTGGCCTCCGCTGTACCCTTATAATAGCGTCTGACACTTGGTTGACGCCGGGTAATTCTTGTGACATGGGTGACTAAGTGCTTCAGGCTTGCGGGCGGTCCGTGTGCTCTCTGGGTCTGGTCCAGACAGCACGGAGCCTGGCAGTGTCGGGGGGGGGGGGGGGTGGGCATGTCACCCGAGTATGCAGGCAGGCCTTTGGTGCACGTGGTTTCACGAGATGAGGAGGAGTGGGATGTCACGAGGGAGCGAAGCTGGGCCTCACGGGTCCCCTGTGAGAGCTCAGTAGGAGGTGGCTGGGATCCCAGATGCAGGCGGCTCGGGGAGCCAGCGGCCAGACGGTTGAAGGTAACAGCCGGGACAGGAGGGAACAAGGGTAGAACCATGTGGGACTGTACGGTTTCCTTGCCTTCCTGCTGTTCCATGAGCTCAACCGCTGGGCAGGCTGCTTACGGTGGGACCGGCCCACTCCTTTGCACAGGGCGGAGCCATAGGGGACTCAGATTCCCAGGCCTCGCGCTCCAGCCAGCGACTCTCAGATCCCGGCTCCCATAAGGCAGCCCAGGCCTGGTTCTCTTTCCCTGTCGGGATGGGTGGAGGCTGTGAACGCGTAGGTCCGGCTTCAGGGTCCTGTGGCTCTGCAGGTTCCCAGGGCCCAGGCTTGCGAGGCCCAGGACTTGGTGGAATGTTGTCTTTTCTTACACTTCAGTTCCATAGCTCATCCCGCCAGCCTCTTCTGGACGCTCCCTGAACGCTGGGGATCTCTCCTTAGGATTAGCAGCACCTCGCTCATCACTTCCTCTTGGCCACTGGGATAGGAAGACACCCCCAGTTCAGACTGCCCAGGCCCAGAGAGCCACACTGTCCCTGTAGGTCCAACAAACCCCGTGACTGTCATCTAAGATCAGCCACCAACGCTGGTCACTGTAAGGACTCACCCTCGATCTTCCTAACACCCCGGAAAACTCGATGCTGGTCTCCTTGTCCAGGAGAGGAAAAGACCCGCTGAGAACAGAACAGGCAGGTGGCCTGGCCCCTTCAGGTGCCTGGGAACCCAAGGGGCTCCCTGAACGTGCTGGCTATCGGAAGGTTTATTCTGAGCTGTGCTGATTTTGCTGCATTGAGTGTGGGAATAAAGACACGCTACAAGCGACCTACATGACACTGACCACGCACGGCTTTGCCACCCACGATTCTTTCAACACACACTGACCAGTCCTCTTCTAAGAGCTTGGACTTTGCCAGGTACAGGGCACCCTTCACTAGGGGGTCAATGCAGCATTTTCCGGGTGTTATATGGGACACCCATGCAAGGCTTCTCCATCCAAGAGGAATTCATGACAATGGCAGACAATAAGCCTTTTGTTCCTAAGAAAATGAGCAGAGCAGACAAACCCCTTGATCAAGGGGAGCCCTGGACTATGCCCTCAATGCATGGGAACCCAGCACCTTAATGAAGTCCATGGAAGAATCAAGCCAAGCGGGCAGCCAGCCCTGTCGTGGGGAAGGGGGGGCGGGGAGCCTTTGCTCCCCTCCACGGCCATCCATTCATTTCCACAAGTGAATTCTGAGCTGCTGCTGCATTCGCCAAGGTTATAGGGAAACTTTCAGCAAGTGTTACATTCTGAGCACGAGCTCTCTGGGATAAGAACAATGGGAGAAAGAGAGAGAAAATCAATGGAGACAGGGAGTCGTGGAGCCCCGCCAGCGGGGCGCGTGGCTGGATGACCCTTCCGCTGCCGGAGCCCCACGGTGGAGGAAGGGGGAGGGAAGGACGGTCCTCCGCTCACGGTGGCTCCTTGCACGCAGGCTGTGCGTGGCCCCCCGCCCAGTGCAGGACCTCATGCACCTGTTCCTCTCATTTTCACCCAGCCTCCACCTAGAAGCCAGCACGTGGCGTGGCCGTGGGTTCCCTGGATCCTGGGAGCCTGATGGTCAGGACTCGGGCACCGGAGACAAGCAACCGCCCTTCCAGTTCCATCGCGCGAAGGTGTGCCAGGTTCTGCGTGGCCGTTGTAGACATTCGCCGAAGCGTCTTCCCCTCCCCGAGAGCGTGATTTCACTTCTCTCCAGCTAGCTGTTCCGATGTGTGCCCCTTATCTACCGCTTTGAAATGAAAGAACCCCAAACTTAGCTGCTTGAAGCAACAAACAGAGCCGGGCTCTGGTGGCTCCCATCTGGCCTAACCTAGAGACTTAGGGGGCTGAAATCCAAAGCATCGTGGTTCCAGGCCAGCTCAGGCAGAAACGTTCTGGAGACTCTATCTCCAGGACACTGTGGCCTGAGTCTGGGATCTCAGCAACTAGAGGGAGCCTGTGTAGGAAAAGCCCCTCTCCGGGGTTCACCAGAGCAGGAAGCAAACCCTAGCTCAAAAAATACACAGGAAGAACAGGCTTGGAGCTCTCCCACCAGCTCAGCAGGTGTCGGGTCCTTCCTGAGGACAAGGGGCCACAGGGCTCATCCCTGCCCCCCCCCCCACCCACAGGGGCCGACTTGTTTGCCTTTCTGCCCTAATAGACTGTTGGGCCCATGGCAGGGAGTACGATGTAGCAGGGTCCGTGGCAGGATATTTGTGAAGCGGGGCCTAGTTCACTGCCTCACACATGGTAGCTGTGCTCTACCGAGGCAGTCTGTCTTCAGACCTTGTCTCGGAATGCCACTTATCCTAAGGGAACGCCTCTGCGGAGAAAGGAGCGCACTGATCATATCCAAAAGCCGCAACTTATAAACTCTCACGTACGCATCTGCTTGTACATAAACTTTGCAAAGTGTAGAATCATTCTGCATGGAGAAAGCTGCTCCAAGATTCGTTCGAAGACACCGGGACTCTCAAGCGTGAGGAGTTCGATGCTGTGGAACTCACGGAGAGTTCAGGCCGAGGAAACCGCCAAGTCAAAACGCTGAAGACCCTGTTTCCACCTGCTGGAACTGGTCTCGGCATTGGAAACGCAGTAGGGAATGAAATGGGTGGAGGCCCTGGGCTCTGGGCACTGGTGATAACACAGCCTGCTCAGCCCAAATCTGTGAGTGAGGCCCTACAAAGAAACCCCCCTGCTGGGTGCCAGTGGCTCACACCTGTAATCCTGCCTACTCAGGAGGCTGAGATCTGAGGATCATAGTTCAAAGCCAGCCCAGGAAGACAAACCCAAGAGACATTTTTTAAAATTTCTTTATTGTCAAAGTGAAGTACAGAGGGGTTACGGTTTCATACATAAGGCCCATTAACCAACAAAAAGTCTGGGGTCTGAGAACCACCACACGTCTAAGGCGCGTCTCCCCAGAAGCCAAGAGACACGTTCGGTTCCCAGTACTGCACGCAGGAGGCGCTGTCAGGATACACAGGTGTGGCAGGAAGCCAACGTAGGAGCTTGTTGTCCCTGTGACAGCCGTCGTTCAGTGCTCTGGGGAGCTCAGGAGCAGCTGGAATCAGGTCCGGGGGTTATCCCATGAAGGGACAGCCTCCCGCCATTCATCCCTTCCAGCGCCCGGCTCTCGGGGCAGCTGAGGTGGAGTGGGTTTCTTTCCTGACATCTGCAGATGGCGGGCATGTGGACAGACAGGTCCAGATGGTGACAGCCTCAAGTCCACAAGCTGCGTCGGGGACTTCAGAGCCAGAGGGGGACAGCAGGGGGGGCGACGCCGCTTCTACTTCGGCGCTTGCACGAATTCATGCCAGCTGCGACCCTCATGCGTTTACCCGGCACGCATTTCCCTCCCAGGCTTCTGTCTGGAGCTGGCAAGCAAGATTTTGGGGGATCCTATGCCCTAAGGTAAGCGAAGTGTTCTTCTGTGGGGGTCCGGGCTCACGCCCTGGCCGTTGGGTCTGTAGTCTCTTCCCTCTTGTGCTCTGAGAGGCGCACCCTTCCCTGTTGCCTCAGTTTCCCCCTCCCTTCCGAGCGGGAGGAGAAGCGGGGGCCTCTGGGACTGAGACAGCAGCGGGCTGGTGACAACACGGATCTGCGGCAGGGATAGGCATGGCAGGGCATGTTGAAGTGGGCGCTTCCGGTCACGTTGCTCTTGTGTGCCAGGGCTCGGTGTTGGTGAACTGCGATGTCTCTCTGGGCACAAACATCTTTCATTTTTTTTTTTAAATGAACTTCCTGGGGCTGGGGATATAGCCTAGTGGCAAGAGTGCCTGCCTCGGATACACGAGGCCCTAGGTTCGATTCCCCAGCACCACATATACAGAAAACGGCCAGAAGCGGCGCTGAGGCTCAAGTGGCAGAGTGCTAGCCTTGAGCGGGAAGAAGCCAGGGACAGTGCTCAGGCCCTGAGTTCAAGGCCCAGGACTGGCCAAAAAAAAAAAAATGAACTTCCTGAAAACACTGGGGAACTCTCTTCACTGCCCACTGGGAAAACACACTCGTCCGTTCCAAACCGAGGTCAAACGCGCACAGTAGGAAGGCGGGGGTCATGTGACCTGGTGACCCCTCACACCCTCATCCAAGACGGACTCCCCTCCCCTGCCCTTGACCGTGACGTCCCGGCCAACACGAGCGTCAGAGGTGACCCCGTGCCGCTTGCCCAGGACGCGCCCTGGGAGGACACGAGCGCCCCAGGGGGTGGAGCTGCGTCGTTCCGGCAACCCCAGGCCCGGCCCAGCTAGTGGAGCCGCCCGCGTGCGGTCCTTGCGTGGCCCCCAGAGTTCTATCCAGCGAAGTCTTGGTCCCCAGAGAGGTGTTTCGTACAGGACTTGGTAAGAATTGGCACCGGCACGACGCGTCGGGGTGCATCTCTTTCTCTTTGTACCTTGCGTGCGCGTCTCAGCACCTGGTGACGGTGATGGAAAGCTAGTCCTGAAGAAAACCCATCCAAGGCCGGGCTAACCTCGTCGAGTCAGAACACTCGATCCGCCCGCGGGACCGTAAGCGAGAGGTAAAGCGGATCTCCGTAAGTCTCTGGGAAATCCGGGTGCTCCGTTTCCCGGATGGTGGATGCGTGCGGCGGTGACTCTGCAGTCCCCGGCCACTGGGTGCTTTTGCACCGGACAGGGGAAGTGTTTCTGGGTGAAAGACGAAGGACACCCCCAGGCCCGGGGGACACCGTGCAGGCAGGGGGATGGCGGGAGGGAGCTCGGTGGCCAGGCGACAGCACCCGCGTGGGCGCCGCGTTCACTGCACGCTTGCAGCGAGCCGGCCCCCGCGGCGGCTTCCGGAAGACCTGAGCCCAGCCGGGCGCCCCGCCCCGCCTCGAGCTTCCAGTGCGCGGGACCGGGCCACGCTCTGCAAGCTGCATTTCTGGCCCTGCTGCCTGAGAACCTCCGGAATAACGTGGGGAGCGCGGATCTGGATGTGACCTGGAATGTGGTCTGGAATCAAATGCCTCGAGGGTTTCACAAGGCTTGTGAGCCTGAGGCCGGGCTTTGCTCTAATCCTTCCTTTCACCAGGAAGGAGCTGGCGACACTCACGGAGTCATGTAGAGCCTAGAACACACAGACTGTGCTGCCTCCGCTGTTCTTCTGCTCGTGCCTGAGCACGGGAGCCCAGCACGGACAGGGGCGAGGGGCCAGGCCAGGCCAGGAGACCCTGGCTGTATCCCAGAGGTGCCTGGAGGCTGGGAGGGGCCGGTGGGCCTCCCGTCTAGAACCCCTCCCCCCCGCCCCTGTAGCAGGTTGAAGAAGAACTAGTGAGGGCCGAGCCGGGAGGCAGTTGAAGTAGGGAAGCCACGGGCTGTCTCTGCGTACCCCGGGACGGCAGCCAGGGCAGGAGGGGCAGGGGTGAAGGAGAGGCGGCGGCTTCTCCTTCAAATGGCCCAGCCCAAAGCCTTGGAACAGGTGTTGGGAAACGTCCTTCCACCACGTCCCCTCCCCCGCCCTCCCCCTCCTTGTATTTTCCAGCTGTTCCTGGCTCTACCTCTCCTGCCGGCTCCCCCACCAGGTCCCCGGCTTGCAGGGGACTCTGTGCGGTCAGAGCTGGGGTCCCCTGGCCCTGGTTCTGTTTGGCTGTCCAGAAGGGACACCCCCCCCCCCGCCACCCCGACCCTCATAGGCCATCAGCCACCACGGTTAAACATGTCCCTAAAGCCCCGAGTGCCAGCCTGATGCGGGAGTCAAGGCACGCAGCCGGCGGGGTAGGGACGCTGTCCAGCCGGTGCCCCTTGGGAAAGGCACGAGGACTTCATCACGGTCTGGGGGGAGACCATGGCATGGTCAGGACTTCTGAGAGATGCCCCTCTGTTTTAGGGCTTGCACGCCGCCCTGAAGCGCCCTCCCGCAGCCATGTCTCAGCACTGGCAATCGTGGCTAGGAGGGCCGGGAGAAGGGCTGGGTTGATTTGACTACGTGCTCCCAGGTCCCAAGAGCAGGCACAGCGGGGTGACAAAGCGCTCTACCCTGTCAACTGAGGACAAGAGCTTCGGCTAAAGACAACACGGGAGCAGCTCAGCTCAGAGCCAGCCGGGCGTGCCGAAAACAAGCTCCGGAGTGAAAAGGAAAATCAGAACACGGCACGTTCTTCCGACTTCAGCCAAAGGTCAGTGTGTCGGCCTTTTTAAACCCGAGCCAACGGCGTATCACCCACAGTGTTGGGTCCGTTCTGTAGGAACCTCAGAGCCAGGTGGAAATCGCTGTGGCTCCTGGTGAAGGTTTTGATTGCAGCCCTGGGGACAAGGCTCCAAGGTCCTTGCGTCTCATCTCTCCCCCAGTTTCCCAAGACTGGTGGGCAATGAAGAATAAAACCAAGGAAACCCTCAGCCTTATCTGTGCCCCACAGTGAGGGGCAGCCATAGGCTCTTCTTACAACAGGAAAAGGGAATCCGCACTCCACACCACCATTCTCAGAGGCGGGAAGCTCCCACTTCCGGAAATCCTAGTAGGCAGTGGGCAGCATGTACATCTATGGATGGGTGTGATTGTTAGAAACACTGCCCTGGTCTTCTTAGGCTCAAATCACGGTGCCAGAGGGGCAGAGCTTCTTTCCGATGGTGCTCAGGGTCATTCCAGCTTCTAGAAGCTGCCTGCATTCCTTGGCTCATCATGGCCCTTTTGGCTGTTTAAAGCAAGTGATGTAGGGCTGAGTTCTCACTGCGCATGGCTGGGACCTGCTTCTACTGTCCCATCCCTGCTTGCACTCTGACCTCTTTCCCTCTTTCATGGCTCCTGTGATTCCACTGGGACCAGAAAGTCCAGGATGCTCTGCCCATTTTAAGATCGTCTGATTAGTAAACTTTAATTCCATCTGCATCTGTAGTTCTCTGCAAGGAGCACTTCATATGTATGGGGCAGGGAGGATGGGATGAGCATCATTGAGGGGCCACTGTTCCGCTTCTTACATTAACCAAATTAATCACCAAGGTACCCCACACCCAGGAGACATACAGGCAGACAGGCAGGCAGACAGACAGACAGACAGGCAGGCAGGCAGACAGACAGACAGGCAGACACACACACACACACACGCAGGCAGACAGACAGACACACACACACACACACACACACACACACACACACACACACACCTCACAACCAACAAAACCAAACAACAAAACAGCTCCAGGAAGAGTCGAGTGGTCAGGCAGGCAGGCCCCTTCGAGCTCACTGGCCCTGGAGCCAGTGCTTGCTGTCCTTGCGTCTTAGGTGGCATTTAATCATAGAGAATGATTTAACCTTCCATGGTACTTGAGCTTTTAAAAAGTCAAGGAAGCAGGTATTAAAAAAAAAAGACTCAAGATTAGTATATTCCTCAAGGGATAATAAAATGATGTCATAAAATTCAAATGAACTTTAAAGGAAATTTTCCAGTGACAGAATCTCTTCATATAACTTTTTTTGGGTAAAGAAAAGGACTTTAAACCGGTTTCTGAGAGTCCTAGCCCATTTGGGCTAGTATAACAAAGGACCTGAGACTAGGCGATTTGTTGACAATAGGAATCTACCTCTCTGGAGGCTATGAAGTTCAAGATCAGGTGCCAGTATGCTTGGCCTCTGGCGAGAGCATTGCTCTTGACATCCACAGCAATCTCCATCCAACTGGTGGGCTCATTGTTAGAGTGGTCATGATGCCCTCCTAGGAGAGAGACATTGGCTGCCGTTGTGAAGTTTACATTTGTGAGGTAAGCGGTTCCCGCCATTTTCTCATCCCTACAACAAAATAAACCCCAAGGATTTACACGGCCAACGTAATGAGATGCAATTATGCAAGTTGATTCATCTTTCCTCAGCCACCTAATTATATTTACTTCCCAATTACGCTGAGAGGCTGTAGGAACCCTGGGGTGGGAGGCAGGAAGTGGAGTTCTGGGGTGAACCCATGGGCTTTTCCTTTTTGTTAGTGCAACAGAAGGAAACGTTCTGTGAGAGAGTGTTCGATACCCACACATTCGTGAACTACCACTAGTAAAATGAGGTTGACCAGTTATCCCCACCAGGACCCCCTACAGGACACATCCTTTTCTGCTAGTTGGAGTGTTGAACCCAGGAAGAAGGCCAGAAGACCAACCCCCTGCAGAACTCCTGAGAGCACTAAAGGTGAGCCCTCAGTAGCCAGAGCCAACGCTCTCCTCAGCTTCTCCCCACCGCCTCACCCAGCCACCCAGCAAGGTGCACCTAGGCCGTGTGTGATCCTCGATGCTCAGTCCCCCTTCAGCCCCGGCACCTGCGACTGACAGGCTGGCGGAGACAGGCCCCGTGAAAGCATTTACAAGCTGGACTCCAATGCCGGCATGCGGGTCCTGGGGAGAGAACGCATCGGGAGATGTCTTCCATTAGAAAAATAGCCTAATGGCTCGGGGTTCCAACAGGCAGTACCAGGCAGAGCCACCGGGGGCAGCAGCACCAGGAGTGGTCGGAAAGCCCAGGGAGGAGGGCCAAGGGCTGGAACTTCTACCGTGGTTCCCACAGGAATTAGCGAGTTTGAATACTTTTTCCAGCCTCTGGCACGTAGGGCTATTATATAAGTTGTCTGATACCACAGCCCGGGGCTGACTAAGACAGGGGCATCGTTCCCTGGAGTAGGAGAGATGGACAGAGGTTTGGGTGCGGACTTTGGAAAGGTTTCTTCCTGACAGGGAAGGCACACTGGAAAGAACCGGTGTACTGCCGCACAGGCCCAGGTGGCCTGGCAAGAGCGGGCTATCTCAGGGCAGCAAGGCATCAGACCACGCAGGAGGCACAGCTGGGCGTCGACTCCGTGGTCCTAGCGACGCAGACAGCCGAGATCCGAGGGTTTGCGGTTCAAAGTCAGCCCAAGCAGTAAGGTCTATGAGAGTCTTATCTCCAATTCACTACCAAAATAAATAACAAGCCAGAAGTGGAGCTGGGGCTCAGATGGCAGAGGGCTATCTTTGAATGGAAAAAGCTCAAGGACAGTGCCCAGGCCTTGAGTTCAAGCCCCAGGACCCCTTGCCAACACACACACACACTCACACACACACACACACACGCACGCACGCACGCACGCACAGCAAAAAGCAGCATTAGTGCAGGAAGCCTCATCCTGACTGTGACTTGGAGTATCTTCAGTGCCATCTCAGCCTCTGTGGCAGCCGCGGGCTGCTGGGCGTTCCCTCCATCCCCACCTGGAGAGCGCCGATGGCAGAGTCAGTCACCTGGTGAACTGGTCTCCCACGGTGTGCGCGTTTTCCTCCTTGCCTAGGAGAGGACAATGGGGTGGGCAGCTGCGAAAGGACTACCTCAAAATGTAGCAGTCGTCTTCGAAGATGTTCGGCCAGACCTTTTCTCTTTCTTGTTTCACCCTCAGAGCTTAGGAAACAGTTTGAAGATTTCTCTTGTGGAAGCTGCCGATGGGAAGTCAGCCTGGCATACTGCTTGGTGGAAGAGATCGGCCACATTGAAAACCTTGTCAGATTTCCGTGTGAGCAACCTGCTCCGTTACAGTCGCTGCAGACACGGAGAGGAACAGGTCGGAAGCTTAGGAGACAGATGCCATAGGACCCCAATTCCTTCTCTGAACCCATGCTTGTCCACACAGTCCCAGTGTTGTTTAGGGAGCTCCCTCCAGACTCCCGTGAGCCCAGAAAGAAAGATGTGTCCCCCTCCAAACAGAAGGACCTACCCCCAGAGTCCCATGCCCCACCGGGCTTTGCATAAGGCATTGGCTTCTGTTGCAGATGCGGTGGGGGATAAAGTAACAGGTATCTCACGGTAGCATCGAGAAAGATGTTCCTTACACTGAAAAAGAGCCACAAGGAAAAGTAAAATGTGGTGTGTCTGCATGGTGGAATATTATCTGGCCTTAAAAACGAAAGCTATGTGTTAGTGGGGCTGGCAAATAGTACAGGGTCCATGGTGGCCAGGACGCTTGCTATAACTCCAATGAGCTTGGGAACAATATGCTAAGGGAAAGAAGCCAGACCCCCAAACCCACACACTCCATGGCTGCTCAGGTGGGGAGAGGGCGAATGGAGAGGCTGCGTAATGAGCGCACCGATTTCTTTTTAGGGTCTGGAACTAGATAGTGCCGGCCATTGCAGGTGCCCTGAAAGTGCCTCCGGCAACTGAACTGTTCCTTTGCATTACATACAGCGAGAAGGAGGGTGTGTCATGTGTACGACATGGGAGGTATGAAGAGGCAGAGGTAGGGAAGGAGGGAGGGAGGGAGGGAGAGAGAGAGAGACTCAGTCACCAATGCCTCTCCTGAGCTAGCACACCCAGGTCCTGTCCAGCCGACGCCGGGCCCCTCCCCTTTAGAGGTGTACCACACCTCACTGGTACGGTCACTGTCCTCTTTCAGACCCCACCCAACACCTTCCCCCTCCTACAGCTGCGTTGCTTGATAACAAACAGCCCCTCGCATTCCCAGAGGGGAAGATTCTTCCTTCCTGCCCCCCAGGCGCGGAAGAGGCGTCAAGGGCACGGCACTGGGGGGCCTCGGGCACAGGGCCAAGCATCCTCGTCTAACTGTGACCCGCCCCCCCCCCCCCGCCCATCTTCAGCGAGCCCTGCGGCCCCACACGCCATATCAAAACACTTGGGTGACATTTACGTCTGGAACGCAAAATTGGGTTTGTGACGTGGGGTCAGCATCCTCTGCCAGAGCTGTATAGAATTAAAAAGAAAATTTAAAAAAAGGTCTGGTCCCCCCGGGGGGTTGGTGGGGACTGGATCTGGCGACCGCAGAGTCACTGGCAAGGAAGTATTCCCGCTGGAAGGAGACGATGACGCTCACAAGCCACCCACCACAAAGGACTGCACACGCGTGGCTGTGCACGCACATGCACACGCACACGCACACGCACACACGCTCAAGATCACACGTTTCCACCCCAAAGTAGACATTGGAGATATAAGGATGCTGTTTGCTGCGGGGTTTTATCCTCCGCTTCCTTTTTTTTGTTGTTGTTCCTGAATCTGCAATGTATCCCCTAAGAAGCATCTATTATTTTCCAAGTAAGAAAGACACCTTCCGCTGTAACATCCTTTCCAACTCACCCTGTCTACGAGGTGAAGTGAGGACTCGTCTCAAGGGCGGGCAGGCTCTTTGATAAGCTTCCCACGTGCTTGAAACGTCCCTGCTCCGCGTGTACGGCGGAATGCCTTCCTGGAGAGCCGGTCTCGGGACAGCGAGGGTTCACGCCGTGTCTGTCAGTAGTTGGCCGCCTGCGGCTCTGACGGAAAAGGTGGGGGGTGAGACGCTCGCTTTATCTCAACGGACGGCTTCCAGCCCTGTGTAAAAAAGCCAGGGCACGTTTTAGAGCTAGAAGCTTAAATAACACCGTCCATCTAGGGATGGACAAGGGAGGGAGGCTAGCGCTTCTCGTGTGCGTTCAGAGTTCCTGACACGTGAGGAAATCCTTGGAGGAAGAAGGAATTCTGGGTGGGTGAAAATTCCACAGAGGCGCGTCAGACCTGCCCTTCCGCCGGCCACACAGCACAAGCTCCCCCCCCCCCCCCCGCCCCCTTTCCTCCTGGACAAGGTCACGGTGAGCATCTTACTTGGACAGAGGTTTCCAGCACAGACTGTGAACGCGAGGACTGGCCACGCCCCACAATGGAGATCTCCCCAAATAGGAAGCCCCTGCCTGCCTGCCAAGTGATGGTGACGATCAAGAAGATGAAGCTCAAATACAGGGTGGATGATCGGGCAAAGGGAAGAACTGCTTTCCAGGATGGCTTCAAGGGAAATGCCAGCACCTCCCCCTGGAACCTTAGTTCTCGGTGCGGAGGGGCCATATTGAAACTGTGACGGTCGCAGAGTTCAATCCTCAAGGTTTTCCAGCCACGTTCCTTCCACTGGTGCTCACTTTGGTGTCCAGAATTCTAAAAGATGAGGAAGAGGAGGAAGGGGAAGCAAGAAAGGATGGAGACAGAGAGAGAGAGAGAGAGAGAGAGAGAGAGAGAGAGAGAGAGAGGCTCAGAAAAGGAGGTGGGGGGAGGAAGAAACGAAGGTTGTTAGCCAATAGCCATTTCTAGTTCCTGGTGAATCAAAGCTGACAGCAATTGGAAGTCACACACCCGAGAAGACCTAAGTAGAGACGTCACAGTCTAAGGCCAGCTCTGGGCAAAGCTGTGAGTCCCTATCCAAAAAAATAAATCAAGAAAGAACCGGAGGCATGGCTCAAGTAGTAAAGCACACGGCTAGCCATTGTGAAGCCCTGAGTTTAAGCCCCCATGCGGACACAATAGTAACTAATAATAACAATAATGACGACGATAATGATGCCACTGAACTCTGGAGCATCTATTTGGCATCTGGATGTTGCAACTTTGCTTTCCCTTTTGCCCGGTGCAAGGACGTCTGCCGCTGGCCCCAGCGAAGGCTCCGCCCCCTCCGCCCAGTTGCACTGGGATGTCGTAAGAGCTGGTCACGAGAAATCCTCTCCAATTCCCCTGAGCTCCACTTCAGAACAATGAGTAGAAGAAAGGTCCTAGCTCCTCTCTAAAATTAGAATTAGTCACGCTTAATTAAATCTACATTTTGGCAAAGAAGCCGTTCCTGCCTTGTAGCTAAACCCTGAGAAGAAACAAAGCAGTCACCACAGGCTTCTGATTCTTTCTTGGCCAGACTGCAGGGTCACAGCCCGTGTCTGTGAGTCAGAGGTCATAACTGGTCCTCAGCCAGCGGGTTTTTCCCAACCAACACCCGTACCACAACTTAATGATTTGCCATTCTTCTTTCCTCCTCCTCCTCCTCCTCCTCCTCTGGCCAGCCATCTCCTGCAAAGCCCAGAACTACTATTCTACAGATCTAGACAAAATCCAGATGAGAAAAGCCAGCCGTAGGGGAGGAAATGATGGAGCTCGACAGGGAAGGGCTCAGATGCATGAGCATCGGTACAAGTCTGCTCAGGAATTGTTACAAGCCCGCTACCCTTGCCGAAGTTGCTCCACGTGGGTCCAGAGAGCAGGAATATTGGACTGAAGAGACAGTCTCACCACACGGGATCTCTTTGTAGGCAGGTGACGATTCCTTGGGGAAAACAGTACCTACCTATGGAAGACGGTATCTTAGTGTCTTTCACTGAGACATCACTTGGGACAACTAGAGGGGATTGCTAACCTGCTCTTCAGCAGGTGTCTAAGTTAATACACTAGAACCGATGCAAGTGTGTATTGCTGGAGGTCCTATGCTTTGAGGTATTCCTCTGGGAAACCATGGAAAGTTCATAATTCATAAAAGTCTTAACATATTTTGGATCAGCAATTTCAGTCCTGAAAAAGTTCCTTTGGAAATAATATCTCCCTTTTCCCTTTCTTCCTTCCTTCCCTCCCTTTCTTCCTTCCCAGTGCCTTGTACTGGCTAGGAAGGCACCCATACTCCTAGGACATTCCTTTAGCCTCAAGAAAACTGTATCCTTTAAAGGGAAATAATGTATTTATGAGGATTTATAACCCAGGGCACCTACATTCCCCATTAGATTAGTCAGCATTGATTAAACTCTAATCCTAACATAGCTCTGCCAAGACTTGTTGGATGCTAAGAAGGCTTACCTTCTCATTATCACATGGCCCTGACATTCTTGCTTCTGTACATGCTCACCTTCCTCACATCAAGTCCACTCTACAAGGAGACTTGGTGACTTGTTTATTAATCAACATACAGGCACACACATACACAGACACACAGGCATACACACACACACACACACATACACACATGTGCAGGGCCCGTCACAGAAGGCTACCATGAGTACAAAGGAGAGTATCTATAGAAGAGTCTGTCCCAGCCACGTACTTGGCTTTGAACTTGGTAATTGGGCATTGCTGCTTTGGAAATGTCTTCCGGCCCCTGGTCATGCCACTGAACAACTTTCATTGCACTCTCCTCTTGGTTTTTGCCGTTGCTCATCTTGCTTCCTCGTCTGCTTCTGCCAATCCGGAAAAGTCCCTCACCTTACCCTAGGATTTGCTCTCTTCCTGTAAGCGGATTCTGTTCCGGGCCTTCCTCCACATCTCCCTCCCAGCTTAGCAGGACACGGTGGCTTAGGCCACAGGAGCCGCCTGGCAGCAATGCTGGCTCTGAAGGGAAAAAGAGTTTTCCTGTACAGATGTCCTAGGTAGAGTTGCTTGTTTTTAAAAATATTGGAAATGGCACGACCAATCCTGAGAGTATTTAGAAATAAAACGAGTGCCTGTCTAGTGCTGAGAAGGAACAGGGTATGTGGGGGGGGGAGGGGGGGTTGGAGGTGATCACTGGAGTATTCTTGCTGTAGTGATGAAGATGTTCAGTAATCGCTATGGCGACACGGTTCTGTAAACATACAGAATCTATGGAATTACACACTCAGGATGGAAGAGGATGCCCTCGGGATGTAAGATGGCGGACGCCTCAGGAGGGTGAGACGGCCGTTTCCAGGATATAAGATGGCTGTGATTAAGAAAGAAGATGAATACTCTCATGAAGCCCTATAGCAACCTTCATGACGGCCTCACAAGATGGCTTCTGGTGGCAACCAAGAACGCAGCTTCTTCGTTTCAGCCAGCCCGACAAAGCTGTCGGGGAGAAGCCTGGATGAACCCTGTACCAACAGGCCGCCACGGGTGCGTCCCATTAGAACCGAGCCTGACATGCAGGAACACCTGAGGGGTGGCGGCAAGAACTCCCAAGGTCTTTGTGACTATCCTGACCGCCTCCATGTTCATTGACTCAGCCAATCCTCAGCCACCCTTTGAGGTCCGTGCTATCGTTTATGATCTCTCTGTAGCCCGGGAGCAAACTGAGGATTAGAGATGTTCATCTTCCCAAGACCGCAGGGGAAGTGAATTGGAGGGTCCACGATGCCAGCCTTCCCAGAAGCGGGCCGTCCGGCTCCACACCACCACCCATCTCTCCGGGAAGAGCGGAAAGCGTGCTTCAGGGGCCCTGCACATGCATCTCAGACTCTCCTCCCTCTCACTGGCCCAGACTCCCTTTGATGTGTATAGCCCATTATCATCATTATCATAGCTCGAGGCCTACGTTCCACAGATGAGCAAGAACGCTTTCTGGCCTTCTAAGCTTGGTTTGTCTCACCAACACGATGTCCCCTCCAGTTCCGTCCATCTTTCCGCCAGTGGCATAATGTCATTCCTCTTTATGTCTGAGTGACACACAGATGATGTTTTCCTCGTCCATTCATCGCTTGTTGGGTATCTTGGCTGATTCCACAGTTTGGCTATTGTGAACAGCCTTGTGATAAACGTGGATGGGCCGCGATTTCTCTTATCTGTTGAGTTCGATTTCTTCAGATATATGCCCAACACCTTTTCAGACTGAATGCAGACTAGGACCTCTCTCCCGCTGTCCTCTCAGGTTCCCCGGCTATCCACTCAGCCGCAAGGGCCTGTCACCATTTTCCTCTGCACCGTCTCTGAACCCGTTTTTGTTTTTTTTTATCACGTTTTGTTACGACGGTGATGGCTCTGACTCAAATCCCTCACTTCTGGGGTGATTATGCTCCCTTCTCTTCTTCACATGAGAGACTTGTACTCCAGTTTGGCCATTCTCCTTCGAATCCGCAGCTGCCTTCCTATTTTCTCTCTCCTTTCTGGTCCCCTTGCCTGGCTCGTCCATGATGCCATGCATTTCCTGGAGGATTCAGACTAATGGATGGAGAACTACTTGTTTTTCGATGTCATAATGCTACACGGCAACACACCATTATCAAAAATGTCAACGCTAGGTAACCACAAAGTAATGACAGCAGTGACAAATCCTTGTGTTTGTGCCCAGTACCAGCTTGGTGAGTTCAATCTTCATTTGGCCCATACCACACGCTAGGAGGTAAGTGCTACTGCTGCACCTGCATTAGGGGAAACTGAGACGGAGAAAGGGTAGAGGTTCCACATAGGCGAGTGGGGAAGCCAAGATCGAACCCAAGGAGACAGCCACCCAGCTGCACTTCACCCCAAGCAAACAAGGATTCCTCCGTCAGCTGGGGCACGCAGGCTTCTGGGCGTGTGCAGAGACCCAGCAACAGGGGGCGGGGCCTTGCCGCTTGTCAGCCTGGGCCCAGGAACTGCTTTTCACCACACTGCACTGAAAGGGCTCGGTCCCACTGTCCCGTCCCGTTGCCTTCAAATCCACCCACATTCATGGCTGCCTAATAGACTGTGACTATTAAACACTGACATTTAATCAGCCATTCCCGCGCTGCTAAACCTCAGAGCTGCTCATTTGCTGCCAGTAGAAACGGCACAGTGAGGACAATTTCCACGAATACTTCTCCCTTGACAGTCAAATTAGAATTGCCTGACAGCACAGAGAGGAGGACGGAGACCCGGCCGCCTGCCCTGTGCTGTCCCCAAGTTGTTCGGCTTCGATGCCTCGTGTGGAGGAGGGTTTTCTGTCCTCTTTGGGGTCACGCCTCCACTTGGCACTGCTGCCCTGCAATGTGGCACCCAGCCTGGGAGCCTCCTCCGTGAACACCGGGCACTGCTGCACACATTCCTCCCCTTTGTCCCCTCCCCCCTCCAGTGCCCCCAAAACAAAACAGGCAGCAAACTTCCAATCGCTTATCAGACCACCTCCACCTAGACATACCTTCTCCCATTTACCCACAGAGCCCCGGTCTTCTGACATCTTGATGTTTGCTAAGTCTCTCTCTCTCTCTCTCTCTCTCTGTGTGTGTGTGTGTGTGTGTATGTGTGTATGTATCTCTCTCATCCTGTTCTCCCACTTTGCTTTTGCCTCTATCCATAGACTCCTCAGTTCATTCTTGCATCTGCCCAAAGCTATTAAGTCATTAAGATCTTATGCAAACCTGAGGAGCCTTGGCAGCAGTTTTGAAATCAGTGTTCTTCATTATAAGTAAATGTGGAGACACGATCTTGCCTCTCTCAATAAGCACAAACCCTGAGGTTTGCATCTCTCCCGCGGTTCTGCAGGGCCCAGCCCATGAAGGAGTCCAGACACAGGAGGGCAGCTTCATGGTATGTGGTGAACCCAGGACTGAGCACTGGAGCAGGGGTGTGTCCAGACAGACAGAAGGGGCTCGGAGAGCGGCCCTGGCCAGCAGAGCTCTCAGAGAGCTGCGAGCCATAAACACTGTGTAAGGACCCCTGAGCAGCAAGCAAGATGCTAGTTGCAAGCACTTTGTTTTAAGGTGATACCTCACTAGAGAGCACCTTTCAGTGTTTCTCCTGATGCTGGGAAATCTTCACCGCAGACACTATAAAGGCTCAAGAAGAGCCCCGAGGGTGGGGGAGGGGCTATGTGGCGAGCAAGGGCATTCCCCCCCTCCCCCCCAACTCATCCATAGAACTCAGGAGATATTCACCAGGTAAAGATGCAGCCTACCTGGTGCATGACCATCTGTTGAGAGAGAGAGAGAGAGAGTTTGAAAACCCCCTGACCTGCCAAGAGGGCAGGTTACCAGTGCACCTGCCTTGCGCCGGGTGGACAGAGGAGGGAATGAGGGGAAGTTAGGCATCCTGGCTAGGTAGTTAGAGACAGGAAAAAGCAACCAAGACCGGCTCTAATAGGGCTGACAGAACAGAAATACCTCCATCTCGTTCCCACTGCATTGCAGACGCGGGCGCCTTTTGTCTACGGCCTCCACGGGCCTCCTACCTGACCCCCATCCATCAAAAGTCTCTTCTGCACTGGTGCGGTAGGCAGGGGACCAGGGGACACACGCGCGCTCGCTCTCGGAGGTGGGGAGCCAGCCCAGGACTCTCATCAGCGCGTGCGCACCCCGCTGTCCAATCTGACCAGGAGCATACCCTTAGGGGGAGAAGAATAGGGCCCCCCCCCATATATAGGGGGCCCTGAGAGAGAGACTGCAGGCATAGACTTATCAAGAACGGTTGTTTCCAGATGCTGAGCTGGGAGCTGAGGGCAGCTAGCCAGAGAGCCAGTTCCCAGGCAAGTCCTGCTGCTGGAGGACACAACCCCTAACTGCCCCTCACCCTGGGGTGAGCCATGATAGTGCCGTTTCCAAAGGTGGGATAGTCCCTAACTATTACCGTAGCTGGTTTTCCTACCAACCTTTATAAAGGGGGAAGGGGCGCTTATCTTTCCATGGGAATGGGAATCAAGACTGCAAAGCACACAATGTCTTGTGTATTCAGCAGAGGAATTGCATTCAAGTTGATTCCAATTCAAATAATTACACTTACGCCCCTAGAATCAGAATCCCACTTAGAGCTGTTCCCTAGCTAACACATAGGATTACAGATGCCGGTGAATTCTGACTCCGGGGCCATGTGGTAAGCTGTTTGGACTCATTTCTTCAGGCATTACGCTCCTCAAGACAGCCTTCAGAGAGGGGTCTCCCAGCCAAGAGATGGATCCCGTTACCGCCTCTGGAAGTGCAGTCCACCCCGGAGGGCCGTTTGCTAACAAGCTGAACGGTCTTGGTCCCAATCCTGTTGAACGTGTAAGGCAGGAGCAGCCTGGACCCTAAGTACATTCCACCCAGGCTGGGGCGCATCGCCTCATTTGCGGGAAAACACGCTTGAGCCCATCTCTTACGCACCGTGAGGTCTAGACACCTGACCCTTGATGCTGGGCCTCAAGTTGGCACGTGCACACAGAAGCACACACATACACACGCGCATACACGCGCGCTCAGGCACGCTTTACAGAGCAGCGTTTCCCGCAGGGAACACCAGCTACCTTTGTGACTGTCGCACCGCTGTCTGATTCCCTCTCCGACCTCACCTCACCTCTCGGGGCAGCAAGAACAGATGCAAGTCCAGAGGTTCAGCATGCCTGCCATGGCACAGGTCTCCCCGCATGATGCTCTGCCCGGGCTGGGACACGCGAGTCCCGAGAAGATCCCCGGGGGAGAACCCGCGGCGGCATTTCTCCGCTTCCATGACCAGGAATGACAAGGTCATGTACGAATGACCTTGGTTTCGGCTTTACAGAATGGAGCTGGCTGGCCAGAGGACCCGAGGCTCCATATTCCAGAGAGAGCCTGCTCGTCGGCTCCTGACGGCCCTCATTACACAGTGACTTTGACAGTGCGGATTCTTCTGCCATCCAAGTAGCTAATGAACTGGAAACCTTGAAAAGGCTTATGCAACCCCTGTGCAGTATCCTTTGGTAATAGATACATTCACCTTTAAAGTACATATTTGCAATAAAACAAAAGGGGCAGAACTACTGCCTGGTAACCACAGACTCGACATTTGCTTCCAGCCCTGGGTGAAGGAGATTTGTCCTTGCAATGGGAGCTTTTCTCCACTGGAGAAGATTTGCATCCAGGGAACCGAGCCAGAAATCCCTCACTGCTGTTTGAAGCTGTGTTTCCTAGAGCTCCGGCCTGGCCTGGCCAGCTGTGTGCAAGAGGGGAGCCGGCTCCTCACTGAGTTCATGTTGTGTCCCTTCTTGTACTCACCTCCAGATAGCAGACATGGCCCTTGGCCTTGACCAGAAGAAAGAGGGACACGCTGCTCCCCTCTTCTCGGGGGCCTCGTGACAACCTTGTGTCATGCACTGTTGCTCGCGCGTGTGGCGTGGCGTCCCCAAGTGTCACTGTGAAACCCGCAGGCACCACGTGAAAGCCAGATGGCCGGAACTCGGGGAGAGATGGGCGGTGCTGTCCTCGGAGACCCGCAGCCGTGGCGTCGGCTTCCCTCTCTCCCCTCTCCTTCTTCCCCGGACTCTGAAATGCTGCTGGAGTCAGGGCCGTGATTCATTCTCCAAGAATGCCTCCTCTGGCTGGCAGGGCCAGGCAAAGAAAGGAAACTCCCTCTGCTCCGGTAGTTCCGGGAGTGGAGGGGGAGGCGAGCTGGCTCCTGGGCTGAAGGAATTCCTTTCCTCCTCAGAGCTGCCCCAGCTCTGTCTCCAGAGCACGCTCATCCTGTCAGAGCCTGAGCTTGGTGGATGGGAACGAAGCACAAGGCAACCTAGAGATGGACTCGTGGAGGGAAGGGCAGCTGGACAAGAAATGGTTCTCACTTCCGGTACTTGTTTGGAGGTCTTAAATTTCCTCTGGATGTGGACAGGGCACGAGGAGACAAACAACCGCGATGGCCAAAACCATCCTAAAGGTAAGTATCCAGGGGCATGATGCTCTCTCCTTTATGCCCGGCTAGTAAAATTAGCCTACATCGTCCTAGCGCATTACCCTTGGTGTCCCATTCCCAAACCCAAACCAACCAACACCCCGAGCTTCGGGGCCCATCCATGGGGGATTCTCACAAACTCACAGGCAGGGGAAAAGGAGGTGTGGCCCGCTCTGTGGCGGTGACGAAGGAGACTGGAGTGAAGGGAGGTTACCCAGCCCCACACCGAGAGTTCTTTAAAGCCCAAGACAGCATGAATCGTCGCCGGGAGACGCTCAGAGCAAAGTAGACGCGTTGCTGCCTATTTTCCCCAACCCATACCCACGTACATTTCCCAGAACCAACTTAGCCACAAGATATACCGCGCAGCTATAGCCCAAGTGTGCATCCAGGAGTCCAGTGATCAAGCACACCAAAGGGCAGGCGTGGCAGGCAAGTCGACAGTCTGAAGGGTGTGACTGACTCAGACGTCTTTGATTGTTTTGTTTTGGTTTTTTTTTGCCAGTCCTGGGGCTTGGACTCAGGGCCTGAGCACTGTCCCTGGCTTCTTTTTTGCTCAAGGCTAGCACTCTGCCACTTGAGCCACAGCGCCACTTCTGGCCGTTTTCTGTATATGTGGTGCTGGGGAATCGAACCCAGGGCCTCCTGTATACAAGGCGAGCACTCTTGCCACTAGGCCTTATCCCCAGCCTCAGACGTCTTTGAATGGTGGCTGAAATGTGGCCCCCAGGCGGAGAGCAGCAAGGCTGCCTGCGGGCAAGCCCCAGGCCAGGTTTGGGCCCAGATTCCCCTACACGGAGGGGATTTACTAAACAACAGGATGTGTTCCTTGCTGTGCGGTAGGAAACAAATGAAAGCCCAGGAACATGCTTCAGTGGACCAAGGCAGGAAACAGGAAGCCAACTTCGGCAAATGACAAGCGGCCCGAGAGCGCAGCAGAAAGGAGCCAGACAGACACTGTGGTGGCAAGAAGAGGAGTCAGAGTGGGTCTGAGGATCAAGTGCACCTGGAGGCAGGATAGTCCCAGAAATGGAGGAAGGGCCTCAAGTCATGCTTGAAAGGCACACCGACGGTTACTTGTTTGAACCATGCAAGGTAACAGGACCACAGGCAGTTGGAGAGCTCGTGGCTCTGCCGATAACTGAACAATGGGGCCGTGGAGGTTCACTCTGTTCCCAGCGCTACTCTGAGAGCTTTGTGTAGACTATCTCACTTAATCTCCACAGAGCCAGCGCGGGACAGCAGAGAACAGGGTGAGCAAGGGCTTACCCTATGAATTGCAGTCTAACAAAGTGGGACCCAGAGCCTTTATTCAGCTACGAGATAAGAGTTGAGGTCAGAACTCAGGCAGACTGGCTCCGAGCCAGCACTCTAGACGTGGCTTAGGGCTTGTGGGTCTCTACATCCCTGACGCTGCCATCAGCCGCTCATGGCCACAGCTCTCTGGAGGCCACCAGAACAGAGCAGTGGCCCTTCCCAGTCACCGTCTTCCGGTCTGGAAAGCCCGTCACCGGTCCACGTCTCTCTCGAGTCTTCTGCTGCCTTGGTAGTCAGCCTTGGCTCGGTTGCGTCTCTTAGGAACTAGCTTCAATCCCCAGCCCAGTGATGGTGCTGGAAGGATCTCGACGCTACCCTCCATGTGTGCAGGGTCTGTATACCATCTGCCTTACTGTAGAAGCTACGGTTCTCGCGTGTCAACATCCACCAAGACACCAGGGTGGGAAAAGTCAAGCCGAAGAGCTCTGTGCTTGTGGGATTCCCGTCTTGCAAACAGGTTGCATGTGCAGAGCCACGCACACACGTACACGGGTGGGTTTTAATCTGCACGGGAAGAGCCTTCCCCAAGGCAAATGCCGCATCATTTACCCCGTACCACCGGCGTGGGCGAGGAGGCTGGGAACAGAAACGAGGAATTGGGAAGTGTCATACTTGCTGTTACATACTTCCATATGGACTAAAGTTCTGTAATAATTTTCTGGGCCATTTCTGCACGAAGATTGAACATTTTGGTTTTTGAAAGATACTCAGTGGTTTTTAAATGCTATTCAATGCTCTTTTGTTAAACAAAGGTGAAGTCTATAAGAACACACACACATACTCACCCAATAACTTCATGCTGAATAAAATGATTGATCACATTAGAGTCCAACTGGCCCTCTCTCCCCAAAAAGCCAATATGAAAATTCAGTGTTTATGGCTCCCAGCTCTTCTGTGACCTTCTAGAAGATGGTAATATCCGGGGTTCAATGGCCACTATGCTCTTTTCTTAGTGGAGTGACATTACCCTGATTCACAGGCCGGTCCATTAGGAATGACACAGCTGGCAGGTCTGTTGGCTTTCTTCCAGACAAAGCGGGACTTCAGAACAGCCTACGGTTTCTATGAATCCTTTCCAAGGTAGTACTGCTTCCCCTGGCCTTCCATCTGCATCTGGGGAAGTTGTAGGACGCCATCTCTCCCATGAGGCAGAACCTAGTGTGGGAAAGAGAGTGCAAACCTCCATGCTAGCCTGGAGAGGCCCACCCATGATGGCAGTGAAGACAGAGGTTCCCAGGAGCACACGAGCCACCAGGGACAGGTTATCACTGGGACTTCCCTGTGGTCTCTGCAGCCCGGCACCACCTGTGAGCCAGAACGTGAGTTGTCTCATAGACTTTTGGCTTTTTTTTTTTTTTTGCCAGTCTTGGGCCTTGAACTCGGGGCCTGAGCACTGTCCCTGGCTTCTTTTTGCTCAAGGCTAGCACTCTGCCACTTGAGCCACAGCGCCACTTCTGGCTGCTTTCTATACATGTGGTGCTGAGGAATCGAACCCAGGGCTTCACGTATACGAGGCAAGTACTCTACCACTAGGCCATATTCCCAGCCCATCTCACAGACTTTTGGTAGGGGAGAGAAAAGCACATCACCCTTGATGAAACCCAACATGAAAAACACTCCTATCCTTCGACAAAGCAGTTTCTCCTGAATTTATTGCACCAATGTGCTCACATATGGAAATGATATGTGACTATGGATATTCCTCCTAGCAACGTGTGCATTAGTGAAAATGGAAAAGAATCTAAGCATCCTTCAGTAGGCAATATTCAAATAAATTAGGGAGCGTAAAGTGAAGTCGACGCGGCCTTTATAAAAGAAGGCGGCAGATTATCTCCTCTTGTGTGGAATGAGCTCAGAGCGGTAGCATTAAGTACTGGTCCACGGGGATTTGCGTGGTCTGTGGGCCTTAGAGATGGCTGTATTTGGAACGTGCTCCGTAGGCTTGGACTATCTCTGGAAGGTGCTCCAGGATATAGAAGCAGTGAGCACCGCTGGGAAGGGAGCCAGGGATTAGTGCAGCGAGGAACACACAGGTACCCTCTAGCCCTCTTGTGTCTTCTTGCCACTAGGCCATTTTTTTTTTTTTTTTTTTTGCCAATCCTGGGCCTTGGACTCAGGGCCTGAGCACTGTCCCTGGCTTCTTTTTGCTCAAGGCTAGCACTCTGCCACTCGAGCCACAGCGCCACTTCTGGCCGTTTTCTGTATATGTGGTGCTGGGGAATCGAACCCCGGGCCTCCTGTATATGAGGTGAGCTCTCTTGCCACTAGGCCATATCCCCAGCCCCTCTTGTGTCTTCTTGATTGCGTACCGGATTGCATATTGCCTACCCGCATTTTGAAAAGAAAGCCTTGATCCAAGAACTCCAGTCACCTCTCCCAGACACACCCTCTAGTTCCAGGGTACTGAGGGATTTGGGGGCTACCATGGCCGTGACAGGAGCAAAGAGGGGTCTGGAGAGCAACGGCCAGAACCCCGCCGTGGAGGAGGAAGGCACAGAATGCATAAAGGAGAGCGGTGGTTGGGTTGTGGGACCTCGGGCTGAACTAGGTTCTAGCACAGATCCCATAACCCCCGTCTTTGCCAGACTCGTGGATTCCTTCTATACACCTCGGAAGCAAGGGACCTCTGGCGGGAACACTCTCATCTACAGCAACTCGGCATCCTCAATGGGAAGGGCACGAGAGGCGGCCCCTGCCGTGCCTGGCACAGGGAGACGTTGGGTAAGTGTGAGCGGGGGCAGAATGTGAGCTCTTGGGAGGTACAGCCGCACAGTCTTCAGCGGTCTTGTCACCTGGCATACGCGTTTCCTGTAGAACCTGGAGTTGTGTGTTTCTCCGTTGGTGGCAACAGGTGTCTTGTAGTCTCGTTTTAGGAAGCCATAACTTACCCACCTGCATATAGTTTCCCCACGGTGCCGCCTAACTCCTGCTAAAGACGTGGTGCCTGTCAACACATCTCAAGATTTAACTCGATCGCTTCGGCTCACCACATTCACTACTTAGCTTGCTTTGTGGGAACGCTTGGCTTCTGGGGCAGGCAGAGGGGCACAACATGAATGGAAGGAAACCCCAGGCAGATCGCGTGGTGTAAACATCCCTGATGCGGTGGGCGGAGACCAAGAACTTCTCCACATTCGCTGAGCTGCAGCATGCGCAGGGAGGAATTTAATTTTTTTTTATTCTTGAAATTTCTTGTGGTCTATTATTACTGTTTTTGCCCACGTGGTCAACACTGTGTAAAAAATGGGCAAATAAATCGGTCGTACCGTGTAGGTCTGAGTGGTGTGTGTGTATGTTACAAGCATACAAATGAGCTTTTTTTCTTTCTTTTTCTGCTCAACGTGTTCTTTTCCAAATATCCTCGCTTCCAGCGCACAAACGCACCATGAGAAGATAGAAGGGTTGGGGCCGGGTGTTGCTTGTCAACAGCAGCACGCCGTCGTGAGACTGGCACTCCGAGGGGCCCTTTCTTTCTCAGAACCGAAGTCCAAATTTACAGGAGACAGGAGAGGAAAGGTGAACAAATATGGAGCTTACCTTAAAAAAAAAAACAAAAGCACTGAAGGTGAGTCTGGATAGAGGATCCAGGGTCTAGCTAGGTTATCGATCCTCAAGCCTTGGGACCATTGGAGTTCTTTAACATTTGGGGACCTTTTCAGAATATTCCAACTAAAAGAAAAAAAAAATAGCAAAGAACCTGGGATTCTAAAAGGGTAAAGAAACAAGATGAAAATGCAGAGTTCCCATTTTATTTCCCGTCCCCACCCCCCACACACCTTAAAAAAGAAAAAGGTTTTTGCTGTTGGGGCAGAAAGAGAGAGAATGACATTTTAGAGGTGAAGCTTGAGGAAGTGGGAAAAGGGGAGTCGTGCTGAGGACCAGTGTGTCCCCATGACTATCGGATGTCAGGGCGGACAAGGCTGCTCGCCCCCGGCCCCTGGGTGGGTTTCTACTATGTTGTTACAGGGATGGAAAGCTGACTTAGGAACTGAAGATGCCAAACAAACAACAACCTGCCTGTCTAGATAGTCATAGATATGGAAACCCAGCTAAGTCTGAAACCAAGCTCTGACATCTGTTCTGACAACACAGACACACAGACACAGACACACAGACACACAGACACACACACACAGACACACACACTCTCTCTCTCTCTCTCTCTCTCTCTCTCTCTCTTCTCAAATTGGAGAAAGAGCCTAGAGCCTATGGGCAATTAGATCTTGTGTCCCCATCTCTGAACGAGGAACGGCCTTAGTAGCAATAGACACTTGGGTCCAAAGCTTGCTGTGGCTTCTTAGGCAGGCAACGTCGTTTTCCCAGTCCCAACTTCTTCCCCCACAAGTGGGTAGTACTAACTGGTAGGGTGTTAGAGTGCCTTGCCTAATGCTAGTCTTCATGTTCTTTCCCTTCCTCTCTGGCTGCTGTTACCCTAGGAGACGCCAGTCCTGGCCAAGCTTGAAGCTGAATTTTGTTGAATCTCCTGGAGAATCCCTTCCGGTCTCTCTTGGAGCTCTAATTTATGCTCTTTGCCTCCGTCAACTTCTATGCTGTAGGCTCTGCCCCTGCTCCTTTCATCCTTTGCTAAGAATGTTTAGGAAAGGAAGTGCTTTGAAATACAATCTGACCCACTCTCCCAGACCAGGCAGTTGGGGGAGGGGAGTGTTATAAATATAGAACGAAGCCCAAGGACATTTATTTTTATAAGGCATCAGGAATTTTTTCTTGCATTCTTTGGAAGCCATTCACTATTCGGATTTGTCAGTTCCACTTTACATTTGACCTCAAAGATTGTTCCTCTTCATCTGGGGGGGGGAAGGCCTCTGACTAATCCTGACCTGATGCTTCCCATTTCCACTGCGCGTCAGATCACAACTACAACCGCTGGCCTTTCCACTCTGCCCTTGGTTTTGAAATTCCTCTTACCATCCGGCTTGGCCCTAGTGGTTGACATTGATGGAGTTCCCTGACCCCCCTAGTGGAAAAATGTGGAGGAAACTGAAAGCGATTGCACGATGCAACAGCAAGCAAACACAAGCTCTTCCTGCCCCCTTTTAGTGGACAGCTCTCTTATTCTCTCTCTTACAGGAGAGGTGAGACCTGAGTCCTGAAGATGATTGCAAGAAAGCACAAGGTTCACAGTTGTCCCTTCTTTGTGCTTCTTTATTCTCTGATTCTCCTTAAAGCTTGACTTTAGACAAGACAGAAAGGTGTTCAAAATAATAATAATAATAATAATATGATGATGATGATATTGAATTCAGTAGCATTCACTTCACTACTGTAATCTATTGCCCCCATACCACCAAAAATAATTCCAATGCATTGCTTTCATTTTTGTATGTTTTCTCAGAAATATTATCCTGCTCCTTCACCGAGGTGTAATTTGATAGAGCATAAAGATTTTAGAGATCTATCTCTTTGTCTGCTGATAACAGAAAAACTAACACCTCCACGTTAAGACCCGATAGCTGGGCACGCAGCCTTCAGCCTTCCGCACAGGCAAGAACAGGGCCCTAACATTTCCATCTTAGAGAGAAGTCCTAGAGTAGCAAGTGAAGGCTACGCTGAGCATGTCTGGGTGTTAATTTAGAAGTCCCAACTGCTGCTTCCGCAGACGCCAGACGCATAAATCCACGGAGCAGCTGCCGGCGCTGCGCCTCTCTGAGATCTCAGGATAATGAAGCACCTGATTTAAGCTCTCTTTGGGATAAATAGGCAGAGGCTATCATTCTGTAAAAGCACCATCGATCAACCAGCTCCGGACAACGAAACCAGGAGAGCTTTAAATGCCCCTCAATGGTTGCATCTGAAGCAGTTGAATCCTGGAGGTCAGAGAAGTAAAATAGAATGCTGTTGGGAGGAGAATTACACTGAGACCCCTGAAGGTATCAGATGACTGGAAAAAAAATTATTTTTAAAAATGAATGAGGAAACAAGTAGCTTGGGGATCAAAGGAGTGTTTGGCTCACTCAACCGAGACATAGAAGCTTTCGCGGTGAGCTGTTACTCCATAATGAACCACGAGGCTTTGAACGACTCATTACTGTGTCTCACAGGTGACAGAGCGGCGGGCCTGGACCTGGCCGATGGCTGCTCTGCTCGCTCAGGCCTCGGTGGTCAGCCGAGGGGTGGCTGTGTGCTCTGAGGACCCCGGCTGGGGGCCCTCAGCTCTGCCTCCCGAGGCCAACACCAGCCCCAGCCCCCTTCGCTTCTGCCCACTTGCCCAGGGGTAGCGCCGGCGAGTCTAACCCCGGGGGGTGGAGGAGAGGAAGGCTCCCAGGCCAGAGGGCAAAGGGTGAGCGCCCGGCACGCGGTGGAGAACAGCGGCCGCCTCTGAGGTCCGTTGCGCAGGCCATCCTCTTCCGGGTTTCAAACCTCTCGCTGACCCGAGGCAACCCGGAAGCAGTTGCGAAACAGGAAGTGTGACCCAGAAAAGGAAGGCAGGCAACGCACTGGGCTGAACCACTCCGAGAAGAGCAACGGTATTCTTGAAAGGAAACAGAAAAATGGTGTGTGTGTTGGGGGTGGGGGTGGGGGGGAGACCCTAACAACAGCAAACTAACCAGCAACCAAGTCAACCCCTGCCCCTTGCCATAGCAAAATAGCTGAGACAGTCGGCTGAAGAAAGAGGAAAGGTTTGGGCTCACCACGTCGGAAGTCTTTGTCTGTGGCTGGTTGGCTCAGCTACTTTGGGGTCTGTGGTGAAGCAGCGCCTCGTGGTAGGAGCACAGGGTGGAGGAAGCTGCTTGACCCACCTCCTGTCAACCAGGAAGTGAAGAGGGAGGAAGGGCCCCTCCAAGGACCTGCCTGGAGTGCCCTTCCTTCCTTCCCTCCTCTGGCCTCTTCCACCCTCTCCCTACAGCACCACAGCCTGGGACCCGGCCTTGAACACGTGGCTTCTGGGGCATCTGTCCACACCATAGCAGCCTCACAGAAACGAGGCCTAAGAGGCAATTCCAGAGGAACACTATAGCAATTGTCTGAAAGAGACGAGAAGGTGCAGACCTTTCCAGAATGGGGGTCGCTTCCCCTCTCTCCCCACAACCACACTGCCTTGCCTCTGGAGGACCGGCCTTTGAAATAGCAAACCCTGTCCACCACGCAATGTTGCTTCCTGTGGGGCTTTAGGGGCTATGTATTTATTTACTTATTTAGGGCAATGCTGTCACTTGAATTCAGGGCTTTATGTTTTCTTGGCAAGCTCTGTGTGTATGTGTGTGTGTGTATACATATATATGCACACATGTATGTATCCATACATGTATATGTATATGTAGTATATGTATGTATATATGCACATACACACAGACACACAGACATGTAAGGTCCACCCCCAGGAGGGCTCCATGCAGATGCCCCCTGCCTGTTTAAGTCTGTCCCTAGTACCGGGGTTACCTAGGTAACTGGCACACCAGGAGGCAGTTACCCCCCACCCCCACCCCCCTTCTCTGAGATCACATCCAATCCACCTGGCCAGACTTCCCACCTTTCCCTGTATCTTCCAGTTCAACACAAGTCCCCGATCTCTTTCCTTTTCCCTCTTACTCTCTCTCTCTCTTTCTTTCCTTTCCCTCTTTTCCTCTTCTTCCTTCCCCTCTGTCTCCCCACGCCTCCATCTTGTGTGAGCTGGCAGTTTGCTCTCCCCTCAATAAACTCTTCTCTGCCTGAACCATGTGCGGGTTTCCTTTCCAGCACACCTTACAGTACACATACATATATATTTGTATAATGCATATACACATGTGTGAATAGGTATATGTGTGTGTAGATGCATATATTATATGCTATTTTATATTATGTGTGCTCCTGTGTGATACACACACACACACACACACACACACACACGCTTCCCACACACTTGGGATGACAGACGTGCATCATCACACCCAGCTACTGGTTGAGATGGGCTCTTAACAACTCTATATCCAAGCTGGCCTTGAACCACTGTTCTTCTGGTCTCTACCACCTAAGTAGCTAGCCACTGACACCTCGCTGGATAGTAAGAATTCATTTATTTATTTTTGGAAGTGCTGGGGATAAAAACTAGGGCTTTATACAATTCAGGCAACCACTCTACCACTGCTACATTCCCAAGGATGTTAAGTATTTTAGAACTAGTTCCTTAGCGATACACAATATTTGAGTAGAGCAATGATTTAAGTATTACCTTAACCCATTTGGGCCACTGTAACAAAATACCAGGACCACGGTGGCTTAGAAACAACAGAGTCGTATAGCTTATAGTTCTTGAGGTTAGGACATCTGCAAGCAAGAGTCCAGCAGATTCAGGGTGGGGTGGAGGCAGAAGTCCTGATTCACAGATAGCGTCTCCTCCTCCTCAGTCCTCACATGGGAGGCGGGGCAAGAAGTCTCTCTGGGATTTCTTAGTCATGAGAGAGGGCCTCACCCACACAAACACCTCCCAAGCCCCTCTGCGTACCTCCGCATTGGAGGCACACACATCCAAAACACAGCAAGTGACGAGAGCTCACTGTTTATTTGGGATACGTACATTGTTAAAAATGTATAACCAGGCACCAGTGACTCACGCCTATAATCCTAGCTACTCAGGAGGCTGAGATGGGAGTTTTGTGGTTCAAAGTCATCTCAAGCAGGAAAATCCACAAGATTCGTATCTGCAATTAAACACCAGAAAAGCCAAATTTTGGAGATGTGGTTCAAGTGATAGAGCACTAGCCTTGGGTATAAAAGCTCAAGAACAGCACCCGGGCCTAGGATTGGAACACACACACACACACACACACACACACACACACACACACACACACACGTAACTGATCAACAATTTCCCACCTGCAATGCAATAGCCAATGACTCTGGAGGAAGAAAATGCTCTTTGCGATGTTTAGCATAAATTTACTGGTCTCCAATATCTGACCTTAATTGATGTAAGGTAACTCAGAGTCTATATTTATCCTACATGGTTTGAATATTCATGGGTTTTACTGTAGGAATGTTTAATTACAGATTGTGACCCCAAGCCCTACTTAGGGTTTTATATAGCGAGCAATGTGTGCATGGTATTGCTTTTAAAACATCGAAAACTCTGAAATCGGAAACATGTCTGCCCCGAGGCTTTTAGCTATAGAATTTTGGATCTGTGTAAGTCAATCGCAATAAGCTCTAAGTAATATTTGAAATATATATATATATATATATTAAAGGAACATCTTAGGTAACCCCTACCACAGCCACCACCAACTCTTTGCTACTCCTATCTTCAAAAGAGCCAGCTTAGATTCCCCCTCTCCTCGAACAACCAACCAACCACCACCAAGCAGCAGAAGAGAAGGTGCGTGTTTTTCAAGCAGAGGTGATCCAAGATGGCTGCTTCTGTCTAGGAGGCACTCTTTCCTTATCTCTTCTGCTGAATGCCTGCAAGGCGCATCTGGGGACTTGAGCAGCGATTTTAATAAAGATCCACAGGGAAGACGCGCACTACCCTTGCCGATAGGAGACACGAAGCAACCCGAGGCGGACGTCCGATGAACGTTATCCGCCCAGTAAAGTGTGAAGGAGAAGATGCTGCTAACACAGTGGTGCGGGCATCCTGGGGAAAGCATCTCCTCCCCGTCACCTGCACATTCCTGTACCACCCAGGGAGGCTCCGGAGAAGGAAGTCATGGTGGTTTTCATTGTCTCATTTCTGGTTTTATGATTGGCCTCTACTTTCTACTGAACAAGGGTTATTTTTATGTGGCTAGGAGTTATCACTTCTTAAAGGGAAGTCAAGGAGGCATGCGGGGCGGGGGGTGGGGGGGAATCACGTGAAAGTAACATCTAAGCTCTTTGCACCCGCCTTGTGTCTGTGGCTGCAGGCTGAGTCAGGAACACCCCGAAGCCTTGTTGGCTTCCCGAAGCAAGGCCTTCAGAAGGGAGGGGAGACGTGGGAAGGACTCTGTTCCCCAGCCGCGACGGCCTGGATGTGGTTGGTCCCTTCTAAGACTCCTGTTCACACTTGAGAGAGGGGCCTTTTGAGCTGTGATTGATTCATTAAGGCCTTGCGTGCAGACATGAATTGGCTCCAAAGCGACGCCGCCCATCTTTTCTTTCCCTTCCCAATGCACTTCGCTGCTTGCCTGCTATCCACCGTAAGTAGACACAGCACAAGGCCCTCACCGAAACTGAAAAGATACCAGCACCCGGCTCTTGGCCTTCCCAGCCGTCAGATCTGTGAGCGTAGTAGACTTGCTTCCTTGATAAGCCACCCGGTCTCCAGCATTCTGCTATAGCAATAAGAAGCCAGCGAAGACACCTTCCTCCAGGAGCCCAGCTTGCTGCTTTTGGGAGGTGTTGTCATCATCAACGTGTGGCGTATGGGGTCCTAAGGGAAGGAGGGGGTTCCTGCAGAAGATTGTGCGGCCAGGGCTGTAGGTCTTGCTGGACATTTCTGCCTGAATTCCATGAGCGATCTCGGTTCCAGCCCCTTCCCTATCCACCAGGGAAGTATGGTTTAGCTAGATGCCCAGGAAGAAAAGCCCCTCCTTTCCGGGGTCAGCGGTCTGTACCTAACAGACCTCATGCAAGATGGCACCTCCAGCATGTCTACTCGGGCCGAGCGGTTGGGAAAGGACAGCAAAAGGGCCACACACGGTGGCTCGCCGCTTCCTGAGGGTGTCGTCGTGCAGAATTTGATAGCTCGAGGAGACCGCCTACTGAGCGCCATGCCTGTATTCGCAACAACCTAGACCCGGGTGCACAGCTGGCTTCTCCCTGCCATAGAGCTTTGGCGCCAAGCCGGGTCCCCCCCTGGTCTAACTCCCATAGCGTCGCTTGGCAGTGGACAGGAAGTTGGGTGACGGGGGAACACATTTTGCTTCCCACCACTTGGCTCTAGCCCTCTTGGAGAAAGGACAAAAACCTCTCCCCTCCATCTCCCCTCCAAAGCCTAGGCTCCCTCCCTCCCTCCTTTTCCCTCCCTCCCTCCCTCCCTCCCTCCCTCCCTCCCTCCCCTGTGTCACGTCCCTCTGAGGTGCAGAAAGGAGCCACGTAGATAGACATTAAGCTCAACGGCTCCAAACATGGCATCTGTGCAATAGAATAAAACATGCAGCCTTCCCAGTGCACAGCCTCACCCAAGTGGAGGCCCAAAGAAAGAAGGGAAGGAGGGAGGGAGGGAGGGAGGGAGGGAGGGCTTGGGAAGGTAGCCGAGGCCACACAGAGCCAAAGAGAGCTCTCAGGCAAGAGCTGGGAACGAGTGAAAACTGGGTTCGGTTGTGCTGGAGGAGTGGGCGCTAGCGAGAAGGCTTAGATGTCAGGTCTCGCTTGAAGGTCAGGCTGTGTCCTCAGAAGATGCAGATCTCCCCCCCCCCCCGCACCCCTGAAAAGCCCCAGTAAGGTGACTCAGGGATGCTGTTTCCAGAAGACACCGAGACGCTGCCGCCCTGCTGGACCCAGGAGGACCCCTCTGGGGGGCTGAGTTTAGAGGAAACAGACAACCCCCGCCCCCCCCGAAGCCTTATGGCCAGCCACGAGGGCTGGGCTTTCCAGGCAAAGGTGGACACCCCCCAGAACTGTCCACGGGTGCATCCCACAGATGGGAGGGCAGACAAACCTGGTTCTATCCGTTGCTGGAGCCCTAGCCCCAGAGAGTTGGCCCAAAGAAGCTCTCTTTGTTTACACTGGAAGCGTACAGGCACTCCACGTCTAATTCCGTCTCGTGTGCGTGCCTGTTTAACGGCGTCACCACGTACCACGCAGCGGTCAGTGTGCTGCTTCCCCAGGCTTCCGCTCCGTCTTCATCTCCCACCGTCGACCCTGTGCTGGACCAGGCACCCGCGGGGGCTTTGTGTGTCCGGCTCTGTTCCTGAGATAGCGCCGGCCATGCTACGGGCATCCCAAGGGCGCTAGCATCTGGACAGGCAGCCTCCTCCGCCCGCGGTGCTCGGCCCCACAGCTGGGCCCCCACGCCCCCAGAGGGCTGCCCCACCTCCGGGCTTGTGCTCTGCTTTTCTGAATAGCATTGTTGCTGCTCACTGAGTCTTGTCTCCGCTCTGACCTCTGGCTCCCTTTCTCTGCTCCTCCCAAGGAGGCTTTGGGCCATTCGCTGTCCATGGACCCCGCTGGCTGCTCCAGCATCCTCGGGGACTGTAGAAAGACTGCACCTTGGCCCTGTCTCAGACAAGAAAGCCAGAATCGGAATACTTAACCCTGCACAGCAAAATTGGAGAGATGGGACTCTGGCTCTGCTGTTTGAACCCCTAGACTGGGTGTGGACCCCTAGCCCAAGAGGCAGAGCTACTCAGGCTTTTCTGGAAGCTCCACCCTGATACTTTCTACTTCTCTCTCCACCCCCTGGGTATTAGTTTCCCCAGAGCATTGAATGTGACTGCATCTCACTTAACTTCATAACACCCGGTGATTCTCACCCTATACCCAGAGTCACTTTCCTGCGATAACTGCTCAATAAATGTACAGTGAGTGAATAAGGCGACTCACAAGAATGGAAAGGTGAGTCAGGAGTCTGTCTTTTTCATTAACTTTCCCTATAGAAAGGATTTTTTTTCTCCCCTCCTGAAAAATCAGAAATACAAGGTTGTTTGGGAATTTTCTGCTAATAACTCATGCTTGAATGCTCATAGCAACTCTCTTTATGATCGACCCAAAGCGGAAACGGCCCAGTGCAGCTTTCAGAGGGTGGATGGCTAAACACGAAGGTCACATTTGTGCCACGGAATACCACTCAGCCACACAAAGGAATGAAGCGGGAGAGACATTGATCTAATTACTTTGCACTTATAGACTGTTGTTTAATTGGAACTCCATTGCACAACGACTTAAAAGATAATTGAATTTAAAGGAAAAGAATGAACCACTGCTGCCTGGCACAACTGCTGGAGAGACCTCCAGATGATGACGGGAGTGGAAGAAGAGGCCAGCCTCGTACGGGACGCTGGTTCCTTCACCAGCGTGAGGCCGCACAGATTTGACGGAGGAGGCGGGGTGTGGCCCTACCGGCTCCACACAGGGATCTTTGGGGGTGATGGAGCCACTCTGTGTCTTGAACTGGTCGCCCTCCCCCCCCACCACTTCTGCCCTCCCCCCGGCCCCCGAGTAGGTGGGTCCACGGTTACCCTCGGGTTAACTGTGTGTGTGGCCGGAGGAAATAAATGGGCATTCCATAAATAGCTCAAGCTAGTCCAACGCGCAGACCGCAGAGGCCGGGCTGGGAGCCGCGTCTCCCGGGACCCAGCCGGAAAAGGAGCAGCAGGACTGAGGACGGCCAGGCAGGAAGGAGCCCCGCCCCCACCCCAACAGCTCCTGTGGGATCCCAGTGACCACAGGGTGCAACTGCCCCAGGCAGACCGGAAACCCCAGGCTTATGAAAAACAAGGTTGCTTTGCTCGCCACAAAAAAATGCTTACAAACAAGACCTAAGTGCCACCAATATCCAGTCCGGTCCTCGCAGGCCCTCCTCCCCTCCCCGCATGCAGAGCTGAACAGGGACCACCCACCGAGGGCCCAAGGGGAAGGTGCCACCCCCAGAGAGACCGAGGCAGAGCGGGGCAGAGCCATCCACTCTCAGAAATGAAGAGAGCCTGTCCGCCTCGCTACCCCGGAGGCTGTGATCACAGGATCACAGTTCAAAGCCGACGGAGGCAGGAAAGCCCATGAGACGCTCACCTCCAATTCACAAGCGACAAAAGCCAGAAACGGAGGTGTGCCCCAAGAGGGAGAGCAACAGCTTTGAGTGTAAAAGCCAAGTGATAGCACTCAGGCCTGAGTTTAAGTTTCAGTATCAGCACACACACACACTGTGCGCACACAGAGACCCAGAGGGAGTGTGTGTGTGTGTGTGTGTGTGTGTGTGTGTGTGTGTGTGTGTGATCATAGCGGGGCTTGAACTAAGAGCCTCATGCATTTGCTTAGCTTTTCCACTCCAGGCTGACACGCTACCACTTGAGCCACGCCTTCACTTCTGGCTTTTGTTGGTTAATTGGAGACAAGAGTCTGACTTGTCTTCCCAGGGTGACTTTGAACCCTGAACCTCAGATCTCAGCCTCCTGAGTGCCTAGGATTGTAGACACGAGGCCCCAGTGCCCAGCCATCTTGGTTTTGTTTCAGTGATTGGTATTTTGATGACTGAGGCAGGAAGGGCTCGGACCAACTGATGTGCGCTGCAGTCTACGGACGGCATGCCTCCCTGACTTAACTTCTCTTCCTGAGGAAAACCTAAGTGCTGTGTTCAAGTGTGAGACAACGTGCAAATGCCGTGTGGTTGCACTCCACCAGACCCTGCAGAGACTCGGGCAGCTGGGATCCACCGGTGCGCTGAGAAGAAACTCTTGGGGTTCTATTCCAGAACAGTAGGTCAAGGACAGAAGACCCACGCAGAGGGGGTCATTCATGAGGGAAAGTTCCGTTCACCTGGGACCCAGAGACACGACTGGAACACTGGTGCGATGGCCCAGCAGCCACCCATTCAGAGACGGGACTGATGGACGTGTCTCCTGGGAGTAGATTGCTGACAGCCAGGAGGGTAAAGGCAGTTCACAGGAAGCTTTAGTTATCAGAAGATGACAAAGTGTAGCCCCTACGACCCGCGTCCGACTTGGAGAATCTGCTCCAAAATCCTGGGCAAAGAAGACGTGCAGCCAAGGTAGAAAGCAGTGACCTCGTGACCAAACAGCCAAGCCACGAGGATTCCTGGAAGAGAAAGAGGCTTTCTCCCCACATCTCCCAGGAGCGCCCCCCAACTCTGCTTGCCAAGGGACCTCCCCGACTCCCCGGAAGTGACCACAAGAGCCAGCAGGCTGGGCCACCAGGGCATCCAGGTAGCAACCAGGTAGAGGAAACAGAACACACGCAGGACACCTCCAATCTCCCAGAAATAATGGAAGAGGGACAGGCAAAAGGCCATCGGATAATGGGAAGGGACACGAAAGCACACGTTTGGTGTGGAAATGGCACACGTTCAAGTCTTAAGGGCCCAGGGAAGCTCAGAATACAGAAACATGCAAATATTCCTCCCCCCGCCCCCTTGAAGGTCCTTTGTAGAGTGTCATGTCTTGATTCACTGAAACTGTAAGCTCTTTCATGCCAGGAACCTTCATCTCCTTTACTTAATGCTCTACTCCAGTGACCAGAAAAAGTCTGTGGTATCGAGAAACGCCAATACGTTCTGTCTGAAGGAATTTCCCAGCCTGCGTCGCGGCATAGATCTCGTCCGCAGCTCTCCGCTCTCGGTAGCAGCAGATGGCCTTCTTGGAATAAGACCGCTTGGGAGAAGCTCAGAATCCAAGATGGATGGGGGAGGGGATGGGATGTGACCAGCCCAACTCCCTGAGAATCCTAAAGGCAACTCCTCGGGCTCTCGAAGGAAAATCGGAAACCTGAACGTGGTCCTTTCGCAACACTGGAAGCTGATGAAGATGTCTATGTAACCTTCCCTTCAGGTCACGTTAGGAAAAAAAGCGACTCAGTGACAAGAGGAGAGTCCCCATGGGAAAGGTCTCACGCACGCGTAGCTCGTGGCTGGATGAAGTTAAAGGCAGGGCATTCCTAGTTGATTATGCAGAGGTGGAGAGCAGGGCCACCACACGCCCAGGCTCCTCCAGCCAGCCAGCTCAGACGCCTCATGAATATTCATGAATATTCATGGACCCAGGCTCAGCACTTCCCGGGTTGAATTGAGATGCAGCCCTTTGCAGCTTTCAAAACTGTTGACTTTAATTTTATTATTACTTTCCCTTTCCCTTTCCCTTTCCCAACTCAAGGTCTGCATTTATCCTGAGTTATTCCTGACTGTACCCGAAGGCAATGTCACCGTGTCCTTGTGAGGGACACATCCTGAGACACCCAGGTGATCCTCTTATCCATATGGATGTCAGTAGCTTGCTAAATCCAATTCCCCAGAGGAAGAAAACAGCGCCAGGGAGCCAGGGACTGAGGGTCACGGGGCAGAGGCTCAATGGCCAGGGCCGGAGCTTTTGCCTGTGAGTGGGCTGCTCACCAGGTCTCTCCAAGGCACAATTCCGCATCTCTGGTGAGTGGATGTCAACACACCAGCCTCCTATCCCTGTGACCTTCATGGACCCACTGGAGCTGCTCCCTGAGCTCCGACTGGCGACACACTGGCAAGGAAGGGACCCAGTAGAGGCATCGAGATCCAGCCCACGGCCTACCCCCCCCCCCCCCCCGTAGCAGTTTTATTCTCTGCAGCTACCGTACGGCCTGAATGAGCTAACCTTGAGCCGTGGCTCCTCCTGGGGTTCAGAATTAGGCTCTCCTGAGCTTCAGGTCACAGTATTTGTCTACTGGTGAATACAGCTTTGATGTCTGTGTTTGTTTAAAGATCCTTCGTGGAATGCACGTTTCTGAAAAGAATAAATCAATTGCGGTGTGTGTGTGTGTGTGTGTGTTTTTCATAATGAAGCAATGTTGCGTGTTTCTTCTGACTCTGAGTAACATGTCTCCTCTTTGGTGTTCATCCTATCATTTTTTTCTACTACTCTATTATTAATCATTATTATTACAATTATTAGTCACCATCCCACAAATCTCCACATCTAGCCATTTTCTATCTTTTTTGTAGCTCATCCCAACTGTAGGTGGTAGCTACATCAAGCACTTTTCAGGGAAGCTTCACTTACAGACTGGGAAATTTCTTCTTCCTGTCTCTCTGTGTATCATACTTGTTCCCATTGGATTCACAGATCCTGGCACCCCACGTCATATCTAAAGGAAACTTATCTTTCTCTCTGTCTCTCTGTCTCGGTCTGTCTCGACCTGTCTCTGTCTGTCCTTGTGTCTCTGTGTCTCTTTTTCTGTCTCTGCCTGTCTGTCTCTCTCTGTCTCTCTGTCTCTGTCTCTGCCTGTCTGTCTCTCTCTGTCTCTGTCTCTGTCTGTCTGTCTCTCTCTGTCTCTCTCTCTTTCTCTCTCTCTCTCTCTCTCTCTCACACACACACACACACACAGTCTCTCCTTAATAGACAACAGAGCTTCTAGCACTTAAGAATATCAGGCAGGTCTTCAGCTCTGCACTCAGGAGCCACTTTAACCAGGGGAATCACCGAGAAAATGCTCAGAAATTCCAGAAACATAGCACTTTAAAGACCACAAAAAGGACAGCCACTCACTGGCAATTTGGGAAGCTATAACCAGAAGGCAGAGCATGGCCTTGCTTGACCTGAGCCAGAGAGGAGCACGCTGGGAAATTAAATATTTTGCTGCTCTGCACCAGCTCACAGATAACTACAAAAGTCTGGGTTATGAGGAAATTTTAGCGAGGAGGAAGATCTGTAAATCAAGAGCCCATGAACGAGGGTCACGTCTGTCTGGTCCAGTCTGGAGAGCTGCTGGAGAGCTGACTCATTCTGGATGACCAGCCACTGGAGCTGTTTGTAGGTCGCCTCTTCCACGTGGTGGTCTCCGGGTAATTAGGTCTGTTCTTTCTGATGCTCCTCTTACAAAACTGATACGGCTGTGTGTGTGTTCACATCTGGAAGTAATCTCTGTAAATAAACTATATTTCCATGCACTCATTATCCAAATATTTGAAGAACCAGGAGAAATCCGAGGCTGATGTAGCAGAAAACGCTTACCAAAAAGGAAACACTGGTGCAAGGTTTTCTCAACACTTTCTCAATTGTGTTCCTTTGAGCATAAAAAAATATATAATTGGATCAGAATGTACGAGGGGTAAAAGTTCTTGAAAATTATTCCTCTTTATTGGTCCCCTGAAAATTATACAAAAAAAAAAAAAACCACAGCAAGAAAAAACTTCACCAAATCGTTCTCTTTGGTTACGCAGACCCATAGTCTACCCAATTAGCACTCGTTGCTTACCCTCGCTTGATTAACGGAAGGACCAAGTCATCTGTCATCCAGCTAGGACACTTCTTAGAGGCAACTGGGATGCTCTTAATTATGCGGGGACAACAGACCTCAATCAAGCCTGCCAGGGAAACTGGGACGCCTAACCTACAGTGGTAGTCTTATAAATGCAAACTACAGGACATCTGTAAAGTGATTTGGTTGTAATGAATTGTATCTTTCCAATTATGACACAAATTGCTTCCAGGGGGGCAGCGCGGAACTCTGCAAAGGGACACTGAACACACCTTAATTGGTTCACAGATTCCTACAGACTGTCTAGGAGATCTGTCTACCAAAGGGTCTCACTTTTGCAAGAACCTAATGATGTGCTCTCAGTGATTCAGGAGCGCCTTGACCAAGGTACTGAAGCCTTTTGGAAAGTACTCTTGTTGAAGCTTATTTGAATTTATTGTCCTTGATTTTTTTTTCTCCCTAACTTCAGTTCATCTTATTCTTTTCATCATTAGTCTTGTGTGACAGGCTTTCTAAAGAGGAGCTTGTAATTTGTCTCCTCACCGAAGATGGAACCGCTCTAAGCGAGGGGAGCAAGGCTCTATTCCTGCTCTTTTCGGGCTAATGGATTCACCTTCCTTAGAGCCAAGCCAATGAAGTACTGAGAAAGATGGAGACTGTCTTGTAGCAAAGGCCACAAGTCATGGCTTTAGTGTATTTCACAGATTGTTGATTCCTTCTCTTCAGGTAGATAGAGCCCAAATCCTCCTGTCTCAGTTGTCAGATGGGAGGCTACTATCATCTCAGCACTATGACATCTTTTCAGCACCTTGGATTTGATGGAAACTGGAATCCCTTTAAGTTGTCTGAGATTTGTTCTGTGTGTGTGTGTGTGTGTGTGTGTGTGTGTGTGTGTGTGTGTGTGTGTGTGTCTCATGGTCATTCCTCAGATTCTCAGAGGGACCACCTGAGACTCAGGAAAGGTCAGAACAGACACACCTGGATAAGGAAGACTGCTTCCTTCTGGACCATTGCGTAAAAGACAGAGGTGTCCTCTGGGTGGAAATCTCTGCACGGGAGATCTACACAAAAACAGGAGCCGACGGCTCTGCTCTATGCGGCTGGGAATGAATGCAGTTCAGCGGGCGCCCATCTTTAGATTGTTCAGCCATGCCCCAAGGTCACGTCCCTCCCCGTGCCCCCGTGACTGATTCAAGGAACCGAAACTCCCTCCAGGTGACCTTTCATTTCATTAGTTCACTATGTCTCTGATTCCAGCAAAGGAAGTTCTCTCTGTCCAAACCTTCCTGATGGATTGGTGATAAACTAGATCAACTTCATCTCTTCCGTGTTCGGGTAAGCGGGAGGCACGGCCTTTGAGCTCTGCTTGGGTAGAGAATATCTGGTGGAGGGAAGACAAATCGGATGTCCTACAGAAGTGAGATCAAAACAGAATTTCCATTCAGGATTCTGTGGCGTTCTATGGTTGCTCCAAACGTCCCATGGCCTTAGGTGTACTCAATCTTGTTTTTTCTTGTGCCAGTACTGGGACTGGAACTCAAAGGTTACACTCTTGCTTAGCTTTCTGACTCCAGGCTTGTGCTCCACTGGAGACGTACTGCCATTTCTAGCTCTCTCTCTCTCTCTCTCTCTCTCTCTCTCTCTCTCTCTCTCTCTCTCTCTCTCTCGCTGGTTCATTGGTGATAAGAGTCTCTTGGATTTGTCTGCCTGAGCTGGCTTCAGATCTTAGTCCTCACATCTCAATCTCCTGGGTAGCTAGGATTGCAAGCATGAGCACCAGTGCCTGACTGTAGTCAGTGTTTAGGAGCGAACCTGAGCCAGTTCATTAGATCTGGCGATGAGGAAGTTGAGCAACTTTACTCAACTTGGAAAAGCTATGCTAGAGGCCCTTAGTGGTACTGTCTTCAGCTACTGAGTCCCAAGGGTGAGTCCACACTTGGAGAACCTCGGGCTTCCTGCTGTTCTCCTCACCGATCATCACACAGCTCCGAGGAAGCCCGGGTTCGAGGGATCAGGACCCACCTGACTCTGTGCACAAAGACGGTATGCCATGGCACATGCGCTTGTCAGGCTAGGAGCCAGAGGCAAGGCCATGGCCGAATGCTGACCTGCGTTCTGCGTCGCAGCTCCGGTTCCGAAAGAACGAAGCTTCTGGTCATGGCTCTAATGACTTTCCACCCCAGCCCCAGCCTTGGACTCTGCAGACGGCTCTGTGTTCTCTACCAAGTGAAAGGGCCTGTGCTAACAGCACATGGCCTTTGCCTCTGTGGGTGGTGCATGGAGAGAGATACAGCCTCCCTGAGTCCTGCCCTCTCTCTGATGGTTGGTTTGGATCTGCAAGGGCTTGTCCCAATTTCTTTCTTTCCTTTCTTTCTTCCTTTCTTTCTTCCTTTCTTTCTTCTTCCTTCCTTTCTTCTTTCTTTCTTTCTTTCTTTCTTTCTTTCTTTCTTTCTTTCTTTCTTTCTTTCTTTCTTTCTTTCTTTCTTTCTTTCTTTCTTTCTTTCTTTCTTTCTTTCTTGCCAGCCCTGGGGCTTGAACTCGGGGTTTGAGCACTGCCCTTGGCTTCTTTTTGCTCAAGGCTAGCACACTGCCACTTGAGTCACGGCGCCACTTCTGGGTTTTTCTATGTATGTGGTGCTGAGGAATGGAACCCAAGGTTTCATGTATATGAGGCGAGCACTCTACCACTAGGCCACATTCCCAGCCTGTCTCAATTTCTTTCAGTAACTTTGCCTTTGTAAACCTTGTAATGGGGACCCCCAAGGGAGGGGACCATAATATAACGGGGTCCAAGGGGGGGAATCCCCCATCCCTCCAAGAGTCCACCACTCAGAGACAGTCTCAAGAAAAAAAGATGGATTTATTGGGGAAGTAAAAAGTAAACTGACCGGCCAGGGTCACAGCCCAGACTCAGGAGCTGGGACAGTGTGCCCCGGGCCATGCTTGGGGTGGGGTTATAAAGGCAAACACCACATGCTCAAGCCTGCCACACGCAGGTGGCCAATGAGGTTACAACACTCACAGAGCATGCCAGGTCACACGCAGGTGGCCAATGGAGTTACAGTCTGCCTCATAGTATCTATTTGAACCAACCCATCATTCTAGTTAGAGTTGGCGCACGGATTTGGTGGGGCTCACATGGTGCAGGTGGATTCGCCTACTCATAGGAGGGCACAGGTTTAACCTTGAACGTTCCTTGAAACTTCCATGCTTCAGGTGGTCAAGCAGTTTACACAATCTCATCACAGCGAAGGGGAACTTCCCTGGATAGGGTGGGGGAGGGCTTAGTGGAGATGGAGTTGGCTTCTGCTCTAATCTGACCTGGAGTCAATCTGACGCCCCTCCACAGTTAATGATGGCACTGGCCAGATCTGACCTCCCTATTACCTAGCTTTCTTTAATAATGAATAATAATAATACAACCAAAACAACCAAACCAAAGTTTGTGAGCTGGCGGGGGAGAGAGTGTAGAGGAGACTACGCTTGAAATCCCTTTGAAGCTTTTTTTTTTTTTTTTTGGTCCAGGACAGCAATCTCTCCCTCCCTTATGCTCTGTCTCTCTCTCTCCCCCCTCCCTTCCCCCTCCCCATCCCCACTGCTTCAGCAGCACCGGGCATGACTGTGTTTGCAGGTTGTTTTCTAATTGTAGGATGAGGTCTGGAAGAGTCGCGATTGCAGCTTCTCTTTGTTTTCTCTTTCCGCTAACAACCGTCTTCTTGCTGTGCTGACTGTGTCTGTCCCACGTGGCCACAGAGTCTGTCTCCGCAGTCTCTCAAGCCTCCTCTGTTCTCTCTGGTCACTCCTTGGCCGCAGCCACTCCTGTGTCCTTCAGTGAGACACAAACGACTTCCGCCTGGCTTTCAGCCTCCAAGTGTTCCGCGTCAAATTCTCCATCAACCTCCCAATGGCCCATTCAAAAGTCCACGGGTTCCGGGGGGCCGGGGCGCACCCCTGTAATCCTCGCTACTCCGGAGACTTGAGATCTGAGGACTGGTGTTTGAAGGGAGCCGGGGAAGGGAAGTCCTCGGGATTCTTATATCCAATTAGCCAACCAAAAGCTGGAAGCAGAGCTGTGACTCAAGTGGTAGAGCACCAGCCCCAGTTGAGGGGAGGGGGGACCCCCTGCGTGTCCAGAGCAGAGCTTTCCTCATGGTTACACGACATCACATTAAAGGTACACTTCTGCCTTACAGGTAATAATACTTAATAAATAAAAACATTTCTCATCCAAGCCAGAATAACCAAAGTTGGGGGAGAGTGGAGAGGAAGACGCATCGTTCGTTGCGCCTCGCCTGAGCTGTAACACACCTGATCCCATTTAACTCTTACGACAGGCCCAGAAGTCAATGTGATTAATTATCACACATGACCACCCCAACTCCCCGAGTCAAGAGGTGAGACCCTGGTGGCTCCTGACGATGGCCCCCCCTGAGTAAGGGAGCCAAGGCATTCCTTGAGCAGGAGCCCAACTTTCTGCCGAGTGAGGAAATGGCCTTGACCTGAGCGTCTGAAGTCAGAGGATGCGTGTATGAAGCAGACAAAGATCGTCTTTGGAAATAAGGCAACCTCAGACCGTAGAGCCCAACTTGGAGGCCCAGGACGATGGAGAGGAGCCCATCCCTTAGGGCACGCGATGGCTAAGGTGGCCTGAGAAGGTTTGGTGGAGGTTTGGACCTCTGGACGTCCAGATCCCAGGAGAAGAAACAGAGCTGCTGCGTCTGGTCCAAGCTGGAGAAGAGCTGTGTCATCCGGGACACCTGGAGCCTCGTCCTGGGTGTAGTCAGGTTGTACTGGATCCAAGGATGGGACATAGCCAAAAGTCTCCTTAGAAGGGGCAGAAAAGGGGCACTGGGCTCGGAGCAGAGGCAAGACTCCAGGAACAACAGTGGGATTCGGAAAATCAGGACGCAAGCCCAGAGGTGGGTCAGCCCTGTGGGGCCGGTGGGTGCCCGGCTTCTGGGTGCAGAATAACAGGCAGAGGAGGGTGCATGGCCAGGCACCATCAACCCTGGGTGCCCCAAGCATGGGCATCCAGGAACACAGAGCGAGAAAGCCCTCGGGGGCTGGGCCTGGCCCAGCACAGCCAAAAGGCTCGGGGAAATGGGGGACGGGCGAGTGTCTTCAGGTCCCATGGGGGAAGGCACCTTTTAAAGAAATTTAACTAATAGAGTTATTTATTGTCAAAGTGATGTACAGAGGGGTGACAGTTTCATACGTAAGGCAGTGAGCACATTCCTTATCAAACTTGTTTCCTCCTCCTTCGTTTTTCTCCCAATTCTCTCCCCACTCTTCCCCAAGTTATACAGTTGGTTTACAGCATATTGTCTTTTAAGTATCGGTGGTGTAGTGGTTCGCCTTTTACCCTTGGTCTCTCCATTTTGGTGTCCCCCTGCCCTAGTTCCGATAAACACGTGCCAATCAGATGAGAAACGGGAAAGTAGCAACCCCCTGTAACGAGAACAGGCATTTCAAGCCAGAGGAGTGTTCCTCATGGAATCAAGAGGGTCGTGTGGATTCCAGGTGTTGAAATCACGCGAAGCGGGTGGTGGGAGTTTGGATCAGCAAAGGGGCTTTTCCCGCACATCGTAGGCAGAATCCCTAGAAAGAGCGGGGAGGAGAAAGGAGGGCCAAGAGATGGAGAGAAGAGGTAGTAAGCCCGCTGCAGGAGGCCCGGCAGTCAGCCCTGTCGAACCTGTACCTTTTTGGAGCCAATCAGAAGCAAGGTGAAGTAAGCGGGATGGCTCTCTCTGCTCCCCAATTGGGGGTCACGAGGTCTGAGTTTCCCTCCGAGCCAAAGTGTAGACCAACCGAGCAACACCCGGGAGGCTGGGCGGCCGCCTGGGGTCCTTCCTGAGAGGACATCTGGACAGGACACAGAAACAGCTGGTTTCCACATCTGTCTGGGCACTCGCATTCGGGCCATCGGGCTTCTGCGATGCCAGGGAGGAAAGACAAACCACTGCTGAGATGCTTGGAGGGAAAATGATGGCGGTCCCTACACACACACACACACACACGCACGCACGCACGCACGCACGCACGCGCGCGCGCACACACACATTCCCTCTGATGTGGGGTCCTCAGATGTTATTTTCTCTCCTACTACATTTTCCCTGCCTGGTGTTGACCTCTTTTGTCCTTGCTCTAACACATCGTTATTTGCGACCGATGCTTTGAAATGTGCAGACGCGAAGACACGGAGTGCAAGAGCTTTCCTCCGTACCTCTGTTCCCAGCGGCTTCCTTGCCTTCCTGGGGTTTGCAGTGCTCTGACCTTGGTCTTGTGGACAAGGCTGCTTGGCACTTGCGTCCTCTCGGGATTCGGAGGTGGAGGCGCCTTTGCGGCTGGGTTTGGACTCTGCCGCGCGGTGTGAAGTTGGGCTCGGGTTTTGTTTTTCACGTGGTTTGTGCTCTACACGATTTAAGAAGCTCCCTTCTCCCCTTTTCCTGAAATGCAGACATTTTCCAGCGCTAAGCTTGTGTGGGACTTAAATAATAGCAGCTTGTTGTCTTAATGAACCTTCTCAGATGAACGACTCCAACTCTTTCTTCGGCTCAAGAAAGGTTCTCTTTGTTCCATGCTGTTTCTTACTTGTTCTAAACCGTCTGACCTACGTGAGTCTCCTTGGACGGTCACGCCTGTCCCTTCTTTTCCTTGTGCCATTTTCATGTCTTTTTTTTTGCTTACACTGAATTTCATTTGGAAGTACAGGGGAATTTCTCACACCGAGCCTCTGGCCAACTGCAGGCATTGTCCACAGCTCCGATTCCGTCCTCCATCCCCATCCTCATCTGATCTCACTGACGCTTGTCTGTCTGCTCACAGGAACTTCTGCTTCTGGAACGTGCGGAGAAACATGTAGAAGACTTGCACGCACTCCCTGATGCTCTGGGGAGCTCTCTTTCCCGGGAACGCCTTTATTTTTGTTACTTTCAGTGTTGGTTGGCTTCCTCGCTGGTGATGTTCTTCTCTAGGACATTCTTTAGGGAGCGCTCCTTTTTTGTCTCTGTTGGTTCCCGTGAATGGCCCTTCCTGAAGGTGTAGGGTCTAGAATCAAAATGGATTCTCATAGGTATGAGGTGGATCTCTCACCAAATCATTCGGACTCGGTGACGTTTAGCCAGGTTGGGCACATGACCCCCCCGAGAGTGGCCAGTGGGGAGCCTGAACCCACAACTGGACTGACCAGAAACGTGTCCGGTGTTTCTTCTCACACGAACGATTAATACAAGAGCATGATATCAAACAGATCTTAATTTATCCAAAAACAGTTTTTACATTAAAAAACCTTGACAAGCCGGATGCCAGTGGCTTAGGTCTGTAATCTAGCTACTCAGGATACTAACACCTGAGGATCATTGTTCAAAACCAGCCTAGACAGGAAAGCCCATGAAACTTTTACTCTCCAATCAACAACAACAACAACAAAAACCCAAAAGTAGAACTGTGGCTCAAGTGGTAGAGGGCTAGCCTTGAGCACAAAAATTCAAGGACAGCACCCAGGCCCTGAGTTCAAGCCCTAGGACAAGCACACAGACACACATGCACACACACCTAAAGTTTTAGGGATTTATTATGTATAACATGATGTTTAGGTGTCTATATACATTGTGAGGTGAGTAAATGTAGCTATCATATGCATTATCTCACATAGTTCGCATTTTTGTGGCGAGACTTACATCAACCCTCTTGGCGTTTTTCAAGAGTACGCTGTATGATTAGCCAGGCATGATAGCACAGGCCTGCGATCCCAGTACTCAGGAGGTAGGAAGATTTGGAGTTCCAGGCTAGTTTGGGTTGCAGAGTGAGACCCTCCCTCAAAAACTACATATAGAATATGTTACTCGGTAATATCGCTCCAGTGGGCAGCGTATCTCTTGAACTCATTCCTGCTGTCTAACTGAAACGATGTATCCTCTATCATCTCCCTTACCTCCCCCTCCGATCACTCGAACGAATACATGGTAACCACGAACTCACTCTCTGCTTCTAAGAGATCAACTTTTACAGAGCTCACGAACACAATGATGCTGTGCGGTACTTGTCTTTCTGCGGTCTGGCTTATTTCATTTAACACACTGTCCTCTGGCTCCATCTGTGCTGTCCCGCACGATGAGATGGCACTGCTTCCAGCTGGGTGTCCCTCCACGGCGTTTCTACGCCCCAGGCCCTTCATGGACGCGTTCACTGCGGAACGAGACCAGCTGAGGAAGGTGATCCGTTGATTCCGTATTGTGGCTGTGGGTGGGACTAGCACTGCCGTGAGGGGCAGGGCGGGCATTTCAGTCTGCGCATTTCAGACGCACTCCATCCAGAGTAGGGCGGCTGCATCACACGGTAGCTCCGACAACACTCCGAAAAGACTTGGATTTACATGCGAACTGGGGGCTCGCATCTGCAATCCTAGCTACGCGGGAGGCTGAGCTCTGAGAATCCAGACTTGAAGCCAGTCCAGGCAGGAGACCTCAAGACTCATCTCTGATGAAGCAGTAACAAGCGAGGAGTAGAGAGCTAGGGCTCGCGGGGTAGAGGACTGGCCTTGAGCAACAAAAGCTAAGCGAGAGGAAGAGGTCATGAGTTCAAGCCGCAACACCGGTATCCACCCGCAAAAAAGCACTTCGACTTAGGAAAAATCCACCAAGTCAGTAATCTACTGTAAAGAGAAAACAACTGTACATGCTGCTTTCTAACTGGTCCTTTTTACTTAATGAGACACTTGGTGTGCCTTTGTACTTCTTCTCATTTCAGAGCACACCCTTCTTTGTCACACACATGCTGCACTCCATCAGATGGCCCAAGACCTACCACCCAGCCTGCACAAAAACCACTTAGGTCATTTCAGGAAGGGCTGGTGGGTAGCTGAGTCTACGTTTTTGCTTGTGGCATGATTTCATAGACTCCTTATTATTTCAAGAATCCCCTAAATCTTTTTTAATACTACTTTGGAAATGTCTTTGATATGCTTATTTACCTAAATAGAGGTTTGTGAATAAAAAACGTTTTTCACAAAAGTTGCCCCTGAAAACTGGAGTTAAGGAGGGAGTTGTATGGCAGAAACAGACAGCTGAGACAGTTCACTGGCTTTTTACTATCCAATGAAATGTAATGTGTTCCTAATTTTGGTTAAAACTTACAAACAACCATGGCTGCAATAACAGGCTAACAATGACCGTCTTTTTCTTCTCTAGAGCTATGTGTCCAAAGAATCTATAAGTCCGATTTCAGGATAAATGATACGCTCTCAAAGGACTGTGCTAAAAAAAAAAAATACATAAATAGGTAAAGCAAAAAGCATGAGGGCAGCTGCTGTGGGCTGAGGACTTTCAGAGGTTGGCGGTTCCGCATGTGGTTTCTAGCAGCAAATGAAGGTAAGGGACGCCATGTGGAGTCGAACCATTTCTAGCAGAGGAAGTTCATCCGTGCTGCCGTGCTGCCGGCTGGCCTTCGCATCCACGAGGAAAGGCACGGTTAGAGTCACAGCTGGGCCCGGTGTGAGGCAGCGGTAGTCTTGGCCAGTTGTGTTGCGAATTCAAAAGCCTGGAGACAAGCACCTGACTGCAGAGGCTCAGAGGCAGGCAGATTGGTCACATGACTGAGAAGTCCTGCTCAGACCTGTCAGAGCTGTCAGAGCTGACAGAGCCCCGGCCTGTATTTTATGGAGACTCTCTGTCCCACTGCATTATGGGAATTTGATCAGGGGATACAGAGAGGCCTCATTTTGAGAGGTCAAATCAGGAGTAGGTATTGGAAAGCTGGTGAATGTGGGTGACAGATGTCCTCCCCCCCACCAAAACTTGCAGCCTCGAATCCACTTAATACTGTTAGGAAATTGAGCCGCAAGGGCAGATTAAAGAAAAAGTAGAAAAACAATCTCAACAAGCCAGATGGACTCTAATGGAGAGTTAGAGTAGGATGCCATGGAGCTAGTCAGGAGACAAGAGGCATGGCACAAAATGGCGGCTTAGGTGGTGGGGCCTAAACGGGGTCACGGTCAGGGGGCCGACTGTCGTGAGTTCATAGTGCGGGTCTGGCCCGTCCAGCGACCTGTTGTTCAAGTCTCCACCCCTGCCTCTAGGAATTCACCAGGGGTGGAGTTTCACCTCTAAGAGGTTTTGCTTTGGAAAGCCCCTCATCCACCAAGGTGCCAAAAGGGCCGAGAGGACAAGATGGCGTCACTTAGAGCCAGTTCCCATATTTTACCACCCTCTTCTGTCCCTGGTTTTGTCTTCCAGTGGGCTTTGCTCAGGGGTCCAAACATGGTGTCCACCACCTGTTTTTGTTCTCATCCAGAGAAAAATTAATTGCAGAATGCCACGTCTGTTGTATCCTGGTCACCCAGGACTCAAACTCATGACAATCAAATCACCAGCACTCAGTCAATCGGGCGAGGAGTCTTTGGCTAGCTGTGCACAGCGTTTGCTCTCCACCATCAAATGGTAAAGAACAGCCGTGAGCCACTGCAGGGCTGGGTTGTTAAAGGTAGCAGCTGTGCATTCTACAGCAGGGGGTCACGTAGCACAGACGCAGGGGGTCAACGCGGGAGGTCAGAGCAAGTCACAGATGGCTTACGCAAGCCGTTCACAGAGGCAGAATTTCACAGTCATGTTGACCTACTATCAACTTTATTTTAGCAATTGTTACCATGTTTCCTTAATATCAACTGAGCAAGCATGAGCGGGCTAAAACAATCCAGTATTCAACCATAAGTGAACCAACGTGACAGTCGCCCTGGCATTTCTGTAACTACCACTATGGCCAGAGGAGGAACAGGATCACTGTAATTGGCTGAGACCAATCAAGACACACCCTTAAAGCGAAGGAGGAGCCAATCTCAATCAAGTTTAAGCTGCTGAACAAAGAGGGGTCTTCAGGTGGGCAGGGGGCAACCGATCTGTCCACCACGTCAATATTGTCCACAAGCAGAAGGGAGAATAAAAGGCAGCCTTGCTGTCTATGTGTCAGGCACAGATCGAGGGACTTTTCCTCATTGAATCCTGACAGCAGCCCCTTGAGGGAGACATGGCTGTCCTCATTTCACAGAGAGTTGGAGGCATTCGCCCAGGGTCTGCTTATCTCACTGTCTGCAAATGCTGCTTGGTGCAGCTTGTCCGTGTCCCTAAAGTTCAGCATAAAAACGTAGACTTCGGTCCCCTTCCCCTGCCTTTTTGTTGTTATCATGTAGGAGTCATACATAATATTTGGAATATCTACATAGGTACGATTCAGTCTGAAACCAAAAGGAAAACTAAAGACTTTGTAAACAGTTAAATTGTTGCCTAACTGTTGGAGTATTTGGTTTGCGTTATCAGATTCTGGCCCCAAACCAGATCGCAGGAATGAGTCACGGCTGATGTAATGCCTCTTAGGAGAGCCATTATGTGGTACCCAGGTGCACTGAATTTCTTGATATGAAATCACAGCTCTGCTCTTGCCCCGGATGAGCAATTACAAAATGCTGTGAACTAGGCACTTAAATGCAGTTCAAAGAGCTGAGAACAAGTAATGAAAACCCAAGGAAAGCAATATTTGGGAGGTCAGAGAAGTCACTCAATCTCTTCCTGCCTGGCCTTGTGGCAGTGGCAACAGCCAATCTACGTGGAGTCTGCTGGGGAAAAAAACACCAAAAAGGGTGCAAGTGTTCTCTTTTTTCCAGAGAAAACAGTAGTTATCCAAGACAGTGTAACCTCCGGGGTGAGAAGCCTTCTAGGAGGTCTGTCCCAGGGCACTTTGTTGGAGGGAAAACCCCACACTCACTCCAAACTTACACCACGCTTGTCTCTCACTAGCCTGTGGGAGTGGTTCCTGACTGCAGTTCAGGTTGGAGAGAGGTGGTGCGGGCCTGTGTGGGCAGGAGGGTGGAGGCAGGAGACTGGGCTGAAGCACAGACATTCGCGCTTAGGTAGGAGCTTCCGGCTGCCCGGCTAGAGAGGGGGGCTCAGTATGCCAGCCGGAGAGAGAGGCTCCTCCCCGTTCTTTCTGCTCAGGTCATGAAGGACTAAAATTAGAACCTGCTGCCTATGGAAAAGAAGGAGCATTCTCCCAGACACTTAAATATTTAAATAGCAAATAAGCAAAGCTAAACAGAAAAAGGACTTCAAGTCCTAAAACTGCACTAGAATCCAGTTTTCTTCCAAGACACTATGTGCGAATTCTGTTGTAGAAATAATTCATTGCTCTGGACATCAACTGAAACGTTTCAATGTCTTCAATTTTTTTTTGCCTTTACTCAAAAATAAACAATTACTTCCAAATGAACACACAAGCCATATTGTGTATCACATGCCCCTGGATCACAGGCTGATTGTCACGGACAATGACACGCACTCCTAGGCTTAGCCAGGAATACTGGGGTACAGCCCTCCGCAGGGGTGCCCCATGAAAAAATGAAAATGTATGTCCTCTTGTTCAAAAGAGAAGCTGAGGGGCTGGGAATATGGCCTAGTGGTGGAGTGCTCACCTAGCATGCATGAAGCCCTGAGTTCGAGTCCTCAGCACCACATACACAGAAAAAGCCAGAAGTGGACACTGTGGCTCAAGTGGTAAAGTGCTAGCCTTGAGCAAAAGGAAGCCAGGGACGGTGCTCAGGCCCCAAGTTCAAGCCCCAGGAGTGGCAAAAAACAAAAGCAAGAAAAGGACGAGCTGAGAGTGTAGCTCGGTGGTAGACCACTTGTGAAGCATGCACAGGTCCTGAGTCGGATCCTACCACACACACACAACCACACACACACACACACACACACACACACACACACACACCCCACAGGCTAGCACTGTCAAAAGGAAAAAAATACCTTGGCTAGTATCACTTCATTTTTCTACATTTTAATGGCACTTTGTATAGAATGTGATATACAAAAAGTGAATGATAATTTTTTTAAAGTTAAATCTTCCTTTTATTAAAAAATAATGCGTGCGTTTTATCTCTAGGGTTAAGAATTCATATTTTGTCTGTCAACTTTAATTATGTTAAGGTCCAAGTTGACCTCATAATAGAGAATGATTTGATTTATCATTTTAATTAGATTTGTTTGTTTATTTACTATTTAATAAGTAGCAGCTTTACTTGGGCTCAAAAATCTCAACTCACTTTAAATGAAATGAAGGTAAAAATCCTCACTTCTCCTAACTGAGCATTACTCTTTCCAGGTGGAGAACCATGGTTACAGTCCTGGGACTTTGACTCAGGGCCTGAGCACTGTCCCTGGCTTATTCATTTATTTTTTTTTGCTCAAGGCTAACACTCTGCCACTTAAGCCACAGCACCACTTCTGGCCTTTTTGTGTATATATATATATATACATATATACATACATGTATATGTATATATATACATATATACGTATATATACATATATATACGTATATACATATATATATAGATATAGATATATCTGTGTGTGGTGCTGAGGAATCGAACCCAGGGCTTCATGTATACAAGGCAAGCACTCTTGCCACTAGGCCATATTCCCAGCCCCTGGAAGTCTTTTCTTAAAGGCTTAACCTGCACCTGTAGTTGGTTAAATTGTAGCTCCCCAATGATATGCCCATATCCTAACAGCCAATGCCTAAGCACGTGACCTCCTTGGGAAAGAGACTCGAATTGGGGGCCTCAAGATGCGACCATTGGGATAGGCTCTATGTCCCAAGACAGCCATCCTTTCCAAAGAAAAGACCAAGGTAGAGGGAGCACCGCGGCACAGAAAGACGCGTGGAGACCGGCAGAGTTCGTGTGTGTGTGTGTGTGCGCGCGCGTGTGTGTGTGACATAATTTGCTATGCAGTCCTAGGAAACTAAGCATCTAAGTGATGTAAAGATGTTTCTGTGAGAAGAGTTCGCCTCTTAATGAAGTTGTACCTTAAGCGCCACGGTCCTGAAGGTGACAGAATCTCGTGGGGAGCAGCACGTGGTGACTGTCACGGCCCCTTCTAGTTTCTCCCCCACCAGCCAGGGTGCCTGAAGGCGGCCCTGCAGCTTCCCCAGCATGCGGCCGAGGAGGTGTGCACCTGTCACGATCCTATCACCTCGGTGACGGTACGATGACACCTGCCCCTGCCCCGGAACCGGGAGCCCCTCCTCACCGCCAGAGCTACAACCGCGCGCCGCCCCTTCACCACGTCACAGTGCTACGTTCTTAGGGCTTTTAAATTACTGTTTTAATTGCACGAATTTATGAGGCATAGTATAATAATTTCATCCATATAGACAATGTGTGATGGCCAAAATCAGGACAGTGAACACTTCCATCTCATTATACGTTTTGCATTAACAGGTTATAATTGTACACATTTATATTTTGATGTGGTAGCCATCTTGCTAGCACACAGATACATACGCGCACACACACAAATCAGAAGCCTTGAATAGTTTTTAAGCCATAGAAAAATTGGATGAAAAATATTTTCCACCCTTTGATAATGCTTGGGCTTAATTACACGTTTCTTAAATTACAGCTTCAGGGAACTTCAAAACACGTAATTTAGCTGCTTCTAGCGGATAAAATACGCTATTGGAACAAACAAGATCAGGGCTATTATACTCCATTTTCTTACCCAGGAGGTAGCAATAGTAATTCATACTTTCAGGGAGAGGGAGCGAGAATTTGTCTGGAGTGGCCAATTTTAATTTCTGCATTTTCTAATTTTTAACATTGAGGTTAAGTTCTAGTTAAGGCTGAAAATAAATGAGTGTTGCTTAGAGCCAAAAGCAGAAAGTCATGAGTGCCTAGAATAATTGCAGGTGTTAACCCTCGTGTCTCGGGACGATGGAAAGGGGAGAGACAAGGAGCAAGACTGGGGTCCTGAGGCCCCCGAAACGCCTAAAGAGGAAAGGGAAGGGTTTGGGGAAGGCAGCCCTGTAGAAGCAGGAATAAAAGCCCTTCTCCATGTTAACAGTCAGGGCTGCGCTCCGCTACACATAGCTCCAGCGTAATTCGTGTTCACAATACATTTTGCCAAATACCTTCACTCACACACCTCATTCTGTCTGGCTCCATGACAACAATCTGAACAAATGTCACCCCGATACATCCAAGATCCCACCAGAGGACCCAATAATACATTGGCGTGTGCACTCATGGAGCCTTATTTGGTCCTTAGTCCCCTCCCTCTTT